>NC_088379.1:33137500-33480000 GCF_037993035.2 Macaca fascicularis | reverse complement strand
AGCAACTGTTGGATAGCTTTTAAGACAAAAGCTCTGAATATATGTATTAATAAATGTTGACAAGTCTAGATAGACAGATCAATAGATATCATAGATATGATAGCTCTTATTCCATTTTTTCCTCAAAATTAAAAAAAATCAGTAGAAATCACAAGTTAAAACAAAACTTTCTTCTAATGTTCATTGAATATTTGTATGTAGACTGAGTATTTCTGTCATGACAATTGGACTAATATTCTGTTGCTGAGCTAGAGAAGACAATCAAGTAAATAGTATCCAAATGAATTTGGCCTCATTTTAGCTTATGCCTTTTTATGCAACATTTCATATTAAAAGCACTTAATAGCCAGGCTGTGTACCTAAAACTTAAGAATATGGAGTAATTGATTGTAGCACCTATCGCTACCACTACAGAGGACAATCTATCAATGATTACTAGCAAAATATTATGATAAATGTTTTGTTGAGTATGCATACTTCTAACATCTCAACTGTGGTTGGAATAGTCAGCAGTGTCTTCTTGTTCCCCATTTCATATGTAAAATAGTTTCAGTCATTATTTAACTTGTTACCTATGTTACAAAAACAAACTTTTGTTGTAAAAGGCAATATATATTCTAGTTTATGCATAAATATTACTGTCTCACAAAGAAATCAGTGATCATTCTTAAACTATGTGACCATGAGTAAAGCCCCACCTTAGGTGTTTCATAGCCCTTTATACTTAGTCAACTCTTTTGATAACCTGTAACATTTTACCTACCATATTCTATAGTTTACTCCATAATCTATTGTTAAATAATTCCATAGTTATTCCATACTATAATTACTCCATAGTGATTGCTAAAAATTCTATCATTTACATACTTTGTAAATGTATATTCTTTGCTTACATTATTACTCAAAGGTGATTTTAGCATATTCTTGATTGTGACTTGTATAACATTGTACTTCCTCCAATATTTGTTTTTATTGTGACTCTCAGGCCTAGATTAGAATATTTTGTTGTTATTTTTACATTGTTTCTTAGTATTAACCTTCAAGATAACATCCATATTACAGCTGTTTCTTTCCTTTCTATGTTGCTACCTATATGCAGGGTTTGAATGATAATAAGGACATTTCTTTTACATACTTGTAGCTAGATTTCCTGAGGCAATATAGGGTCAGCTAATGAGATGCACTTGAACAGAACCAGGAAGGTTGACCATTCTTCCTACAGCAATGAAGGCAAATGCACAGGTTTCCAGAGGCACGAATATTTCAAGGCGCTAGACCTTATATTGCATTGTCTAGCTGTCAATGTATGAAGAATAGCCTGGTTGTGATGGCAAGAACAATGATAGCAATGACAAAACCATTCTCCTGATCTTAGAGATTGCAGCCACCAGATTAAGGAATGAACAATCAGGAATAGTCCCCTGAAGACATGCATTATTAGGAAGACAAATAGTAAAGTGGAATATAGTTGCAATGATAAAGTAGAAAGTAGAAAGTAAAGTAGTAAAGCACAGAAATGAAAACAAACATTGTTGAATACTAGTGCTGTCTAGGCTACAACATTCCTTAGTAATGAGTAAATACCCTATATCCTCTGATCTTTAACAATTCACAATGTACAAAAATATTTCCCATTAGTTATTTTTAAGCTTTTCTACTTAAATGTACCAGATAACATAGCAGTACTCCAAATGGAGTGAAGTGGTGCTATATCTGTGGTCTTATCCAAAGTGTGAAGGGTATTTTCCATCTCATGTTTTTTACATTAAAATGAATTTATTTAAAATTATACATTATTCACCATGATGTTCTGGGGTTCCCTTTGCATGAAGTGTGATTCTAATTATACATAATTCAAAACACCTCCATATTACAGGAACATATGCTCCCGAAAAACGTGGCATCATTTGCCCATGGGGCTGTGTATGTCATGGTATACTATCCCATATCCCTGGTGGAAAACATTTAAGACCCTGGTACTAGAGAGTCTTAAATGTTTTATTTTAAAAATCCTATTCAAAGATAATATACATACTAACTACTAATGAAAGTCAGATTTTTTAAAATAAGTTTTGTTATTATTGTTACTATAACTATACTTCATATAACACATTTGTAAGAAATATAGTTAAATGTCTTTTTTATTGTCAGTATTATCAGAGGAATATTTCAATAATTAGTTATAAGAATCATATCATAGTGTAAAATAAAATATGGAAATGTTAGAATTTCTTTTTTGTTCATTTTATTCATATTTTATATTAAAGAAACCAAGAGTATCATATAAAGAGCACCATATATATATATACACACACACATATATATATAGTTTATACCAGATACACACAAAAAAATAGATAACAGAATGTCTCATGGCAAGATTCTGGATCACAGTAATAGAATTTATCTCCTGGACCCACTATGCAGGAGCTGTCTGATCTTGGACAAACTGTTTACTGCTCTGTTGCTCAATTTCCTCACCTGTAAAATGGAAATAATAGGAATCAGTAGCTAGAATTATTTTGAGGATTAATCCATAGCACATGCTCAGAACAGTGACTGGCAGATATTAAGCTGTAAGGTATTTAACTGTTACTGGTATCACACAAACTTAGATATATTGTACAAACATTTATGTCTTTGGGGATGTGATGACAGTTTATATGCTATAATACTACTAAAATATTAGTACTTTTATGAGATCATAATTTATAAACCAAATGGTACTCGTCAGGTTTTTGCAGGTTTAACACTTGAATTTAATACTTTTGCTTTTATAAACCAAATTTCAATCACACATAATTGAGTGCAACACAATTGTTACTTTGGAAAATTATCTGTGATTAAGTAAATAAACCAGATAAGATACATGAGTAAAAACATTGACAGATTTTATTTAAATGGCCTAAATGCAAATTCAATAGACTTTTCTTAATATACATAAATATTAGAATATAATACATTTCTATATAAATGAAGATCCTTAACATATATGCATACTAAAAAATGTAAAGTAAAAATAATATGTATTTTTTTGGTCGTTTTCAATTCATTGCAATTTCTCACTTTTTAAATCACAAAAAATATACTTGTGTGGTACTAATAAGATGCATCATGCCCTGGTTACCACTTCAGCTCACTGCATCTTGGTCTGCAATTTTACTGCTTGCCAGAGTCCAGTGAGATAGAATATTCACACTAGTTGTATGAAGCAAGTTTGTTGCTTACAGATATGCAGTAAGGAACAGCAGAAGCCTAGAATTCATAGAAACCCCTCCTTCAAGGCTAAGGAAATCTGCTCAAGGTGAATGGAGTCTTGTCTGCCGGTCCTTCACTTATAACACCGCTGAGGGACCCTGAAAAGCAGCACACCTGGGTTATATACCCCAGAATTACTGGACTCAGTGGGCTAAAATGTTGTAGGACACTCTTCTCTTGGAGGGAACAGAAACAGAGGTTAGGCTGTTCCAGCCAGTTCAACCTCATCTCAAGATGTTGCATTCCCAGCACAATCTATAGATATTCTCAAGAACCACAAGTGAGAGTGGGGGAGAACATGGTCAGTTCAAGTCCTCCCAGAGATCTATTCTTTGTGTAGCTTTATAGCCCAATAAATATATATGCCTAGCTTTTGAGATCTCATTTTTGAGTTTTGAGGCTAGGTTATATGCTTATAATTTTCATCAATGTTACATTCTAGAGATAGAAGAAAAAGTAGGTTTAACTGCAGGAGGAAGAAGAGATAGACTAATGGAATGTTAAAACTTACAACAAAGTTAGAGATAATTTAAATCATGTGCTTCATTTTACAGATACCAAAACAATGTATAGAAAAGGTGATGAATGTCCAAGAGATTATATTACAATTTTAATGGAAATGGGCTGGGCACCATGACTCATGTCTGTAATTTCAGGACTTTGGGAAGCCAAGGCATGAGAATTGCTTGAGGCTAGGAGTTTGAGACCAGCCTAGGCAACACAGCTAGAACTGGCCTCTACAAATAATAATAATAATAATAAATAGGTAGGCATGGTGGTGTGCACTGTATTAGTTTGTTCTCACACTGCTATAAAGAAATACCTGGCCAGGTGCGGTGGCTCAAGCCTGTAATCCCAGCACTTTGGGAGGCCGAGACGGGTGGATCACGAGGTCAGGAGATCGAGACCATCCTGGCTAACATGGTGAAACCCCGTCTCTACTAAAAAATACAAAAAAACTAGCCGGGCGAGGTGGCGGGTGCCTATAGTCCCAGCTACTCTGGAGGCTGAGGCAGGAGAATGGCATAAACCCGGGAGGCGGAGCTTGCAGTGAGCTGAGATCTGGCCACTGCACTCCAGCCTGGGTGACAGAGCAAAACTCCGTCTCAAAAAAAAAAAAAAAAGAAAGAAAGAAAGAAATACCTGAGATTGGGTAATTATAAAGAAAATAAATTTAGTAGGCTCATGGTTTTACAGGCTGTATTGGAGCATAGCAGATTTCACTTTCCAGAAGGATTCAGGAAACTTACAATCATGGTGAAAGGTGAAGAGGAAGCAGGAATGTCTTACATGGCTGAATCAGGAGCAAAAGAGAGAGATGCAGAAGATGTTACACACCTTTACCCAACCAGATGTCATGATAACTCACTATCACGAGAACAGAACTGAGGGGATGCTACTAAACTATTAATAAAGGATCCAACTTCATAATTCACTCACCTCCCACCAAGCACCACCTCCAACACTGGGGATTGCAATTTGACATAATATTTGTTTGGGGACAGACCCAAACCATTTCATTTTCCCCCTGCCCCCTCCCAAATTTTATGTCCTTCTCACATTTCAAAATATAATCATGCCTTCACAACAGTCCCCCAAAGTCTTAACCCATTTCAGCATTAACTCCAAAGTCCAAACTCTGATACAAGGCTAGCCCTTTCCACCTATGATACCGTAAAATCAAAAACGAATGAGTTACTTCCAAAATACAATGGGGGTATAGGCAGTGGGTAAGTACTCCCATTCCAAAAGAGAGAAATCGGCCAAAAGGAAAGGGCAATAGGCTCCATAAGAGTCTGAAACCCAGGAAGATGGTCATTGAATCTTAAAGCTCCAAAATAATCTCCTCTGACTCCATTTTACTCATCCAGGGCATACTGGTGCAAGGGTTGAGCTCCCAAGGCCTTCAACAGTTCTCCACAGCTTTTCCAGGCACATGGCACAAGCTGTGGGTGTCTCTCTACCATTTTGTCGTCTGGATGATGGTGGCCCTCTTCTCACAGCTTCACTACGCAGTACCCAGTGAGGACCCTGTGTGGGAACGCCAACGCATTTCCCCTCTGAACTGCCCTAGTAAGGGTTCTTCATGAGGGCTCTGCCCCTGTAGTAGGCTTCTCTTCTGCCTGGACATTCAGGATTTTCTATACATTCTCTGAAATCTAGATAGAGGCTTCTAAGCCTCAATTCTTGCACTCTGTGTATCCACCGGCTTAATATCACCTGGAAGTAACCAAAGCTTATGGCTTGTACCCTCTGAAACAGCAGCTTGAGCGGTATCTGGGCACCTTTGAGCCATGTCTAGAGCTGGAGTGGTCAGCATCCAAGGAACAGGGGCCCAAGGCTGTGCAGGGCTGTGGACCCTGGGCCTGGCCCACAAAACTAGTTTTTCCTTCTAAGTATATGTGCCTGTGATGAGAAGGTCTGCAGCAAAGGTCTCTGAAATATCTTCAAGGCCTTTTCCCCATTGTCTTGGCTATTATGACTTGGCTCCTTTTTCCTTAGTAAATTTTTGCAGCATGCTTGAATCCCTGCCCCCCAAAAATGGGTTTTTCTTTTCTACCTTACGGTCAGGCTGCACATTTTCCAAACTTTTATGCCCTGCTTCCCCTTTAAATGTAAGTTCCAGTTTTACATCTTTTATTTGCTCATGCATATGACCATATGCTGTTCGAAGCAACTGCGTAAATTCCTGAATGCTTTGCTGCTTAGAAATTCCTTCCTCCAAATACCTTAAATCATCGCTCTCAAGTTCAAAGTTCCACAGATCTCTAAGGCAGAGGCACAATGCCTCCAAGTTCTTTGTTAATGCATAACAAAAGTGACCTTTACTCCAGTTCCCAGTAAGTTCCTCATTTCCATCTGAGACCTCCTCATCCTGGACTTCACTGTCCATATCACTGTCAGCATTTTGATCAGAAACATTTAACAAGTTTCTAGAAAGTTCCAAACTTTTCCTCCTCTTCCTGTCTTCTTTTTTTTTTTTTTTTTTTTTTTTTTTTTTTGAGACAGAGTGTCCTTCTGATGCCCAAGCTGGAGTGCAGTGGTGCTATCTCGTCTCTCTGCAAGCTCCACCTCCCGGGTTTACACCATTCTCCTGCCTTAGCCTCCTGAGAAGCTGGGACTACAGGCGCCCGCCACCATGCCGGCTAATTTTTTTGTATTTTTAGTAGAGACGGGGTTTCACTGTGTTAGCCAGGAAGGTCTCGATCTCCTGACCTTGTGATTCACCTGCCTCGGCCTCCCAAAGTGCTGGGATTACAGGTGTGAGCCACCGCGCCCGGCCTTTCTTCCTGTATTCTTATCAGCCTTCTAAACTCTTCCAACCTGTGCTTGTTACCTAATTCCAAAGCCACTTCGACATATTCATGTATCTTTATAATAAGCACTGCCTCACTCCTGGGTACCAGTTTTTTACATTAGTTCATTCTTGCACTGCTATGAAAATAAATAAGGAAAACCTGAGACTGGGTAATTTATAAAGAAATGAGGTTTAACTGGCTTACAGTTCTGCAGGTTGTAGAGGAAGCATATCAGCTTCTGCTTCTGGGGTGGCCCCAGGAAACTTACTATTATAGTGGAAGTAAAGGGAAAGCAGTCATCTTATATGGCCAGAGCAGGAACAAGAGAGGGAGGAAGGGCTAGACACTTTTAAACAACCAGATCTCGTGATAACTCACTTACTCATTATAAAGAGAATAGCACTGAGGGGATGGTGCCAAACCATTTATGAAGAATCCACTCCCAGTCACCTCCCACCAGGCCCCACCTCCAACATTGAGGATGACAATCTGATATGAGATTTAGGTAGGGACACAGATCCAAACCATATCAGTGTTTGTAGTCCCAGCTACTTTGGAGGCTGAGGCAGGAGGATTGCTTGAGCCAGGGATGCTGAGGCTGCAGTGAGTCATGATGGTGCCACTGCACCCCAAGTGAGACTCATACTCTGAAAAATAATAATAGAATAAAACATGATTTTAATGATTTTACTCCCATTCCAAAAGAGAGAAATACATAAAGTTACTTGCATAGTATTAAATAATTGAAAATCGCTGGATTTGTGTTATATACTATTACATATCACCATTTCTAGAAATGTCTTCTAAATTAGCAAATAAATGAAAATTTCCTGTGTGGATTAATGTGCACAGTCAAGATTTTTTTTTTTTTTTTTTTTTTTTTTTTGGTGAGACAACTGAAAAAATTATGTAGGCACATGTGAAATACTCAGCAGCCACAAAAGTCAGGCTTCATGGTAAATTGGATCATTTCAAAAACATGTCTGGATTTAACACCAACTGATGTAAAACGTTCAACGTTCTTTGAAGTTACTGTCAGTTTAGCGTTATTGTTAACATACTATTCTATCAGAGACAGCATCTAATGCTATCTAATCATGTACGTGACTTAGGTTCTCTCTCTTACCTTATACTATCTCTTCTACTCTTCCTAGCATTTTTGTTCCCTCTTTGTGCCTTCTTCTTTACTGACCCCTGAGTAAGGATTCAGAAATTCTACCACTATTTAGTGACCATTTTATGCAGAATTCTTATATCTGCCACCTTAATTTATTTATACCCTATCAGTTGAGTGGAGCACAGTCTCAACTGTGACATGAATTATAAATAATTTACACTACAAAACATTGATGGCTGCTTCTCATGGAAAAAGCAATAGGCATGAGAGATACTTACAGTGTCATGAACAATCTGAATCAGTGTGTTATGCACATGACTCAATATATTATGCGCCTTCTCTTGCACAAACATTGTCCCTCCAAAAGAGTCTCTTGGTAGTCTCATCAGCTTTACAAAACTACAGTTTTATATGTTGATATTGCAAAAGTGTTCAGAATATGGGACCCAAAATGACATTGTCTGAATTTCAATATTGGTGGTACACCATGCTAGTTAAGTTATATTTTCAAGTTACTTGGTTTTTCGATGTCTTGTATCAGTTATTAAATAAGGAAAATAATAGCATCTACCAGGTAAGGTTGCTATGATTATTAATTGCAATAATACAGGGAAAGATTTAGTGGGGATATAGTAAGCACTCAATAAATACTAGTTGTTATTAGGATTATTTGATTTTCTATAACGTTCACTTCATTTCACATGCCTGGTACCCATATAAATAAGTAAAAGAATCACTTGTCTCTTAAAAATAATTTTAAATCATCAATTTGAAATCAGTATGGAATTATAAATAATAAAACATAAAGTCAGAGAAGCAACATAGCCTATCTTAGCATGAATTTCTATAATACTTGAAGTCCTAGATATTCCATTTGTGATTAGTGTGGCAAGTGACATTCTCTATGATTTTGCTACAGGAAATATCTAAAGGGTTCATAGTATTCATTCAGAGATTAGTAACTACTACAGATAGCTAAGAAACACATATACACATAATCAATGGGAGAGGGTAAATAAGAAGCGTGCGAGAGTAGAATCCTAAAGACCACTCTAATGGGCCTTTTGAAATTGAGTATGGAGTAATGCCAGGGTAGGCAAACCCACTGAGCTTGTGGCCAAATACAACTGCAGTCTGTTTTTCTAAATAAAGTATTACTGGAACACAGATTCATTCACATAACTTCTACAGCTGCTTTCTCGCTGCAACAGCAGAATCGAGCAGTGGTGACAAGGACCACATGGTCCACAGATCTTACTCTCTAGCTCTTTAGGGAAGATGTTTGCCAACTCTGAAATAAAAGACGATATATTGAACCTGATTTTGCTCATGTTGAGAATAGGGTACAGGAAGAACATAGAGGAAACTGTTGTCTCTAGTTGAACGGAGTAGAGAAATGAAGTTGAATAAGAACTGAGGTAATGTCATTATGTTTGGCAATGGGCTAACTGTAATTTCGCTATTGGTTTTAGAAGGCAATCTTGTTAATAAATAAAGCAAATAAATGTAGAATCTAAGATTATGGATGTTGAAATCAGACTGCCTTGGTTTAATCCTAATTGTAACTTACTCTGAAACCTTGGTCAAATTAATTAAGTTCTTTTGCCTGAGGTTCTTCATTTGTAAAACTGGAATAATAATAGCATCTCTCATAAGTTGTTTGTGAAAATTACATGAGTTTATATATGTAAAGAAAAAACCTCTGGCAAACTTATTATGCCAGCAATTTCTAGCTTCATTTATATAAGCATATTTAATGTTATTCATTCACAATTAACCTATCATTATTATATCAATGACTTTTTAGTGACATTTAGTAATAAGAAATCTCATTTAAGAGATTCAATGATAATAAAGCTTTTCAGCAGGAACAGAAACCTAACATACAGTTGTCCCTCTGTATCCTTAAGGAATTCATTCCAGAACCACTGAGGATAACAAAATTCTCAATGCTCAAGTCCCTTATACAAATGTAATATTATTTGCATATAACCTTGTGTGTACTTTAAACTATCTCTAGATGTCTTACAATAGCTAACACAGTATCAGTGTTACGTAAATAGTTGTTATATATTTCTTAATTTGTATTCTTTTTAACTGTATTATTATTTTTATTTTTTTCCAAAATATTTTAAATTCATGGTTCATTGAATATGCAGATACAGAACTTGTGGATATGGGGACACTAACTATATTTAGAAGATTAGGTTCAACCTGAGAATGAGACACTAAAGCTTTTTTCTAGTACATTTAATACTTTAACATTTAAATAATACTATTATTCTTACATACATCTTAAGGAAAGAGAGAGATGAGAAAAATAAATTTGCTGATACTTACTTTGTTTTCTTGTGATGACAGGGGACAGGTTAAGGATGGAATATCCCCTAAATGTCAGTCTGAAGCCTTGACCAAAGTACAGTTGTGGGAAAAATTAAGTTTGCAGAAGAAAATAAATTATTTTATTCAGAAAACAGGAAGTGACAAAAAGATGCTGTTCTTTTTACCCTGTGTATAAACAGTTCTGAAATATAAAGTGACCTAAAAACCAACTCAGAAAAATATTTTAAGGATAATATTCAGAGCAACAGATTTAATAGTGAAATGATGACAATTGTTTAAAAATAGAAATGTATGACAATGTAGGGTTGATCTGATTAATTCATTTGACATTCAAAAACATCTTATTGAATATCTGCCATGTGGTAGTAATTATACAAAGCAATGAGTCTAGTCTGTTATTTACAATGAATTACTATAGAAAGAGTAAATGACATATAAAGAGACACCTGCTCTAGGTGGGAATGTAGAAAGTCACAAGAAATCATTAATAATTTCACCATATATCTGATATCAATAAGGTGAATGAGAGAGAAATTTATATATTTTTAAATTTTTATCCTATAATGGAACTGAAGATATAACAAAAGATAACAAGAAGTTAACTAAATGAAAACAAGTCCAGAAAGTGACACATGCTTACTGGGGGAGAACACCAATAGTTGCTTTCATTACTGGTCAAGGGGTGGAAGGAGAAGAAACCTAGTGTAAATAACTAGGTTGAAGAAGCCAGCCGCATCATTGAGAAATCTTTAGCCGTGCTTTATATATAGGCTGTTATGATGGTTTGGAAACTTATGGAGTCCAGCCACAAGGTTTGCATGCCCTTGCAGACTATTTTTTGAGTCTGCTAGGTGGGTGGCAGTAGCACAGTAAGGTTGCACACCTTTTCAAGTGGAAGACAGTGGCCTGTTGAAGGCTTAGGGGACAGGACAGAGAGAGGAGACAAATTCACACAAGGAAATGGAGGTTTTAAGTGAGCAAAGAAGCTGCTGTAAAATGCTGGGAGGGGGACAGGAGAAATGAGGGAAAGCTTTCTCAGGCATGATGATCTTTAACTGCTAAAGCCTGGGGAAAGCCCAGAACACATAAGAGAAATTTTTTTTCTGTTGTTGTTTGTAAACGGTTTTATTGAACTTGAAGGGCGTTATGCTAAGTGAAATAAACCAGTCACAGAAGGACAAATGCTGCATGATTCCACTTACATAAAGTATCTAAAATACACAAACTTATAGAAGAGTCTAGAATGGTGTTGACAATGAACTGGGAGAAGAAGGAAATGCAGAATTTTTCAATTGATATAAAGTTTCAGCTTATGCAAGATGAATTAGTTCTAGAGATCTTCTTTACAGCACAGTTCTTAAAGTCAACAATTCTACATTATGCATTTGAAAATGTGTTAAGTGAATAGATGTCCTGTAAAGTGTTCTTATCACAAAAGCAAGCAAACAAAACAAAGAGCAACAATGACAACTAAGGGACAGAAGGAAACTTTTACACGTGATGAATATGTCTGTTACCTTGATTGTGGTGATGGAATCATGATGTATGCCTATGTCCAAACTCATCACATTTATATATTAAATGTGTGCAGTTTTTGTATATTGGTTATATCTCAATAAAGCTCTTCTTAAAAAAGATAGAGAAAGAACGTGTTTTCAGCCGTACTGGTGTTCTGTTGCAAAGTGTCAGCTGCTGCATGTAGTGCAAGTTAGGGAAGCTCAGTTATATTCCTACAGGCACCTCAGTGTGTCTTCACTGAGTGCAAACAATGACTACTCACATGGAAAACAATGAAATAAGTTCTATTTTATTTCCACTCATTTTCCTCTTTGGAATCTAGTAAAACACAATGAAGGCAGCATTACCACTTCCTTTCCAGCAGAGCTTGGGACATGAGCATGGTAAAGGCTCTGGACATCTCTTTGATTTATAGCCCTGACACCAGCATCAGAATGAGGAATTCCCTTTGCTCCTCTGCTGTACTCACAACTTTTGGTGCCTTAGGCAATCTCTCTCCCCATTGCCTTGACCAGACTGTAGCAGTCGTTTACCAAGCACTAGATGAAACCTAAAGTGTTGCAGAGGACATTTTAAACTGTCGTCTAAAGACATTTAATCTAGAAAAATTTCCATGAAGCTATTTATAGAATCTTTATTTGTAACAACCCAAAACCGTAATACCCAAATCTCATCAACAGTGGAATAGGAAAAACAAATTGTGGCATGTTGATACAATGAATATTATTTAATAAAAAGCAAGCACGCAATTGACATATGCCACCATATGAATAAATCTCTAAAATATCATGTTGAGCAGAAGAAGTCAGAGACAAAATAATACATCACATCTGTTTTTTTTTTTTTTTTTTTTTTTTTTTTTTTTTTTGAGACAGAATCTCGCTCTGTCACCCAGGCTGGAGTGCAGTGGAGCGATCTCGGTTCACTGCAAGCTCCGCCTCCTGGGTTCACGCCTTTCTCCTGCCTCAGCCTCTCGAGTAGCTGGGACTACAGGCGCCCACCACCCGGCTAATTTTTTTGTATTTTTAATAGAGATGGGGTTTCACAGTGTTAGTCAGGATGGTCTCGATCGCCTGACCTCGTGATCCGCCCACCTATGACTGTATTTATGTTAAGCTTAGGAAAAAATTAAGAAAATCAAAATCAAAATAGTGACCATAGTGGTGGTGGTAGTGGTGGTGATGTGAAGAAAAAAGGCACAGGAAGCATTCTTCCTGTGATAGAACAGTCGCATCTTTTAATGGTGTTTACATCAGTGTATACAATTGTTAAAAATGTATCAAATGGAACATTTTTGTTCTCTACATTTTATTATAAATTGTTGACTTCAGACAGTCCTTGAAGTCCACATAATAAATGATAATTGTGAAAGCAAACATTCTGATAGCAAATTGCAGGTTTTAATGATAAAAAAAAAGAATGGTTCTGCAGAATTAAAAGTCTCCAAAGTAATAACGCATAGATGTAATGGTGCCCAAAGTATTTTATAAGGCCTATAGACCCAACCCTAAAGCAATCCAGATAAAGGAGGAGTTAGATATGACATGACTTGGAGTATTGATGAGGGTAAACACATGCAGACAAAGCATAAACAAACTGCCTAGAACACGCCAAGAGTAGCCTAAAACATAAAAGAAGACTTAAATTTAGTGGCACATATATTTATAAGTCCTGCCTATTGTTCTCATATCATTTACAGGAATAGTTCCTTCCCTGACCCAGGGTTATTTACCTTGATGGGGATTTATTATAGGATACTGACATGGTTTGGCTGTGTGCCCACCCAATTCTCATGTTGAATTGTAGCTCCCATAATTCCGACATGTTGTGGGAGGGAGCTGGTGGGAAATAATTGAATCATGGGGACAGTTTTCCCCATACTGTTCTCATGGTAGTGAATAAGTCTCATGAGATCTGCTATTTTTATAAGGGATTTCTCCATTTACTTGGCTCTCATTCTCTCTTGCTTGCCACCATGGAAGACATGACTTTTGCCTTCCCTCTTGATTGTGAGTCCTCCCCAGTAACATGGAACTGTGGGTCCGCTAAACCTCTTTTTTTTTTTTTTTTTTTTTTTTAATGTATAAATTACCCAGTCTTGGGTGTGTCTTTATCAGCAGAACGAAAACAGACTAGCACAGACACTGATGACCTTTCAAAATATTTAGGATGACTAACAACAGACCTTAGGTTGACCTTCTCCCATTAACGACTTTCAAAACTCACAGTACACATTCAGGATGCTGAGACAGCCAGTGCTCCTGCTGCAATCAGGAAACGGTCTGCTGATTCTGAAAGTTACTGCAACACTGACCAGATCCTAAGTCTACCACCTCTGCTTTTCTCTGAAACAGCCAATATTTCCCAGAAGTGAAATGAATGACATAAACCAAAATCATATCTAGATATATCAAGAGAACCTGGAAAACTGTATGTGGGCTGACTTTTGTTTTTTGTTTTGTTTTGGTTTTTAGCTTCTTAGCCTTTGCAATATAAGAAAGTACACAATAAGCAGGTTTGAATGGATGTTGAGCAAGCCAAACCAAATATATTATTCCTCACACATATTTTCTTCCCATTCTTAAGCCTCCAAACATCAATAAGAAGCAAACAAAAAATACTCCTATGTAACGAAACCTGGTGATCCTAACATAAACAACATGCTCACCCTCATGTGAAAGGAAGAACAAAGCTCTTAAGTACTGCCTTCATTTCTGAGTAATGTTCACTCATCCTCAGTTAGAATCCATCCTGACATTGTGCAATCAATGACAATGAATTTTCATTTTAATAGCCATCAATATTCTATTGTAAAAGAGTAAGAATAGAGAATAAAAAATGGGAAACTGAGTACTTATAAATATATAGAAACAAAACAAAAGATTAATAAGAGTAGCCAAGGAAATCCTTATTTCTACAACTGAACAATCGTTCATAATCAATATTTAAAACTTGACACTCAGGGATGGTGACACCATGGAGTTTGCTATTCACAATTGACATAATTAAATTTTGCATTTGGTTTTTGATAGTATCAGCCCTATGACTCTAATAAATAAGATAGCATTTTAGGACTGTTATGAAATCTCTCTGGTTTAGACATGAGTTGACATCTAAATTCCTGAGCTTTTCATTTATTTCTGTAAGCGTTTCAAGTCACTCAGGAAATTCTGGCCACATGATAGTCTTTGAAGTCACTTTCTGTACATTAAATTGTGGCAGACATTGGGTTTCCATGGGATGTGATTGAGTCAGCACTCGATCACAATCAAGCACAGGTGATGTCTTGATTAATTTGGTATGCCACTACATGCCATAGATTACTTAGCACTCTGTTTCCTTTTGGCTAAGGTCTCACCAATATGCTTAAGCCCAAGGGCATGAGTAAACC
Organism: Macaca fascicularis; assembly: GCF_037993035.2. Lineage (NCBI taxonomy): Eukaryota > Metazoa > Chordata > Mammalia > Primates > Cercopithecidae > Macaca > Macaca fascicularis. The sequence goes on along the minus strand of NC_088379.1, from coordinate 33,465,074 downwards.
AATGTCCAAATACCATCTTTTCAGATCTTTCTCCAGGAACCACTCTACTTCCTCGTACCACAACTGTTATTAGTCAACATTCAACCCAGACGCAGAAACCACAGAATAATTTGAACACAGGAAGTTTAATATAAGGAATTATAAACTCTCATAGGGAATTAGCTACTATGGGAAAGAGACAACTCTACAGAATTCAGAAATAGCATATCAGTCACAACCTTTGAGGCAGAGGCAGACCATCTAAAGAAGGACCAGATCTGGAAGAACCCCCTACCTGCGAAGGACTGAGATGCAGAAAGTTCAACTATGGCCCACCAGAGTATGAAATTACCTTAGATGCTATATAGAGGAAATATCTTGAAAGCTTTCTTCAAACATACTGGAAGAAACTGCCTCCTGAGAAGTAGGTTATACTTTAGGCAGTCTTTCACTGCTGGTTGTGATATACTGTTGGTTGTCACGTCCTGGAAGAGCATGTCCAGAGATGTGTCCTGGAGTGAAGAAGAGTAGACCCTTTCATCCACAGTGTCCCTGCAGAGTCCTCTATTGACAAAGTTTAACATCATGCCTCCTGGATAAAAAGAAATGTTTACCAGGTTTAACTCAATTATGGATTAGGAAATGAAAGGTGGCTAGAAAGAAAAACTACCTTTCCAATAAACTACTTGAAATACAAAGCTTGTGTTATTAATTGCAGAAAAAATACAAATGAAGTATAAGTTCATATACCACCTCTAATTTTTTTTTTTGTAAAAAATATTTCAATGACAATATCTCCCAAATTAGAATATGAGAACTTTGATTCTGGCAAACCTTTAATGATAATGTAGTAGAAAAAGAAATGAGGCAGGAGCTTTAAGTCCAGGTGTCATATTTTTCTGTCTATAAATAAGTGATTATGGTTTATTTTGAACAACAGAGTATAATTAGATGGTTCCTACCTTTTCTAGGAAATTTCTGGAAAAATAACATTCTCAAATTAAAATATGACAACTAAAATGATACAAAAAATAGAACTTTTAAGTTGCTTTATCAAAGAGGCATGAATAAACTCAGAACATAAAAATGAGTTTGAATGATCATATTTAAAATAATTGCATTAAAATAGATTGGTATCAGGTGCCTTCAATTGAATAAGCCTTGAGCTGTTTGTCGCGATTTTTTTTTTCAGTATTGAGTTAAAGAGTGGATATTATGAAAAACCTATCTACTGCTGATGTACAAAAGGAGTAACAGACTTCATAAGTTATGTTTGTTTCCATTCATTTGAAAGAATATCCAACATTACTTATAAGTTTCCTATAAACCTTCAGTGATTGTTAATAATTGTTGGGATTTTTTGAACTAATATTATGTTTCATAGTATATTCATGTATTCCTAGAGCTTTATGCAATTAATATATTCAATATTCATAAATACCCAGTAAGATTATTTATTCAATGCTAAAATAAATTATCATTGTCATTTTAGAGATGGAGAAATTTACCAAAACCTGACTTTTAAAAGTCAAAGAGCTATGTACTGAGACAGCAATTCCACAAAATCTGGTTCCAGAATTTGATATTTATGCTATTACTATTTCCATGATGAAGAAAAAAAAACTGAAGACATAAAAAATTTGGAAGTATATTTCTATTTTGATTATAAATTATTTCTTCTAAGCACTACATGGTTAGAAGGGCAAAGTTTTGCAACCTATGATAGTATATTTTAGGTGTATAAAATAATCCACTTTTGTCTATTGGTAACTATTTTGACAATTAAATTTTGTGTGTAATAACTGGGGCAAAATCTATGATTAGCATTTGCAGCATCAATAAATTGCCTAATTGCAAAGTCTCAATTTAGCTATTGCTGATTCTGTTTAAATTTTTTAAATTCCTGCATATTGAAGAATATATGCAGTCTGAGTCATTTAAAGTGGGATTCGTGTGACTAATGTTTGGATTTCATGAAATCAATCAAAAACATGTTTTATTTCCCTTTGTATTTTGAAATAGATTGAAAATAAAGATTCCCTAATAATAGTGAGTATATATAAAATACCAGAGGGTCAATGCAGTCTGACTGAGAGTACTCAAATATGCTGAACAGAGCATGTTCTATTTATTCTCCCATACTCACCATGGGAACCACTCACTTTTCTTCTTTTTTGTTGAAGCAACTGAAGTATTACAGTAGATATTGAAGATTTCTCACAATACTTTTCCCCATGGAGTGTAAATTTTCTTCCATCAATAGAAATACTATTGTCAGGCTATGAATATTTTTTCAGAATTCTAACTCTCATTTTCAGATTTCTGATGTTCTTCCAAAAATGAGCTAGTGCTGACAACTTTTGAAGTACACATAAGGCATGCCCTTTTAAGTAAGGACAGACTTCATATAAATATATAAAGATGTATCCATTACATGTTATATTATTATCTATCTACCTATCTATCATCTATCTGTCTATCTCCCTATCTATCTATCTATCTATCTATCTATCTATCTATCTATCTGTCTATCTATCTATCTATCTATCCTCAGTAGAACCAAGATAAATTATAGAGAATGGTGGCTGGCTACAATAGTTGCCAATAATTTTTAAATGTATTGCAAATCAGTCTGCAACCATTGAATCAATTGTCCCTTTCCTACCAGATTCATGTACCGCAAATTGGAGCTATTTCACTGTAACAGATTTATATAATTAAATATATATATTATATAAAATTATATTAAAAATACATAAACCTGTTGCAGTGAAATAGCTCTAATAGGAGAGAACATATTCTCCACAGAGGTGTAATGCAAAGTTTGGGTTGTTTCTAAGGAAGAAATTCTTGCATATTCAGTAATCACCACCTGAGCCAAAATGGAATAAAGAGTTTCCCAGTGAGCTAATCCAGAGCCACAGGCATCCAAGGGGAAGAACTACCTGTTTATCACCCAGGTAGTCATATTTTTATGGTGGCTCTACAGAAAATAATGTGTCATTAATAAAGTGCAGTACTGAGGAATGGCAATGTCCAGTTTGAGGAGAACTAAGCTGGTTGATGTTTTCAGGAATGTCTTTGATCAGTGAGGAAACAATAAATCACAACACAGACTAAACTACCTTTATGGCACAAAATAATAGATGTGTCCAGCTCAAATGTAAGATCTATGCACATTCCACCTAAAGAGTAAAGCTGCCCACATAACAGTTTACTTGGGTTATATTCGAAATTTCAAATTAAATAGCATACCTAGACTTTTTGCCCTTGGAACCCTATAGCCAGAGCTCAGGATAAGTCACTCATCCAAGATCAGAAGAAATAACAGAGTTATTTAAGAGTATTGGGAACAAATGAGAATTCTTGCTAGAATTAACTCAAATTAAAGTGAGATTTTGAATGTCACCAACCTCAGAATATATTCCACATAAGTATAGTATTGCAATGAAAACCTGTCCCTTAGTATCCACAAAAGAACACGGGTAAATATGTTGGCAACAGTTTCTCCATTGCAGAAAGGACCAGTACAGAAAGGGGTGAAGAACTTCTAATTCACATCTATGATATTATGAAGACATATATTACCGGTTTTTCTCATTATTTCATTGCATTGCAACCTATTAAGTTCGATGATGCAACTTATTTGAATGACATATTTGTTTTGGTGGTAAAATACTATTTCTTTTCTTCACAAATATTTTTAGTTAACTCTGTGGTTTTACCGTCACACTGCATGAGTAAAGAGAATACTTTTAGCATGGTAATTAGAATTTTCAAGAATAATTTATAAAGTAGAAACTGGATATTGTCATAATTGTCAAAATACATACACATGCATATGTAGAAACAGGATTTGAGCTTTTTCTTCCTCCTATCTTCCTACATGGAAGATTACTAATTAAATAGTTCCCTTCCAAGAGCTCCTTTCCTGGTCACACTAACTTTAACTTGTTTCCTTTGCTCTCAGGTGTATGCCCTTATTAATCTCTAAGAGAGTGAAAAAAAGATAGTTGCAGACATGAAGATGAAGATGTTTGTCTAAAGCATTCATTGTGATTAGAGTCTGGGCTCCTGAATAGTGATAGCAATTAATACCTAAGTCTAATGTAACCATTGCTGGACAAGAGTTCTAGTTTTCCAGGTTCTCTAGTATACTTGGGTTCTTCCAGGGCAAATTTCCTTTTTCATGTTACCGGTGTGATATTCAGGCATGAGAGAATAATAAATAAATTATTTTATTTTGAAGTTACTAAGCAAACATATGAAAATTGTGTAGGAGCAGGAAATAATTAGAGCAAGATGGGGGGGAGAGTGAAGTCGAAATCTATGACAAAAGATAGACAATATTGCTCATCCCTAGGAAACAATTTTATTCTTATTTTATTTTATTTATGTTTATTTAACTTCTATTTAGGTTCAGGGTACATGTGCAGGTTTGTTATGTAGGTAAATTTTATGTGACTAGGGTGTGGTGTACAGATTATATTGCCATCCAGGTGATAAGCCTAGTACCCTAGAGTTGGTTTCTCAATCTTCATCCTACTCTCCCTCTCTGCCCTCAGTAGACCCCAGTGTCTGTTGTTCCCTTCTTTGTGACTATGAAGAGTCAATGTTTAGCTCCCACTTAGAAGTGGAAACATGCAGTATTTGGTTTTCTGTTCCTGTGTTAGTTCACTTTGGATAAAGTTCTCCAGCTTTGTCCCTGTTGCTGCAAAGGACATAGTCTCATCCTTTTTTATGGCTGTATAGTATACCATTGTGCATATTTACCACATTTTCTTTTTTTTAATCCAGTTTACTGTTGATGGGCATTTAGGTTGATTCCACATCTTTGCTATTGTGAAGAGTGCTGCAGTGAACATACATGTGCCTGTGCCTTTACGATAGATTTACATTCCTCTGGGTGTATATTTAGTAATGGGATTGCTGAAGAGTGTTGCAGTGAACATACATGTGTGCATGTGTCTTTATGATAGAATGATTTATATTCCTCTGGGTGTATATTCAGCAATGGGATTGTTGGTTCAAATGGTAGTTCTGCTTTTAGCTCTTTGAAGAATCACCATATTGCTTTCCACAATAGTTGAACTAATTTACACTCCTACCAACAGTATATAAGTGTTCCCTTTTCTCTCTCTGCACCCACACAAGTATCTTTTTTAAAAAACTTTTTAATAATAGCCATCATGACTGCTGTGAGATTGTATCTCATTGTGGTCTCGATTTGCATTTCTATAATGATTAGTGATATTCAGCATTTCTTCATATGTTTGTTGGCCATATGTATGTGTTCTTTTGAAGTGCCTGTTCACATACATTGCCCAATTTTAAATGGGGCTGTTTGTTTTTTGCTTGTTAATTTGTTTAAGTTCCTTATAGATACTTATTATTAGACATTCATCAGATGCATGATTTGCAAATATTTTCTCACATTCTGTAGACTATTTATTCTGTTGATAGTGTTTTTCTTTTTCTTTTTCTTTCTTTCTTTTTTTTTGTGCCATGCAGAAGCTCTTGAGTTTAATTAGGTCTCATTTGTCAAATTTTATTGTTTTTGCAATTGCTTTTGGTGTCTTCATCATAAAATCTTTGCCAGGACCTATGTCCAGAATGGTGTTTGCTAAGTTTTATTCTAGAGCTTCTATAGTTTTGGGTTTTACAGTTAAGTTTTCAATCCATTTTAGTTGATTTTTGTATATGGCCTAAGGAAATGGTCCAGTTTCATTCTTCTGCATAAAGTTAGCCAATTATCCAAGCATAATTTATTGAATAGAGTGTTTTTTCCCTATGCTTGTTTCTTTTTTCTACTTTGTTGAAGACCAAATGGTTGAGGAGTGCAGATTTATTTTGTGGTGCTGTATTCTGTTGCTTTGGACTAATTGTCTGTGTGTATACCAGTACCATGCTATTTTGGTTACTATAGCCTTTTAGTACAGTTTGAAGTCAGGTAATATGATGATTTCAGCTGTGTTCTTTTGGCTTAGGATTGCTTTTGCTATTTGGGTTCATTTGGGTTCCATATTAATTTCAGAATTTTTTTTTTTTCTATTCTATGAAAAATGTTATTGATAGTTTGATAGGAGTAGAATTGAATCTGTAATTTGGGCAGTATGGGCGTTTTAACAATATTGATTGTTTCTATCCATGAACAGGGAACATTTTTGCATTTGTTTGTGTAATCTCTGAATTCTTTGAGCAACTTTTAAAAATTCTTATTGCAGAGATCTTTCACCTCCCATTAGCTTTATTCCTGTGTATTTTATTCTTTTTTGTATATTTTGAATGGGGTTTTGTTCTTGATTTGGCACTCACCTTGGATGTTGTTGGTGTACAGAAATGCTACTGAGTTTTGTACATTGGTTTTGTAGCCTGAAACTTTGATAAAGTTGTTTATTGGAGCTAGGAGCTTTGGAGCAGACCCTAAAGGGTTTTCTAGGTATAAAATCTTATCATCTGCAAACAGATATTTGACTTCCTTGCTTCCTAAGTGGATGCCTTTTGTTTCTTTCTCTTGCAATTGCACTGGCTAGAACTTCAGGTACTATGCTGAATAGCAGTGGAGAGAGTGGGCATCCTTTTGTTCCAGCTCTCAAGGAGAGTACTTCTAGCTTTTGCCTATTGAGTATGATGTTGGCTGTGGTTTTGTTATAGATGGCTCTTACAATTTTGGAGTATGTTCCTTCTAGGTCTACTTTGTTGAAAGTTATTAACATAAAGAAATTTTGAATTTTAGCAAAAGCATTTCCTGCATCTATTGAGATGATCATATGTTTTTTTGTTTTTAGTTGTGTTCATGTGATGAATCACATTTATTAATTTGCACATGTTGAACCAAACTTCCATCCCAGGGATAAGGCTTATTTTATCATGGTGGATTTACTTTTTCATACACTGCTGAATTTAGTATGCTAGTATTTTGTAGAAATTTTTCGAATCTATGTTCACTTTTTGATATGCTGCTGAACAGTGTACTTGTACTTTGTTGAGAATTTTTACATTTATGTTCATCAAGGATATTGGCTTGATGCTTTATTTTTCTGTTGTCTCTGCCAGGTTTTGGTATCAGGATGATGTTGGCCTCATAGAATGAGACAGGGAGGATTCCCTCTTCAATTTATCAGAACAGAAATGGTAACAGCTCTTCTCTACAAATCTGGTAGTATTTGGCTCTGAATCATCTGGTAGAAGGCTTTTTCTGGTTGATAGGTTTTTTATTGATGATTTAATTTTGGAACTTGTTATTGGTCTGTACAGGGTTACAAATTTTCCAGGTTCAATCTTGGGAAGTTTCTTGTTTCCAGGACTTAATCCATTTTGTGTAGTTTTCTAGTTTGTTTGCATAGGGGTGTCCACAATAGCCTCTAAGTGTTTTCTGTATTTCTGTGAGGTCACTAGTAATGTTTCCTTTGCCATTTCTGATTGTGCTTATTTGGATCTTCTCTCTTTTTCTTTATCAATCTAGCTGAAAGTCTATCAATCTTATGTATACTTTCAAAGGACAAACTTATGATTTTGTGTTCTTTTGTATACTATTTTGTGCATCTCATTTTTTTTTTCACTTCAGCTCAACTCTATGCTATCTTCAAGAGACCCATCTTGCATACAATAAAACACCCACAGGCTCAAAGTAAAGGGATTGAGAAAAATCTACCAAGCAAACAGAAAACAACACAAAAAGCAGAGGTTACCCTTCTAATTTCAGACAAAACAGAGTTTAAACCGACAATAATCAAAAAAGACAAAGAAGGGCATTACATAATGGTAAAGTTTCAATTCAAGAAGAAGACTTAAGTATCCTAAATATATATGTACACACAACATAGGAACACCCAGATTTATAAAACAAGCTCTTAGAGACATGCAAAGAGACTTAGATACCAACACAGTAATAGTGGGATACTTCAATATCCATGGACAATATTAAATAATTCATGGGGGCAGAAAATTATCAATGATATTCTGGACCTAAACTCAAAACTTGACCAGATGGAACTGGCAGACATCTACAGAACTGTTCACCCAACAACAAAAAAATATACATTCTTCTCATCTGCACATGGCACATGTCTGAAATCAACCACACAATTGGCCGTAAAACAATTTTCAGCAAATTCAGAAAACCAAAATCATACCAACCACTCTCTCAGACCACAGCACAATAAAAATATATATTAATATTAACAAGATTACTCAAAACCGTACAGTTACATGGAAGTTAAGCAACCTCCTCCTGAATTACTTTCAGTTAAACAATGAAATAAAGGCAAAAATCAAGAAATTCTTTGACGCTAATATAAACAAGATATACCAGAATCTCTGAAATGCAGCTAAAGCAGGGTTAAGATGAAAGTTTATACTTTCCTCATAACTCATACATCAAAAAGTTAGAAAGATTAAAAACCTAACATCACACCTAGAAGAAGTAGAAAAATAAGAGCAAACCAATCCCAAAGCTAGCAGAAGACAAGAAATAACCAAAAAAAAAAAAAGAAAAAGAAAAAAAAAACAGAACTGAACTGTATGAAACTGAGTTATTGAAAATATTTTAAATGGACACAAACTATCATAGAAAATATTTTAAATGGCCACAAACTATAATACTAATAGTAAAAAAATAAGCAATGTAAACATTATTCAAAAATAACATTTGAATTTCAGAATCTCCAGCACCTTATTTTGTTAGTATATTGCTTTTTGCTGAGGATCAGAATATTGAAAAAATGCCAGTGATTATTAACAGATGGTTAGGTACCAAGCTCAAACATAAACAACACCATTCTTTAAAGCTGATGTTGACAGCCATGAACCTATTGATACAGCTATTTTTAAAATGGAGTATTTGAAGAGAAATTTTTCAGATATGTCATAGTTGAAATATGTTTACTTTCTATATTAGTTGTTGAAATTTCTGAAAATTAATATAGTGATATGCAAGAACAACAAAGACTGAGTCTACAGCTTCACAGTGTAAACAGGGGAGTGGTTTAATCAGGAAGCAATCTTTCATACTAGTTTAGAATATCTGAAATCAAATTATCAGGATATAGACTTGGCTGCTCCATTCACTAACTGTAAGATATTGGAAAAGATTATTCATTTTCTATACTTGAGTCTCTTCAACTCTAGAATGGATATTATAATGGTTCCTACTTCATGGGTAAGTTTTGAGTATTAAATGTGATTTATTATATAACCTAGGACTGTGCTTAGCAGTCCTAGATACAGAATAACAGTGATTTAAGTGATGTAAACAAACAAACATGCAATAAAGCTCATTTATCTTTCATGTAGAAACTGGAAATCATGTGGAATCTGGCAGTCTAGTACTAATATGGCAGTCTGCTTCATAAACTACTTGTCTATCCAGGCTTTTTTGCTCAGGAACAAATCATGGTGCATACATCTACTCCTTCTGCCTCTGTGTCTACATATCAGGTTACAGGAAGGAGATAAGGGAAACAGGACAAAGGATCCCCAACTACTGTCTTTTAAGAAAGGTTCCGGAAAAGGTCCATGTGACTGCTGCCCAACTTCGCTTACCCCAGTGACCAAAATTTGGTCACATAATACACTTCTCTGCAAGAAAGCTGGACAGTGTGATATCTGTTGGTTTGTTTATGTGCCCAGCTAAAAATTGGGAGTTTAAATTCCATAGACTACAAAGGAAATAGAAATTTAGAGAATACCAGTCACTGCAATACAATAGCTTTCAGCAGAAATTAAGCACTCAATTAGATGCTTGTAAAATAAGTATAAATTACCTACTCACATTATGCTGGACTAACATGTAGTGAGTTAACTATTTGAATTAGTCCCTTTTTGTTAATTACACTAGTTAAACTTGCTAAAGAGTGAAAACAGCATCTTTTTTATTCTCTCTTTTTTGCCTTAAAAATATTTAAAAAGAGCAGTTACCTTATATCTTTAATGATGAACACATACTTAAGTTGAGTATTGATGAGAAGTTTTGGAGGGTAATATCTATTAAAGTAATAAACAGATGTAGATGTGGGAAATGCATTGCTCTCTGGAATTCAGGTTCCAAAGGGGAGTTCATTTAGGAAAAAGAACTAAAAGCATATTCAATCAGACTTTTCAAAGAGATCATCATGAGCAGAGCTATATCTTAGTAAAAAAAAAAAAACAAAAAAAAAAAAAACAAAAAAAACCAGGTAGTCATTATTGCAGAAAACTGAGTTTAGAAGAATAGTACATTAAAATGGATACCGATTTCCCCAGGTGTATATAAGTTATATTGTGATGTATCCTTGTATGTGTGACAATGTTTTGTAGCCTAAAATATAATACACTTCCATCAGAGGGCTATCTTTTTCACAAGAATTTGATAATCATATTTGATTATCCAAAATATTTGGCCTTTATATTTCACATTGTGAAATCAAATGACTGGCCCTCACTTGATGTTTCTTTATTATCCTTAACCACTGCAGAGGAGGACAGAAAGAGGGATGTGATTAATGTTTTAGTCAATGAAATGTCACATAGCAGAAGACAAGCATAGTGATTGCAAAGCAAACTGTTATTTCTATCTTAGGCTTTCTATTCATTATTTATGTAAGACATAGGTATTCTATTGGCTTATTATTACTCAAAATTATTAAATGTTAATAGTGAAAGACAATGAAACCAAGCTATGATATCTATGATATAATTGTGTATATTCATACATAATTTATATAGATGCATCTCATATTGTGGAGTGAATGGTATAAAGAAAAATATAGAAGGAAAGCAGTAGAATAGAAAACAAAGAGCTTGCTAGCTGGGACTAATTTCCAAAATTCAAATTTAAAAAGAAAAAGCTTTTATTCCAAAAGTTTAGCAACCAAGTCATCTGCTGCTAGAAAATGGAAGAATGGGTGTGTTTCTAAAAAGACACCACAAAAAATTAGACGCTTTTTATATGAAAACAAAAAAAGAAGTGGCAGATTTCTGCATCTCTGCATAGTACCACTTAAACTTTCAAGAGTACATTTTGGGCAAAAATCTGTTTCCTTAATTAAGGGCAGATATAACATGTGAATAAATGATAATACTCTCAAACTATGGGATAAATAAAGTTAACCAGCTGTATTTAACCTAGTCTTAAAAGGACAAAAGAGATGAACATCTGCTAGGACATCAGTTAAAGTCTAGATTCCAGCTATGGTGATTTTATTAGGCAAGCAGGATCAAAGATGACTAAGTCTAAGCAATATTCTAAATGAAGCTGCCCACAGATGCTCTAAATTAATCAAAATATCCTGTGTTCATTTTTGTGAAACCAAATGCTTACCCACATAAAAATAAAAGAGAAACCAACCGTACATTCATATCTAACATATATTTGCCCTAGAAAAAATGTTTTTAAACCATCAGGACAAATGATGTAATTTTTTAATGTAATTTGACATTATGATTATATTGTACAAGTGTAGCTTTAAACAATTGAATTGGGATCATTGTGAATAATACATATATTTTTAAATTACTAATCTCCAACTCAGACCAAAGGAATAATATTTTTTTAGAACAAGGCCATTAGATGCAGATTTTAATAAATTTTCTAAGAGATTCTTATTCTCATCAAAGTCTGAGAACCAGTTTGTACACTAAAGTATATTCTATTATCACCTGATATTATGCAATTTTGGTTAAATTGCTACTCTTCATAACAAATCATTGTCATGCATAGTTGTTATATGTATTAGAGAGTTATTGCTGCAATAACACTGCATAACAAATGACCCCAAATGTCAGTGGCTGTACCAAAACAAACCTTCATTTTTTTTTTATTTTCATATAGGTGTATTTGGGACCCAGGCATATTTGCTTTAAGGTCTGGATTGGCTGGGCTTGGTTCCAGCCTTCAAGTGCTGTCGAAGTCTTTTTCATGTGCCCACTCTGGGGTCCACACTGAAGGGGCAGCAAATCCTTATCCTATGTAGTTTCAGAAAACAGAGGCACAGAAAAATAAGTGTGTATGCACACACAAATTGAGTGTCTCCTATTGCTTCACAAGTTGGTTTTCTTGTCTGTTCCATCACACTGCATCTGTTCGTCTAACTGCCTACTATCATCCGCACACCAGGATTTTTCCTGTTGCCTCTCTCTTTTTTTTCCAATTCTTTTGTAAAATTTTATCTCCTCAGAGATGTCCCCATCTTCACCCATTCCAATTTGCTCTTTAGCCTATCTTCTAATTATATTTTCTTCTTATATTTCTTCTCACGACTTATAACATGTTTCATTTTTTTTGTGGGCTAAAATATAAATTAATATATAATTTATACAAATTTATAAATGTTTTTATTTGCTTTTTTCAACTTCTCATGCCAAGGTTTGGATGATTGATTTTAAAACTGTTTTCCCCAACATAAAACTAATGGGCTTTGAGGTTTAAAAATCCCTTTTAATCACTACTTTAACTGCATACAAACATTTTGTTAGGTTTTTGTATTTACTAACATTTAGAAAAATATATTTGCTAATTTTCACTGATTTCTTTTTCACCCATACATATTTAGAGGGGAGTTTTGTATTTCCAACTTTTGATAGATTTCTAGTAATTTGAAGTAGTTTTTCAGTTTGTTTTTATTCATTCAGATTGTGATCTCTAATTCTTTGAAACTTATTTTATGCTCCATCTTGTAATGTATTTTGGTGAATACTCCTTGAGTGCTTTAAAATAATGTATCTTATTCCATTGTTGAATGTAGTGCACCATATCCATAAATGTTTATGTGGTCATGTTAGATAATGTAATCCTTCTACATCTTTAATGATTTTTTGCCTACTCGTTCAAGAAATTACTGAGAAATTAAAATTAGTGATATTATTATTATTATTATTATTATTATTATTATTTTATGAGACATGGTGTCACTCTTTTGCCCAGGCTGGAGTGCACTGGCACAATCACAGCCCACAGCAACCTGGAAGTCCTGGGCTCAATCCTCCCACTTCAGTTTCGTGAGTAGTTATAACTACATGCAAACACCACCACATCTGGCTAGTTTTTACCTTTTTTGTAGAGACTGGATTTCACCATATTGCACAGGCTAGTCTCAAACTTCCAGTCTCAAGTGATCCTCCTACCTCAGCCTCCCAAAGCACTTGGATTACAGATGTGAGCCACTGCACCTGGTCAAAATCTTAAATCTAGTTATTTTTCTTTTAGCACATTTAATTATTCTCTTATGCATTTTAAACATATGCTATGAGAGGCATACATATATAACACAGTTATGCCTTCCTGATGAATTGACCCTTCTATCATAAAATCTCTCTGTCTCTCTAACATCTACTTTTTGGATATTTACATAGGGTTCTCTCTATAGCTTTCTTATCATTACTATTTGCATTACATACTGTTTCTCATTCTTTAACCTTCAATTTCCTGGTATCCTTATAATTAAATTTTGTCTCTTGTAAACACAGTATTGTTGGATGTTGTTTTTTCATCCAGCCTGGCAGCCTTTGGCTTTCAAATGTAGTGTTTAGTGCCTTTGAATTTAATGTAGTCAGTGAAATGACTGGTATTGTCTATAATTTTATAATTTATTCTTATATGTTTCCTCCAGTCTTGTATCTTTTCCTGACTTTGCTTGACTTAATCAAGTATTTATTTACTTATTCAATAGTCTCATTCCATTTTCAAATCAATTTTTAATTTTTGTGGGTACATATTAGGTGTAGATATTTATAGGGTACATGAGATATTTTGGTACAGGCAAGAAATGCATAGCACACATCATGGAAAATTGGGAATCTATCCCCTCAAGGATTTATTTTTTGTGTTACAAACAATCCAATTATATTTTTCAGTTAGTTAAAAATTTACAGTGAAATTATTATTGACTATTACCCTTAAATACTAGGTCTTATTCATTCACTCTGCATATTTTTTGTACATATTAACCATCCCACCTCTCTCCTGCCCCCTCACTACCATTCTCAGCCCCTGGTAACTCTCTATTTTCTATCTCCATCATTTCAATTGTTTGATTTTCAGGTATCAGAAATAAGTCAGAATATGTGATGTTTGACTTTCTGTGCCTGGCTTATTTCACATAGCATAATGACTTATGGTTCTATCCATGTTGTTCCAAAAGACTGAATCTCATTTTTTTATTGCTGAATAGTACTCCATTGTGTATAAGTACCATATTTTCTTTATCCAGTCCTCTTTTAAGTGTTTAATCCATATTAATTTGATTTTTGTATATGTTGAGAGATATGAATGTAGTTTCATTCTTCTGCATGTGAGTATCGAGTTTTCCTAGAACCATTTATTGAAGAGACCATCTTTTCCACCAATGAATGTTCTTTGCACCTTTATAAAAAATGAGTTTATGTAGAGTTCGGATTTTTCCCTGTGTTCTTTATTCTGTTTCGTTGGTCTATATGTCTGTTTTTGTGTCAGTACCATAATATTTTAGTTACTATATCTCTGTAGAAAAATTTGAAGTTGGTTTAATAGATTCCTCCAGTTTTGTTATTTTTGCTTAAAATAGCTTTGGCTATTGGTCTTTTGTAGTTCCATATACATTTTAGAAGTGTTTTGTTTCTATTTCTGTACAGAATATCATTGGTATTTTGTTAGGTATTGTATTGAATCTATAGATTTATTTGAGTAGTATGGATATTTGAACAATGTTGATTTTTCCAATCCATGAATATTTTTTGTGTGTCTTCTTCACTTCCTTTAATCAATGTTTTATAGTTTTCATCATAGAGATCATCCATTTCTTTGGTTAAGTTAATTGCTAGCTATTTAACTTTATTTGTAGCTATTGTAAATGAGATTCCTTTATTGATTTTTTTCTCACCTTGTTCACTGTTGGCATATAGAAATTCTATCGGCTTCTGTATGTTGATTCTGTATCCTGAAAGATTACTGATTTTTTTTTGTTTGTTTCTAATAGTTTTTTAGTGGAGTCTTTAGTTTTTTTCAAATATAAAATCGTATCATCTGTCCACAAGGATAATTTTTATTTCACCTTTTCAATTTTGGTGCCTTTTATTTTTTTTCTCTTGCCTGATTGCTCTAACCAGGACTTCCAGTACTATGTTGAATAAAATTGGTGAAATTAGACAGCCTTGTACTGTTTCAGGTCTAAGAAGAAATGCTTTCAGTTTTTCCCCATTCAGTATGATACAATTAATAGCTGTAGTTCTGGCCTATATGGTTTTTATTATGTTGAGGTATGTTTCTTATCTATGCGTTTTTTGAGAATTTTTATCATGAAGGGATGCAGAACTGTATCATATGCTTTTTCAGCATGAGTTGAAATTACTATATGGTTTTGCCTACATTCTGTGGATACATCACATTGATTCATTTGCATATATTGAACCATCCTTGCATTACAGGGATAAATCCCACTTGAACATGACAAATGATCTTTTTACTGTATTGTTGAATCAGTTTACTAGTATTTTTTGAGGATTTTTGCAACATTATTCATCAGAGATATTGGGCTTTTCTGACAGTGTTCATTTTATTAATTATTGGTCTGTTCTGATTTTGGATTTCTTAATGGATAAATCTTACTAGGCTCTACATGTCTAGAAATTTATTCATTTCTTTTAGATTTTCCAACTTATTAGACTGTAATTGCTCATCATAGCCACTAATGATTCTTTGAATTTCTGCCATATTATTTGTAATGCCTCCTTCGTATCTGACTTTATTTATTTGAGTCTTTTCTTGTTTTCTTAGCTATTCTGGCAAAAGTTTGACTTTTTTTTCATGGATATTTTATATTGTTTTCTTTGTTTCAAATTTAATTCTGCCCTAATCTTTATTATTTGTTTTCCTCTACTAAATTTAAGTTCACCTTGCTCTTGCTTTTATAGTTCTTTAAGATGCATTATAAGGGTATCTTTTTGGAGTTTTTCTTCTTGTTTCAATTAGGCACTTATGGCTATAAATTTCCCTCTTAACACTGTTTTTCTGTATCCTACAGGTTTGGTTGTGTTGTGTTTCCATTGTCATTTGTTTTAAGACATTTTTCTTTTTTTCTTTTTTTTTTTTTTTTTTTTGAGACAGAGTCTCGCTCTGTCGCCCAGGCTGGGGTGCAGTGGCCGGATCTCAGCTCACTGCAAGCTCCGCCTCCCGGGTTTAGACCATTCTCCTGCCTCAGCCTCCAATTTCCTTTTTAATTTCTTCATTGACTCAATGGTCATTCAGGAGAATATTGCTTAATTCACATGTTTTCATATAGTTTTCAAAATTTTTCTTGTATTGTGGTGAGAGAGGATGCTTGATATTGTTTAACATTTTTGAAATGCATTAAGACTCATTTTGTGACCTAACATATGATCTATCCAAAAGAATGATCTATATGCCAAGAAAAAAAAATGTGTATTCTTCAGTCATTGGATGCAATGATCTATAAATATCAATTACGTCCATTTGTTCTACAGTGACGACTAAGTCCACTTTTTCTTTATTGATTTTCCATCTGGAATATCTGTCCAGTGTTGCAGGTGGGGGTGTAGTAGTCTCCAGCTGTTATTGTGTTAAGGTCTATCTTTCTCTCTTTAGCTCTAATAATATTTGCTTTCTGTATTGGGGTTATTGGGGTGCTGCAATGTTGGGTGTATATTTATTTGCCATTGTATTATATTCTCTTTCTGAATTGAGCGCTTTTTTATTATATGATAATCTTCTTTGTCTTTTTATACAATTTTTGTTAGAAAATCTATGTATTTTCTCACATAAGTATAGCTGCTCTTTCTCTTTTTTATTTCCATTGGCATAAAGTAATATTTTCCATTCCTTTATTTTCACTTTTGGTGTATCTTTATAAGAGAAGTGTGTTTCTTGAGGCAAAATATCATTGAACCTTGTTTTTTCATCTTTTCAGCTACTATATGTCTTTTAACTGGAGAGTTTCTTCCATTTACATTAAATATTTTTATTGATAAGTAGGGAGTTACTGTTGCCATTTTATTATTTGTTTTCTAGTTGTCTTGCAGGCTTCTCTTTCTTTTCTTTCTGTCTTTCTTTCAGTGAAGGTAATTTTCTTTGGTAGTATGCTTTAATTTTGCTTTTTATTTTTTTGTGTATTTGCTATATCTTTTTTTTATTTGAAGTTACCACAAGGCTTGCAAATACAGTTTTATGACCCATTATTCTAAACTGATAACACTGATTCTATAAACAAACAGAAAAGAGAAAACAAATAAAAATTCTACACTTTAACTTCATGCCCCCACGTTTTAACTTTTTGTTGTTCCTTTTTATGTCTTATTATGCTATCTATGAATTAAAAAGTTATTATTTTTGATTGTTTCGTTGTTTAGTCTTTGTACTTAAGTCAGGAGTATTTTACGTGTCACAATGACAGTGCTATAGTACTCTGTTTTTCTTTGTGGTTACTACTATCAGTGAGTTTTGTACCTTCAGGTGATTTATTTATTTATTTTTATTGCTCATTAACATATTTTTCTTTCAGACTGAAGAATTTTCTTTACCATTTCTTGTTGAACAGGTCTGGTATTGATAAAATCCCTCAGCTTTTGTTGGACTGGGAAGGTCTTTATTTCTCTTTCATGCTTAAAAATATTTCTACCAGATATACTATTCTAAGGTAAAAGTTTTTAATTCTTTAGCACTTCAAATATATGTCATGTCATTCTCACCTGGCCTGTAAACCTTTCTACTGAAAAGTCTGCTGCCACACATATTAGAGCTACATTGTATGCTATTTATTTCTTTGCTTTTACTGCTTTTAAGATCCTTTCTTTATCCTTGACCTTTGGAAGTTCGATTATTAAATGTCTTGAGGTAGTCTTCTTTGGGTTAAATCTGCTTTGTGTTCTATAACCTCCTTGTACTTGAACGTTGATATCTTTCTCCAGGTTTGGGAAGTTCTTTGATATTATCCCTTTGAACAAACTTTCTCCCCCTATCTCTTTCTCTACTTCGGATTTTAGGCCAATAACTCCTAGATTTGTCCCTTTGAAATTATTTTCTATACCTTGTAGACATGCTTCATTCTTTTGTATTCTTATTTCTTTTGTCTCCTCTGACTGTGTATTTTCAAATAACTGTCTTCAAGCTCACTAATTCTTCCTTCTGCTTGATCATTTTTGCCATTGTGAGGTTTTGATGAATTCTCCATATGTCAATTGCATTTTTCTCCTCTAAAATTTCTTCTTGATCCTTTTTATTTTAATCTCTTTGTTAAATTTATCTGAATACCTTCACTGTGTTATCATGAATTTCATTGAGTTTCCTCAACACAGCTCTTTTTAATTATTTGTCTGAAAGATGATATATCTCTTTTTCTCCAGTATTAGTCCATGGTGCCTTATCTTGTTCATTTTGTGGGCTTGTGTTTTCCTGGATGGTGTTGATATTTGTAGGTGTCTGGTCATTAAAGAGTTAGGTATTTATTTGTTGTAGTCTTCAGAGTCTAGGCTTTTTGTAACTCTCCTTCTTTGGAAGGCTTTTCAGGTTGCAGAGAGATTTGGGCCCCAAACCCTATAATACTGTGTTTTTTGCAGACTTGTAGAGGTACCGCCTTGGTGGTCTTGGATAAGATCTGCAAGAATTCTCTGGATTATTGGGCAAAGACTCTTGTTATTTCCCCTTATTTTCTGCCAAACAAATAAAGTTCCTCTGTTTCTGCTGAACCTGGAACTGGGGATGTGGTATTTCAAGTACCCCTGTGGCCATCAACACTGGGACTGTGCTAGCTCAGACCTGATGCCAGCACAGCACTGGGCTTTGCCCAAGGCCAATTCCTTCAGTGTGCTGAGTTCCCCCAGCTTCAGTCATGTTCAGAGATATTTTCTGGTAGTCAGGGATTAGAGGGAAAACTTTAGCAATTTACTTGATGTTATATACCACTGCAGCTAAGCTGGCATTCAAACCACAACATGAAGTCATTCTTACTCTTCCCTCCCATCCCTTTCCACAGGCAAAGGAACCTCTCCCTGTGGCTGCCACCACCACCATCAGTACATGGGTGGTTCTGCCAGGCCACCAGTAATTGTTCACTTAAACATCAAGGGGACTTCTGTCAGCTTGTGGTGAATGCCGTCAGACCTGGGACTCACCTTTCAGGTCAGTGGGCTCTCTGGCCGAGGTCACGTCCAGAAATGCTGTCAGAGTACAGGCCAAAACTGAGGGACCTTAACAGACTTCTTGTTGCTCTATGCCACTAGCAAAACTGGGTATCTGGTACACCAGAATACTTCAGCCCACAGTGGTGAAGCTTGCTAAGAATCTCAAATTCTGATGGGTAGGATGGGTGATTCCCCTCTGGCTAGGGCTGGTCCAAATGGTCCTCCATTCACAGGTGCAGGCTGAGCCCAAGAGAGCTTTTTCCTCCTCTGCAACAGGGCACAACAGCACGGAGTTCAATGTGAAGTCCCCCAGTCATTGTGTTCTTCCACTCCAAAGTCCAAAATTCTGTCTTCATGTAGCATGGCCACTGCTGGGGTGGAGTAGGGGTGGTGTCAGTGATTCAACACTATCTCTCCTGCTCTCCTCAATGCCTGTTTCAGTGATATAAAATTAAGACCAGGTACTGTAATTGTTCACCTGCCTGACTTTTGGTTCTTGTGATGGTGTTTTCTTTTGTGCAGATAGGTGTTAAAATTTGGGTTCCAGGAAAGGGAGGAAGGACAGGTGGACTAACAGTGTAGGTTTCTATTCCACTATCTCACCCTGCTTCCTCTATTTTAACTCTTATTTGATGTTTTTAGCTGTCATTCTTTTTATTACATGTTTAGTGGTAGATCAAAGGATTATAATACACATTCTTAACTTATCTGAGTCCATCTTAAGTTAATATTCTATTACTCCCTGTATAAAATAAGATCTTAGAAGATACATAACAACACAATGAATAAGAGCATACAGACAATTCTTGTTTTGCACAGTTCTGGTATGTAAGAATTTGTTAACACAATTTCATTGACATCAAGTGACATTAACTAAACATTTAATATTGTAGATATTACAGTATATTGACTATGAGTAAGCTACACATTTAGCTGGCTCTTTGTTTCACAAATCTCTATGTAAATAGTATATGTGCTTCATGCACATATGATGTGCACTGGTTATAATAAGTTATAACCAGTCTTTTCACTTTTTTCAAATTATTTTTGTGTTTGGTCACTGTGTATCTGTTATTCACAGACAGCAAAGCTTATAGTTGGATTGTCTACTTATATTCTTGCAATAAGCCCACATGTCATTTCTGAAAAATAAATAATCCAAAGAGTCATTTGACTAAGAAGTTGAAAAGGCAGCAAAAAACCAAATGTGATAATGTGGCAAATATACTTTGAATAAAACAAAAATAAAATTATAGAAGAAATAGCCAGTTATGGGGATGTTGACATTGCTACTGTTTAAGAGTCTCAATCTACAATCAGAGAAACTTGAAAGTGAATTTATTAACAAAAATGAAGAAAAGTGTTTGAAACAAAAAGGATAAATGTATCTCAGAAGAAGAGACACTTACAAAAATATATTTTTTAAAATTCTTACATTAAAGAAACTCTTGGAGATAACTTACAATATTGAACTTGCAAAGATTAAAATGTTGAAGGCTGATCAACACTTAGAAAAAGAGTATGACAGTTTGCCAAGACATAGGAAAGATTTTCATGGCATATAAAAATAAGATATGTGACCAGAAGACAAGTGACATTGATACTCTTCTTAATACCTTTCTTTCTTACGAAGAAATAAAACACTTTAGTGTTTCAAATCACAGTGTAACAAATATATGTTGTTTAAAATTTTTAAGTTCCATATGCATATCTGGTTCTAAGCAAGTTTTTAATATTTTGACACAATTTTAAAAGGTCAGAGAATAGTTATTTTTTTCTCATTGATTTTTAAGTTCATGTTGCACAGTTTCAGATTGCGAAATTAGTACTGCATTTAATTCATTTTACTCCCACTTCTAGACACATTCTATGTGATTGTTGTTTTATTTCTATATGACTTCATTTAATTTATTTTAATCCCTTATCCACATACATTTTATGCTGCTGTTGTTTTATTTCTATGTACATCATATTTAGTGCCTTATTATTATTTTTGCATTAGTGGAATTACTTTTATTATCTTTTAAACATGTAACATTTAACAAAATTGTAATGAAACTGTATGTTTATCAACATAACTACTATTTGGGTTTCTCTTCATTTTTAAATGAGATCCAAACTTTTATCTGTGAACGTTTTTATTTAATCTAAATTTTCTTTTTACACATGAACAATTTCTAATTAAATTTTGGAGAAAATTTTTACTAAATATGGATATCTAAGTTGACTTTTCTCTTTTGGCACTTTAAAGATGCTGTTTATTGTTTTGTGACCTTTACTGTTTTTGATGTGAGTCATTGTTCATAACCTTTTATTCCTATGAGTATAATGCCTTTTTGTTTGTTTGTTTGTTTGTTTGTTTGTTTGGAAGAGGTTTCTGATATGGTTTGGCTCTATGTCTCCATGCAAATCTCACCTTGAATTCTAATAATCCCCATATATCATGGGTAGGTCCAGGTGGAGATAATTGAATCATAGATGTGGTGTCCCCCATGCTATTTCTGTGATAGTGAGGGAGTTCTCCCAAGATCTGATGATTTTATATTGGGCTTTCCCCTTGGCTTGACACTCATTTTCTCTCCTGCCGCCCTGTGAAGAGGCGCCTTTTGCTATGATTGTGGGTTTCCTGATGCCTCCCCAGTCATGATGCACTGTGAGTCAATCAAACCTTTTATTTTTATAAATTACCCAATCTCCAGTATTTCTTCATAGCAGCATGAGAACAGCTAACAGAGTGACTTAGCAGGGTTTTTTTTTTAACTGTTATATTAAGCAACTTAACTGTTTGCCCAAGTATGCCCTCTATATTTATCCTTCTTGGACTGTACTGAGTTTCTTAGACTTGTGGGTTTTTATTTTTCACTAATTTTGGAAAAAAT
The DNA here is from genome assembly GCF_037993035.2 of Macaca fascicularis. Taxonomy (NCBI): domain Eukaryota; kingdom Metazoa; phylum Chordata; class Mammalia; order Primates; family Cercopithecidae; genus Macaca; species Macaca fascicularis. The sequence continues at coordinate 33,443,130 of NC_088379.1, read as the reverse complement.
GTGAATTATTTCTTTAAATATATATCCTTCTCTATTTAAAGTTTTTTTCTTCTTATTCTTCACTGTCCATCGCTCAATGTATGAAATTATTCTATATATTTTTCCCATTGTTCAAGTATTTATCTAGGGAAGTCCTAAAGTCTAATATTTAACAAAATTTATGTGTTAAAACCTAATCCTCTATGTAATTAGGAGGTGGGAAATTTGGAGGTAGGGCATTTGGGAGGTGATTAGATAGTGAGGGCAGAACTTGCATGAATGGGATCAGTGTCTTATAAAAGAGACCTTAGAGAGTTCCTTTGCCCTTCTATCATGCCAAGTGATAGTGAGAAGACGGCCATCTATGAGGAAGTGGATCATAATCAGATGCAAAATCTATCAGCCTTTTCATCTTGGACTGTCCCTCATCCCAAATTGTGAGAAATATATTTTTGTTGTTTATAAACCATCCGGTTTATGGTATTTTGTTATAGCAGCCAAAATGGACTAAGATAGGGAGTTATGTCTGATACTAGCTGCTCCATCATGGCCAAAAATAATGTTTATTTGATATTACATGGTTTTATTTTCTTCTTCTCCCCTTTAGAATGTATGACATACTAAAGGGGGGAAAATCATCTATCTTATTTTCAACTATTTTCTTGTCATCAATATCGATGAATAATACATATTAATTGATTAAAAGGATTTTAAGCCATTATTTGAGGACATTGTTTTATGATTCCATTATCAGTTGATCCAAAGTATGAGTAAAGATATTAAAAATACTTCAAAATTCTCTAAGTATCTGTGCTGAAATTCATTTAGTATCGTGTTAAAGCTGTTCTCATTGTTCAGAACTGATATCTATTTATATTTATGGTGTACATTGCATTCCAATGATTATTAAATATTCAAAATATCAACTTTGGCTGTAGCTACACCTAAAATATTGTGCTAAAGTTAAAAGAAAAAGTCAAGAAAAACTTAATAGAACTGGAAAAACTGTTACAAAGAAATTTCAATTATAAAACATTGGAAGATCTTTACATCGGTGTAGACTAAGTCATGTTTATCCTCTAAAGATGACTGTGAAGGAAGATGATTTAAAGGTGAAAGCATATTTGCAAAATTCATGACTTACTATCTATGATATAAATCTTCATTTATTAAATCTAATAATAGATTTGTGAAACTGAAATTATTTTATAAACCTCAAAAAAGGGGTTTTGAGAAACTTAAGGAAATCCAGTGCAGGAACAGTCCAGTAAAATAGCACGAGTTCATTTTATTTTTTGGTTAAATGTAATATATATGTGGTTATATTTTATGAGAAGTGAGTAGTCAGATCCAAAAATATAATGTAAGTTTGAATTTTTAACTATTAATGAAAGGAGATAACTGAGTAGTTGAAAAAATAGAATGGAACTATTACATATTTCATCAATAATTGCAAATAAAATATTTGAATTTTTTGATTATAAAACATTCTAATTGAAAGCTATAGTCCAGTATCATATTTTCATATTTCCTCATCAATTATAGAAAATATATAGGAAATTTTATTTTGTTTTTTATGTTCAATTTATTCAGAAACTATATGTAATAAATGATTCAGAAAATATATATTTATATATTATGTGAAAGATTTATATATATATATACACACACATATATAATATTTCAAATTTTATTCTCCTTTAAAACTCTCATGCTGTGTATCTAAGATCAATGAATTCAGGGTACCTTTATAAATTTTTATAAATTATATATTAATTTATATTTTAGCCCACACAAAAAGTAAAACATGTAAGTTTATTTGTTTATTCTAAGATTTTTTTTATTATATTCATTAGGCAATTACAGTAAAATAAATTTTAAATAATTCTATTGTCTTATAGTATACCAATTTTTTTCAGCCTTACGTATTTTTTTATATTTAGCACTTACAATTTTAAATCAAGGGCCTTTTCACATGAAGTTAGGTTACTTAAAAAAAATATGTTTTTTATTTACAGAAAAATCAACTTTTTAATTTAATGGAAATTAAGTTAAGAACTTAATGTAATTTCAGTGTATGTGTCCCTTTAAAATTCGTATGTTGAAATACAATAATAAATTTATATTATTAAAAGGTGGGGCCTTTTGGGAGGTGATTAAGTCAGGAGATCTCCACCGTCATGAATGGACTAGTGTTCTCATAAAAGGAGTTGAAGGAATCACTCTAGTGCCATTTTTGCTGTTTTGTCTTCTGCCATGGGAGGACACAGCAATCAGGCTTCAACTTTGAAGCAGAGAGCAGCTCTCTCCAGACATTGAATCTGCTGGTGCCTTGAGCTTGGACATTTCAGCCTCCAAAACTGTGATAATGTAAATTTCTGTTTATATTATATTTATAAAAAGTCTAGTCCCATGTACTATTGTAGCAGCCTGAAGGGACTAAGATACTATATCTACATTCTATTATTTTTTCAAATTGTGAATTTGAGAAGATTTAACTAAAATTTAGAATATATAATTACTATTGTTCATTGTTGAGAATAAGATAAAATCTTATAGGTAGGTACGAATATACAGATAACAAATTTTTAAATATCTCTATACTACTGTACATTGAAAGAATCTGAATTGTCTTAGTAGTCAATAATTTATTATTAGAATTTTGAAGCACTTTGAATTTTCTCCTGCTAGTACTGATATATCTGTTCATTCTCAAGTTGCCAGTAACTTTACATTTGCTTTTCTGTTTATAAAACTTGTATGTAACTGAGTGCAATTATGCACCCTTGTCATCCCAGCTACTCGGTAGGCTAAGGAAGGAGAATGACTTGAGCCCAGGAGTTCGTGACCAGCCTGAGCAACATAATGAGACACTCTCCCAAAAAAATTAAAAAATAAAACCTCTAGAAACAAAAAAGTGTATGTATTATTGTATATAAAAGTTGAAACAAAAAAAAACTATAATATTCCAAAGAAGGTGAGCCTGTAAAGAGAAAAACACCATATATGTCAAAACTTAAAGATACCCACAGTTAACACATTTTGCTGCTACGCATAATATATACACACACCTGAGCAACTATTCATTTATTCAGCTTTTCCTACATATAATAGATATTTCTTGAGTACCTATTCTATGATAGGTATTGTTCTCAGTTATAGAGGTATAGCACGAGTTAATCCTCCTTAAGCTTACATTTTAGTGAGAAGAGACAAATTAAAAACTAAGAAGTTCATGATAATAAAGAATGATGTAACGCCTGCCAAAAAGTTAAGGAAGGGATGGATGTGCATTATAATGAGGTAGGAAGGGCTAACATAAGTTGAGAATTTGGAAGGCTTCTGGGACCTAGGTGAGTAGAGTAGAACTTAAAAGATGAGAAGGAGCGAGACATGTGAAAAACAAAAGACAGGCAGTTCAAGGCGGTGTAATTGCCCATCATCTCATTGTACCATAATTTATTACACTATCACCTATAAATACTCACATACCTCACACTCTTCTCAGAGATATCTGTAATTACTTTTGTAGAATCAATTCTTAGAAGTGGCCTTTCTTGCCCTAATGGGATTTAAATTTAGAATTTTAAGCACATTTCACTTCAAACAGTACATTCATTTTTATTCTACCAATTTCAGATATTTTGAGATCAGTTTTAGCATGAGGTTGTAAACATTATATGTTACGAGTCATTCTTTGTAGTTTAATCTGAAAGGTCAAAACTGATTTCTCATTGGTTTAAATTTCATTTATTTGTTTATGAGTGAGATGGCAACCCTTTATAGATACATGGATTACAAACAGCTCTGGAGCCAGCCCTTCTTGGTTTAAATTCTAGTCCCTCTAATTACAGGATGAACAACTTGGATAATCTGTTTAACCCCCATGCCTTTTTGTCAGTAACTGAAAATTAGAAATAAGGGTAATAGTAGTGCTACATCACAGGATCATTTGTGAGTAAAAATAAAACAATAACTTTAAAATATTAAAATATTAGAAGTACACTTGGCTGAAAGTAAGCATTAACTTATGTTAAAAATGCCGTAGTAGTAGTAGTAATAATAATAATATTAATTGAAAATCTGTGTTTATTCTTTTACTTCATATTGCTTCTTTTAGTTCTGTATTTTGCTGGCTTTTTTTTTTTGAAACATAGATCTTTAAACTTACTTTAAATATTAATGTATTGGTTTTAAATTTTCTCGAAGCTGCATCAGTTTTCCAAGTTGGTTTTTCATTTAAAACATTAATTATGGAGTATTTTTTCAATAAAATAAGTTTATAGTTTCTAAGTATCAATATTTTCATTTGTAGTTTCTGACTTTAACATTTTAATAAGTACTATGATACAATTTTATTTCTAAACTTCACTTGACTTTCTACTTAATGTTTTTATAAATTAAAATATAAGATCGTTGGAAATCCATATGGATCATATTTTTCTGCATGATCTGCTTCAATATCTATGACAATCATTTCAAACTTATTTCATATATTATATGATTAATTGATGGATATTTTCATAATGAATTATTCTTGGATTTTTAAAATGATACCATTTGTTAAGGCAGAAAATTATTTTGTTACATAAGTTTATTTGCAAATTATTTAAGAATGGAATAGATATATATAGACATATGTGTGTATTTATATATACATATATGTAGTCATACATTTTAATGGTCCATAGTATTCTTTTTTCCTTTGCTTTTTAGCAAGTTTTAATTTTATACTTATACTAACCTTATAAGTAAAAAAGCTGTCTTTTTTTCTATTCTAAAGGTGTTTTAAAAGCCTGGAAATCTGTGCTCTTATAGAAGATTTGAAAATACTCTTCAGACTCTAAATAGTCTCTTTTATAATCTTTTAAAGTATATTGGTAGTTGACTAGCCTAAAATATCTTCTGAATTTTATTCAAAGAAGTCAACTCAACCATGACTTGTTTACACATAATAGGTGCCCAGTAATAAATTAGTGGTCTAAAGAACTATTATTTCAGCAAAATATACACTAATTACTCTCATATTTAACTAGTATGAGCTAGTATACATTACTAGCTCATATTTAACTAGTAAGAGCTAGTATACATTACTAACATTTTTGCTAAGTAATACACATGTCAATCATTTTGTAATAGAGACTTTTCATCATCTTAACACTAGTTCCCTTGTCCCTTCTACTTAGAGCTTTCTTGGAAGCATCACTGAGTCTTTACAGTAAATAAATGTGGTAATATCTATTTTGGACTTTCTGAATGTAATCACCACAGCTGTGTTTTATTTTTGGGAGGGTTTCATTTTTCAGCTTATAAAATTGTAGGGAAGATGATGAGATAAGTAGAAAGTAAGTAAAAGCTCCAACTCAAGGATGGGAAACATTTGATCCTGCTCCCAAACGATAATGATAAAGAAAATTTGTTTTACTCCTGATGGAATGGAATTTTCAGATAGAAGCAATAACAAAGGTTTTCAATCATTACGTTCTTCATGCATATTACCGTTCTGAAATTATTTCAGTAAAAATCTCATGATATTCAGGGATATGTTTTACAGATCTCTGTAACTGTACATAACTTTTTGAAAAGTTAGCATATTTGTGAAAAACGAACAATGACTTGTATGTTATTCTAAATTAACAAGTCAAATGGCATGATATATAGTGATTGAATGATTAAATAGAGAAGTATTGGCCTGGCGCAGTGGCTCACACTTGTAATCCTAGCACTTTGGGAGGCCGAGGCGGGCGGATCACGAGGTCAGGAGATCGAGACCATGGTGAAATCCCGTCTGTACTAAAAATACAAAAAAAAAAAAAAAAAAAAATTAGCCGGGCACGGTGGCGGGCGCCTATAGCTCCAGCTACTCAGGAGGCTGAGGCAGGAGAACCCGGGAGGCGGAGCTTACAGTGAGCCTAGATTGAGATCGCACCACTGTACTCCAGCCTGGAGCCTGGGCTACAGTGTGGGACTCCATCACAAAAAAAAAACAAAAAAACAAAAAAACAAAACAACAACAACAACAACAACAAAACAGAGAAGTATTGCCTATTATTTTCCAGAAAAAAAATAAAATGAAATGCATGTCAGAAAATTTATTTTGGCAATGATGTTCCCACGTCTACTTTGTGCCCTTCACATGTAAGCTTGTTTTTATTATAGAATCTCTTGTGCCTTAATCATATTTTTCTATCAAAAAATTTGGGACATAATTATTTACATTAATTTATGATGTATCAAAATAGCCCTTAAACTATTTCTGGTTTTAAATGATCTTTCGAAACTTTGCCATTGCATGAATAAGAGTTGAAGCTTATGTTCCTTCCCCATGAACCTGGGCCAAGTTTTGTGATACTCCAATAAGATTCTGGCAAAAGTTGGTTATATAACTTCCAAGGCTTGGTTCTTAAAGTCAGTATAGTTCCCACCTCACTCTCCCTCTATCTTGGAATAATTGTCCTGGGAATACAACCACTATACTCTAAGCTTACTTGGATGGGTAGTACAAGCAACATGGATTGGAACCAAAACTCCAGGATCTTAGCCCCAGTTGAGACTTTAGCGCGAACTGAGATCTTAGCTCATAGCCAACACCCACCTGCCACCCCTGTAAGCAAACTGTCTCATAAGTAGATCTACAGTGTTCAGTTGAGTTGCTTCAGGTGATGCTGTGTAGAATAGACAGGTCTTTGACCTATGTTGTGTCCAAATATGCATTTGTGTACAAAATAATTAATTGTTATTTTAAGTTGCTGAATATTGAGGCAGTTTGTTTCTCAGCAACAGATACCCAGAATAGTTGAAGTGAGAAAAATCTTTTGCCAACTTTCACCAAGTTAAGTAAATAGCCACATAAATAAATTCAGATGTTTGGAATCCCACGATCAATGAATTAAGTTTCAGTCTCCTGTTAGGGAATCTCCACATCTGCCATAATTTTCATCAACAGTCCATCTCCTACCTACTTGATACATGGAAATGTGGGATATGTGAGGCACTTTATATCATGTGAAGAATCAAAATCTTAAGGTGAAACAAAAATTTTGACTTCACATAAAATTTGCAAAAACATAACCAACTATAGCGAACTTTACCTGAGTCCCATGTTCTTGGAAATCAGCTATGGTGACAAAAGCCACACTTCTTACCCCAACTCCTTTTTACTCTTGCACAAAATTTTTATTGCAAAGAATCTCTCTCCCTAGATGACTCAGAGAAGACAATCATAAATACCCCTTTGTTTACCTATGACGAGGTCAGACACAGACTTTCAAATACTCATTCTGTGTCTCATAAACGTTTAGTTGAATTATTAATACTTATCTCCAGCAACGAATCTGGAGAAAATTCTTGCAGTGGAACTTAAATAACCCTTCCTCAATGGTCCGTCCCTGCTGATACCAGGGGAAAATATACTCAGGTCAGCCGTCCAATCTCTCCACTTCATCATTCCATTTCCCCACACCCAGTTCTTTCTAGCTTTGTTTATTTCTCAAAAAATAAAAGTTGTTTTTTGCCTCACTTTAATACTACTCCAGATCTCAGGGAAGCTGGAGCTTTCTTTCTATGGCAGTAGTACTTATCCCCATATCACAACAGTTACTTTCCCCTATTGTAACAGTCTTTTCTAATAAAGCCTCTCCTTTACTTAAGTCTGGACTTGCTTTCATGTGACAGAACTCATGGTAATATTTTAAGAGCTCCCTTTTCCTAGGTCAGGAATATCGAATAAAGGATCCATTCTCTCCGATACCACATCCTGTCTGATTCAATATGATCGCTACATCCACAATAGATTGGGTACTTCTTAAAGGCAGAAAGGTTAATGTTTTCTTTGTTGGAGCATTGTATGATCAATCATTTGAAATCGAACCATGCTTATAGTAATGGGGGAAGAAAAATAGGGAGAAAAGATAAATATGGCAGTTTGATAGGCACTTCTCTGAAACATTGATCTGCAAAGATTCTGCCCATGGTTAAAACTGCTTTGTGAATTCAGTAATTTGTCCAGGAAAAAAGAAAATAAAACATGTAAACAAGGTAACATTGTGTACCAGGAATAATGTATGAGCAGCCAAATATCCTAATCAGCAAATAAGACTTAATGACTTGAATAATTTCTGTGGTGTTTGAAATATGCCAAAATATAATGAATTCATCTGAAAGAATGCCTAATAAAAGACCAATATCCCCTGACAAGTGTGTTGGAGAAGACTAATGTTACTATGCAACAGGAGGTGGTTCTGCATAGGAAAAGTACTATCCACTACCCATTGTGTACAAAATTTCAGGACAGGTCCTAGTCACTACTTACAAAGTGTTTGAAGGCAGAAAAGTAGTGAATTCCCTAACCATTTAATGCAACCGTTAATTTGCATGACCAGAAATACACACAGATATATTCAATTTATATCAATTTAACATGAACAATTTAATATGTACAAAAGCATGCTGGTAATGTTTAACTGGTAGCTTTCTGAGAAGACAAGAACAAGTTAGAAATCTCATAAACCCCTGAATTTCAAAGTTTCTTCCATTTTCTCCCTTTTGTGTTTGTAAAATAAATTATTTTGTTTCTGTGATATAAAAATTCTTACTGTTGTCAATTTCAAATTACCAACTGGAGGTCAATTGTTCCCAGACAACACTCAATATATGTGTGCCTTTATTTGTGTGTGTTCATGCATTTGTGTGTATGTGTGCATATAAACATACTAAGTATATAAGTGTATATATATTCCATGTATATTTGTATATTTATATATTCTGCACATACATTCTATATGAGTGTGTTTCATATAAATATATCAATAAAAGAAAAGTGTTCATCTAAAACAGTAAATACAGTGAAACATTTTGGTTTTGTCTTCAGCTTTATTGAGGTATAATTGATGAATATAATACGTATATATTTTTAAGATGTACAGTGTGGCGCTTTGATATAGATATACATTCTGAAATTATTGCCACAATGAAGCTAATTAGCACATTAACCACCTCATATAGTTACTTTTATTTGTTTGTTTTGTGATGAGAAAATTTAGGATCTACTCTGAGCGAATTTCAAGTATAGAATACAATATTATTAACTATACTCTGAGCGAATTTCAAGTATAGAATACAATATTATTAACTATAGTCACTTTGCTCTACACTAGATCTCTTACTATTTATTTTGGTAATTATTCACAGAACTTATTTATCCTGTATAACTGGAGCTTTGTTCTCTTTGATCAACATCCCCTCATTTTGCCTACCTCCCAGCTCCTGGAAACATCATTCTATCCTCTACTTTTATGAATTCAACATGTTTAGATTCCACATATAAATGAGATCATTTGGTATTTGCTTTCTGTGCCTGGTTTATTTCACTTAGCATAACATCCTACAGTTTCATCCATGTTGTTGAAAATGACAGGTTTTCTTTTCTTTTAAGGCTGAGTAATATTCCGTTTTATATTTTATAATTTTAAAATAAAAGATAATTCTAAGAGTGCTACCTGAAAACTATGCTGAGAACACTGTTATTTAAGTTGAATGTGTCCACATTGTAATTAACGCATATTGTGCAGTGTTTGTTGTTTTGTTTTTATAATTATATACTATGGGAGTTTTGCATTTTTGTATCAATTTTAGGTGTGCAACATGATGTTTTTATATACACATACATAGTTCATTTATTACTACAGTCAAGTCGGTCAACATATCCCTCAATTCACATAATTCATGTGTGTATGTATGTATTTTTGTGCGGTAAGAACATATATAACCTCTCAGAAAATTTCTAGTATACAACACAATACTATTAATTATTATCCTCACACCGTGTATTAGATTTCTATATGTATTTATCCTATATAACTGCAGCTTTGTATTTTTGACCTAAACATTATATTTTCTTTACTCATTCATCTGTGAATGGACACAGGTTTATTCCAGATCCTGGTTGCTGTAAATAATGTTGCAATAAATGTGGGAGTGCAGATATCTCTTCAAAGTGCTGATTTCATTTCTTTTTTGATGTATCCCCAAAATGGGATTGTTGGATCATACGGTAGCTCTGTATTTAAATTTTTGAGAAACATCCATGGTGTTTTCCACAGTTGTTGTCCAAATTTACATTCCCATCAATGGTGTATAAGGTTTTCCTTTTCTCCATATCCTTGCTTAAACTTTCATATTTTGACATTTTGATAATAGTCATGCCAACAGGTATGTGATAATATCTCATTGTAGTTTTGATTCACATTCCCTGATTATTAGTAATGTGGAAAACATTTTTATATACCTCTTGGACATTTGTATGTCTTTTTAGAACAATTTCTATTCAGGTGTTTTATGTAATTTTGAAATTGCCCTGTCTATGCCATTTTGAATAAAATATCAAGCATGATTTTAAGATATAGGAACAAAAGGAACTAATTGCCTTTAAGTAAACTTATCAGAAAAAAAGAATAAGAAAGTTTTGTAAGTGCTATACTTTGGTAATGCTTTTATACATATATAAATTAATGTGCTAAATATACTTTACTATATGTTTTAGTAATTATATTTCTAAATATGCAGATGCAGTCGTTTTATTTCTTTCTGAAGTGCCTCACAGATTTTTTTGCTGTATATAAATCTATTGAAAATTTTTCTATTATTTTTGTCTGAATTACTGTAGTAAATTTAACGACATATAATGGTAAGATAATCAGACAGTGATAAAAATGACTCTTGGATTTGCCTTCCAGACAAAGACATGCAGAGCTTAGAAAAGCCAGCAACAAGCTATAGCCAATAGAGCTTTACTGCACGTAATTAAGTCACCATTGGCATTATTATAGTCAAGTGCTTTGGGAAATTGAGTTGATTTTTTTTTTTAAAGACAGGGAAATGGATAAGTCTTTGGGAGGTATATGGTAATATGTTCTGTAATAAAACATATTCATCCAGATGATTGATTTTAAATGGATTTAGAAAAAAAATGACTATAATTCTATTGCATAAAACCTGAGCAAGAAATGCATATAAAATTAAGATGACTCATGAAAAAGTTACACTTACCATGCAAAAATCAAGAGAGCACTTTTTTTTTCTATTTTTACCTGTCAAATAAGTTAGAAAAATCTAATGATATCTTTTTGTCGCTTTCTATCTAAGTGTACTTTCATAGAACTAAGAGTTAAATTCAATCTCTAAAAAGAGTAAATAACTGATCTGAAACAAAATAATTTCTTTCACAAAGACAAAAGGAAAAAATAGAAGTAAAAAGAAGTTCTTCAGAAGCTACCGTTTGTAAGAAATGATCATTGAAAATACTCAATGAATGGCAAAGAAAGCATCCTTTTGTAGTAATCCTTGGTTAACATATTTATATCTCAAAAAGGTACATTGGGGCAGGTTATTTTATATTTCCACTAATTACTAGTTTGTAGATCTTAGCTATCTCATTTTATTGAATTGTCTTCTTAAGAATGTTTATGAATTGACAAATAAAATATTATTTCACAAAGTTTCACCAAAAATATTCAAAGAAAAACAAAGGGCAGTTGAATGTCTCTGCAAAGGTTTTATTTTTGTTTGTTTGTTAAGACATGGTAATACGAAAAGGTCTTAATATAAAATTGATCCCATAAAAAGGGGATAGGCTGCCTTATATATGTAATATATTCTGGAAAATCATTTGGGATCAGTAGGACTTAGTCATTATTAAGGACTTTTATTCTTAACCTCCTCTCTAACCTTTTACCTCTTCAACACTGCTTGGTTTCTGTTGGGAAGCAAACTTTCACTTTCATTCAGTTGACAGCATTTTGGAGTTCTGATCCTCTCCAGGAATAGGGCTCTTAGTCAGCCATAGTAGAATAATCTAGAGTACTTAATAGTTTTTAATCGTCTTTGAAATGCGTAGATCAACTACTTTAGAGTTTATTGGAAATGGATTTGTGAATATCTAATTTTAGCATTTCCAGTGATTTTACTCATATTAATGTTACAAAACCACTAGCCTAGAGGAAGATTGAAACTACCTGTCTTGTGCTCATTACAAATTTTGTAAGAATGGCTCATTAACCTTCTTCCTAAAACCAGCTTTAATACGAGCAAAATCGTTTAATTAATACAAAATATGGCATAGATGAAAGACTGTGTTTTACCCCTTTGTAACTTGGATGTAATTAATATTTAATTATTTTTGGTTGAAATGTTTAATGAAAATTGGTCATTTGCAAGAATGTAGCATAAGAAAATTAGTGACTATCATAATTGTCAGAGTTCCTAGATTTTAATATTGTCTCGAGCACTGATTAGCTTTTTCACCATGGGCAACTCACTTAAATTTTCTTATTTAAAAACTCATTTTGATTATAGAATTTATACATAAACATGCTATTCTCATAAAAAGCAAAATCCAAATGTTGCATAGGATCCTTTAACAATCACTCTCAATATCAATCCTATTCCAGAAATAGCCATAGTCATTAATTTGGTTTATATCTATCCAAATATATGTGGCTAGGTAGGTAAATATACTAATAACCATAAATATAAATATAGATACAAATGCATACATTGTAAAATATACTTTATAGAGAGCATGCTACTGCACATTGTGTCTATAACTTGGTTTTTCTGTTTAATAATAATATATCTTCTAAATTTTTCTATATTAGTTCATTGAAAGCACATTATTCTTTTTTCTTATTTATTATACTTTAAGTTCTAGGGTACATGTGCACAACGTGCAGGTTTGTTACATATGTATACATGTGCCATGTTGGTGTGAAAGCACATTATTCTTAACTGCTGCATCATATATTATAATATGAATCACATACAATTTATTTGTCCATATCTATACTGATAGCATTTAGGAGCCTTCTTTCTTTATATTTTTGTTTTGTTTCAATTTTCCTTTCTATTATTTTATTTTTTGAGACATAGTCTCTCTCTGTCACCCAGATTGGGTTGCAGTGGCGCCATCTCAGCTCACTACGACCTCTGCCTCCCAGGTTCAAGCAACTCTCCTGCCTCAGCCTGCCAAGTAGCTGGGATTACAGGCACCTGACATCAAACCCAGCTAATTTTTATGTTTTTGGTAGAAACAGGGTTTCACCATGTGGGCCAGGATGGTCTCAATCTCTTGACCTCGAGATCCACCCACCTCGACCTCCCAAAGTGCTGGGATTACAGGCCTGAGGCACTACACCCAGCGGTTATTGTTATTATTAATCCAACTAATATATATTATTCTTGTGTAAACATTGTTGTTGACATATGTAAATGCGCCTCCAAAGTACATATCACAGTCTAGAATTATTGGTTAAAACCACGTATGTATCAGATTTGAATAAAAACAATTTTCTTCAGAAGTTACTTTACCTAATGAAGATCCTGGGACTTTAACTGTATGATTACATCACTCAAGCTTGTTCTTAACTGGATCTGCAACAAAAATTATTCCAAAATGATCAAACAAGCCACAATATTACTCAGAAATTTCATTGGTAGATCCTGAACTTTTTGTGGGATTCATTTGCAACTCACTAATGTGCATATGTCTTACTTAGTTAAGTAGTATAGCTACTACTTCACACTTTCTGTATTCAATATTAAGTACTATGTCATCGATGCATTGACCGATATGACGAACTCTTGAAATTGGAAAATATTTACATTCTCTCTGTATTAAATTATGGCAGATATTTCACATATGTCCAAGGCATCAAATTAAAGTTATAAACTATGTTTGCCAGATGAAAACATGATTATTTAAGAAATGTTTTGTCCAACTGTATATATATAGGTTTAAAAAATCATTTTCCAGTTCACTAGCTGTATTCCACTTGCTATAAATTGTATAGACCTGCTACAATAAAGAGATCATATTAGGAAGAATAGTAAGTTATTCTTATTTTATTCATTCTTCAATTTTCTATTATTTGTGTTGGCTGAATTAGATAATTAAACATAAATATAATAGCATTCAATTATCAGCATTATTCAAAATTTTGAGTGTGGAAGAAAGAACCGGATTTGCAGCCATTCAATAATCAATGTAACTTTGGGTTCTACAGAAAGTGCCTCACAGTAAGGTTAGTCTGGTGCAGGAATTTCTGTATTTCTATTGAGATTATCTCACTCTTGTCATTGCTTCTGTTCTTGCAAACCTCACTTATCATTCAGAGTCCCTTAAAAGTGGGGTGGATTTTGTTGTTGTTGTTGTTGTTAAGCTTAAGTCATGTAATTAACCACTGGCAGAACTGATAAGGTAAGAGCAAGGATCTTTCCCATTTTCTAACATAGTTGGTGGCACATAACTGTATGCACCATCCCCAAGGGAAAAACAACATATTATCAAATAAAGGAATGCAAGCTGGTGCCCATGAAGTAAACAATGTCACCTACCAATGTCACTTTGTCATGCTGTTTTCTTTGCTCAAATATTTGTGAGATCTTAAATGTATGTCCATTTATATAATTTAAAGCCCATGAAATTTCACCAAGCATATCTGTGTTTTGAAAACTACTAGGGAAAGTTAAGACTTGTTTTCTGATTTATTTTTGCAGAGAAGGAGAAGAAATGGAATGGGCTCCAATCATTTAAATGATGAAAAAACTTTTTTAAATACTATTTTACATCAAACTTTGATTTATAGCTATTAAATATTTAACCTTTTTCATATAAAAATTGCAATATGTACTGTTATGTCAGAGGCCAAAGTGATAACATTTGTTAACCCCAAAGCCAGCAGAAGAACAACTTTTTGCTTCATTAGAGCACTGTCCCACTTGTTCCCATGGGTGGCAAGAATTTTTTTTTTTTTTTTTGAGATGAAGACTCTCTCTGTGGTCAGGCTGGAGTGCAGTGGCACGATCTCGTTGCAACCTCCACCTCCTGGATTAAAGCAATTCTCCTGCCTCAGCCTCCCCGAGTAGCTGGGACTACAGCTACACGCCACCACGCCCAGCTAATTTTTTGTATTTTTAGTAGACACGGGGTTTCACCATGTTGGCAAGGATGGTCTCAATCTCTTGACCTCGTGATCCACCCACCTTGGCCTCCCAAAGTGCTGGGAATACAGGCATTGAGCCACCCCGCCCAGCCCAAAAATGTCATATTTTTAGGTGCACAGTGGTGATCCTTTGCATGCTTACTGGCTTATATTCTATTCGTTTTGTACATTTGCATTTTTATGCCAAATTAAATAAGGTATGTTTATATATTTCTGAAGAATAAAATTCTTTGTTAGCATTCAGTTTTCTGCATTCCCTTGTGAGTTCAAAAGCTGAAAATTATTTCATTAGAATTTACTGAAAATGTTTTTGAGACCAGTTAAAATTGCTGTATAAAATTAATGATATTGAAGACCCTTACACCATGTATTTTTATAGTAATAAATATTTCCCTAAGTAATTCGACACATGAGTGTGATTGTAAGAAAAACTTCTCCCTTATTTTTATCTAAAGATATATGTTTCAGCTATAAATAAAAGTAATGCTTTATCTGTAAGTAATTCATAGTTAAATTATGAAATTTAGGTAAGCAAAATGAAGAAAAACCTGCAATCCCAATTCATATTCCAAATTATTAACCTCCTGTAGAGGATGGATGTCAATAATAATGAATATATTTTATAAATACCATTATTCCAGTATGATCTCGCTACAGCTAGTCATACCAAAAATATCATCCTTCAAGAACAGCTGCTTTTAAGCCTTGGACGCATATATTATGAAACCAAAAGGATCTAAGGTTATTTTGAGTCTTACACTGTTTAATAATGTGTTAAAAGCCCTCATATACGTTTCTTCTTTATCCAGTAGTATTCTAAAGAATGTGAGGCAATAAATAACCTTTGTATAAGATTTAACAAATTATCTTTTGATGTTAAGAACAGGCAGAAACATAAGTCATAGAGCCATATTAATATATAAATCATAATATCTCATTGTATAAAATTATTTAACCAATCCTTCATTATGAAAACTTTAAGTTTTTAACAATTTTACTCTTATAGACATTGTTTATGAACATTCTTGTATAGACACATTCTCAAACTTGTATACATATTTTCATAGAAACCTTTCACCATAGTAGATTTGCTTTGTCAAAGAGAATTCGGTTCTTCATTTCCTTCTAGAAATATTATAACTTTTCCCCCAATCGTGGAAAAAAAAATCCTTCCTCCAAACACCTTCTCAGATAGTGGTATTGTTAGTTCTCTGCATGAACTTTCATCACCAGACAGTCAGATGCAGCTATTCCCCAGCTGCTAAGAATGTTAGCTACTAGAGGATTATAGCTACTAACTTTTCTGGAAAATTGATGAGGCCAAGCAGAAACTACCTGATCAAAAATTTATGATTAGCACGTTTCTAGAGACGTTAAGCCAATGATTGACTCAACTGAAGTGGGGGTAATAAAGTTTAGTTATCTCATTTTAAGATGAGGCTAGCTCCTTAGTGCAGTTTATATAGCGGAGATTCTCATGAGACCAGACTGAAGCTATTCTCCAGCCAAAGCAGCTTATCCTCAGCTTTGTTCCCTTGTACTGCCTTGCTTCTCTTAATCCTCTTTTTATAGGAGAATTTTACCAACAAAGTACCCAGAACTCATATCTCAAACTCTGATAGCAAATGAAGACCCTCACCATTGGTGGGAGGTAGAGTATTGATAGTCTTTAGGAAGTTGTAGCAGTGAGACTTCTAAGAGTTCTAACTGTGGTAAATGGAGATGGGAAGCAAGTGAATATGATGTACAACCTGGTACATTGCTGTTAACATTTGAAAGATAAAGGGAAATATCAAATAAAAAGACTAAGGATTTTGGTGGTTTATTGCTAGGTAACAATGATACATGAAGCAGTCTGTTAATTATCCAAGTGTGAGAGTCAGAGAAGTCTTGTTCAGTATTTAAGAAGTCATTCATCTTCTGCAACTAGAGGACAGACAGAGTTGAAGACCTAAGTGTAAGCAGGGTGGCCATAACTTCAAATAAGGTTCAGTTCTCAGAGAGGGAAAGAATCCCAAGCCAAAGTCAAGATTTGGGGAAGAAACAGGTAGGAGACGTGGTTAGATGTCTTTCAACACTTCAGGAATGATTTTGCATTTCTCCACTCCTACTAATCTACTTGGGAAATTGGAGTTCTCTGTTCTCATAGCTTTAGGCTCTGTCATTATAATGCCTCTGGGTACAAAAAAGAGAAGCTTTCTTCAGAAGGAATAGTGAGAATTCCAATACATTTGAAGATATTACTGCTATCTGGCTATTTGTCCCACCTTATGGCAGCAGTTTATCAGGCACAGAAAGAAATTATACCAACAGAAGCATGTGTTACTTACAAGACCACCTTCTTAGACAGCAGAAGTATTTATTACAAATATAGAATGGGGTTGGAGGAGGCCACATGCTGTTTCTCTGGTAAACATTACTAAGCTGAACTCTCAGACAGCAGCTGCATCAACTGATAGCCATATGAATAAACCATTTTGAATTACCAGGCTTGTTCTGCCTTCAGTGATTGAAGCACAGAAAATATTTTACTATAACTTCATGAACACTTTAAAGTAAAAAAGTCCAGCCACACCCTTCAAAAATTCCTGACCTGGATCACATGCAAAGGGAACCACATCAGACTAACAGTGAACTTCCTAGCAGAAATCTTACAAGCCAGGAGAGATTAGGGGCCTACTTCTAACATTTGTAAAGGAAAAACTTTCAATCCAGAATATAATATCCCTCCCCCCAAAAAATGCACTAAAAGAATGCATTACTACAAAACCAGCCTTATAGGAAATCCTTAAGGGAGTTCTAAACATGGGAAAAAAATGCATGCTACCACAAAAACACACTTAAAAACAGAGACCACGGACCCTATATAGTAAAAACACAATCAAAGCTGCAAAGCAAACAGCTAGTATTTGCACGATAAGATCAAAGCTTCACATATCATTATTAACCTTGCATGTAAATGGTCTACATGCCCCCAGTAAAATGGAACAGAGTAACAAATTGAATTTTAAAAAGACCATCAGTCTGCTGTCTTCAAGAGACCCATCTCACATGTAATGATACCCATAAGTTCAAAGTAAAAGACTCTAGAAAGATCTACTATGCAAACAGAAAACACAAGAGACCAGGGGTCGCTATTTTTATACCACATAAAACAGACTTTAAACCAACAATAGTAAAAAAGGACAAAGAAGGGCATTACATAATGACAAAGTGTTCAATTTTGCATGAATTAATGATCCCAAATATATATGCACATAATATATAAATAAATATATATATATCCATATATATATATATACATCCAACATTAGAGCACCCGCATTCATAAAACAAGCACTTCTAAACCTATGAAAAGACTTATGCAGCCACACTATAATGCGGGGATCTTTAATACCTCAATGACAGCATTAGACAGATCATTAAAGCAAAAACAAAGATTCTGGAATTAAAATTGACCAATTAGTCAATTTGATCTAATACACATCTACAGAAATGTCACTCATTTTTACATACAGCATATTTCAAGATTGACAATATTCTCAGCCATGAAGCAATTCTCAATAGATTCCAAAAAAGTATCAGAATCAGAACAAACACATTCTTGGACCACAGCAGAATAAAAATGAAAAACAATAATAAAAAGATCTCTCAAAACCACATAAAAGCATGGAAGTTAAGCAACTTGCTGCTGAATGATGTCTAGGTATGCAATGAAATCAAGGGAGAAAATTTAAAAATTCTTTGAAATAAATGAAAACAGAGACACAACATACCAAAATACCTGGCATGCAGCAAAAGCAGTGTTAAGAAGAAATTTTACAGAGCTAAATGCCTGCCTCTAAATGTCAGAAAAAATTCAAATTAGTGATCTGACATCTCCCCCAGAGGAAACAGAAAAACAAGAGCAAACTAATGCAAAAACTAGTGGAAGAAAGGAGATAACTGAAATCAGAGCAGAACTGAATCAAACTGAGACCCCAAAATCCATACAAAGTTAAAAAAAAGTTGAGTTTCGAAAGGCTAAACAAGATTCATAAGGCTGCTAGCTAATTAAAGAGAGATTCAAATAAGTCCAATCAGAAAGAACAAAGATGACATCACAACAAACCCACTGGAAATACAAAAGTTCCTCAGAGACTATTATGAACATCTCTACATACACAAACTAAAAAAATTAGAAGTAATGAATAAGTTCCTGAAACCAACAATCTCTCAAGATTGAATAAGGAAGATAATGAAACACTGAACAGATCAATAACAAGTTCTGAAACAGAATCAGTAATGGAAAAGCTACCAATGAAAATAAACCCCAGACCAGATGGATTCATAGCTGAATTCTAGCACACAGACCAAGAATAGCTGGTACCAAATCTACTAAAATTATTTTAAAAAAATCATGGAGGAGACACTTCTCTCTAACTCATTCTACAAAGCCAGAAGTACCTATATATGAAAACTTGGCAAAGAACGAGGAAAAACAAACAAACAAAAAAACTGCAGGTCGTTGCTCCTAATGAACACAGATGTAAAAGTTCTCAATAAAATATTAGCAAATCAAATTCAACAACACATCAAAAAGTTAATTAACCATGATTAAGTAGGCTTCATTCCTGCGATTCAAGGTTGATTCACCACATAAACAGAAATAAAAACAACCACCATATAATCATCACAATTAATGTGGAAAAAGCTTTTTATAAAATCCAACATCCCTTTATAATAAAAACCCTCAAGGGACTAGGCATTGAAGAAACATACCTCAAAATAATAAGAACTATTTATGATAAATCCACAGAAAACATCATACTGGATGGGCAAAAGCTGGAAGCATTTTTCTAGAGGACCAGAACGAGACAATAATATCCACTCTCACCACTTCCATTCAAAATAAGAGTGAAATTCCAAGCCAGAACAATCAGGAAAGATCAATGACATTGAGCACCATTTTATATACCTGTTTTCCACTTACGTGTCATTTGGGAAATGTCTATTCATATTTTTCACCCATTTTTAATCATATTATTAGATTTTTTTTGACTTAGTCGATTGAGTTACTTATATATTCTAGTTATTAATCCCTTGTCAAATAGATAGTTTGCAAATATTTCTCCCATGCTGTGAATTGTTTCTTTACTTTTATGATTGTTTTCTTTGCTGTACAGAAGCTATTTATTTATTTATTTATTTTTATTTTTATTATTATTATACTTTAAGTTCTAGGGTACATGTGCATAACGTGCAGGTTTGTTACATATGTATACTTGTGCCATGTTGCTGTGCTGCACCCATCAACTTGTCATTTACATCAGGTATAACTCCCAATGCAATCCCTCCCCCCTCTCCATGATAGGCCCCGGTGTGTGATGTTCCCATTCCAGAGTCCAAGTGATCTCATTGTTCAGTTCCCACCTATGAGTGAGAACATGCAGTGTTTGGTTTTCTGTTCTTGCGATAGTTTGCTGAGAATGATGGTTTCCAGCTGCATCCATGTCCCTACAAAGGACACAAACTCATCCTTTTTTACGGCTGCATAGTATTCCATGGTGTATATGTGCCACATTTTCTTTTTCTTTTTTTTTTTTTTTTTGAGATGGAGTCTCGCTCTGTCACCCAGGCTGGAGTGCAGTGGCCAGATCTCAGCTCACTGCAAGCTCCGCCTCCCAGGTTTACGCCATTCTCCTGCCTCAGCCTCCCGAGTAGCTGGGACTACAGGTGCCCGCCACCTTGCCTGGCTAGTTTTTTGTATTTTTTAGTAGAGACTGGGTTTCACTGGGTTAGCCAGGATGGTCTCGATCTGCTGACCTTGTGATCCTCCCATCTCGGCCTCCCAAAGTGCTGGGATTACAGGCTTGAGCCACCGTGCCCGGCCATGCCATATTTTCTTAATCCAGTCTGTCACTGATGGACATTTGGGTTGATTCCAAGTCTTTGCTATCGTGAATAGTGCTGCAATAAACATACGTGTGCATGTGTCTTTATAGCAGCATGATTTATAATCCTTTGGGTATATACCCAGTAATGGGATGGCTGGGTCATACGGTACTTCTAGTTCTAGATCCTTGAGGAATCGCCATACTGTTTTCCATAATGGTTGAACTAGTTTATAATCCCACCAACAATGTAACAGTGTTCTTATTTCTCCACATCCTCTCCAGCACCTGTTGTTTCCTGACTTTTTAATGATTGCCATTCTAACTGGTGTGAGATGGTATCTCATTGTGGTTTTGATTTGCATTTCTCTGATGGCCAGTGATGATGAGCATTTTTTCATGTGTCTGTTGGCTGTATGAATGTCTTCTTTTGAGAAATGTCTGTTCATATCCTTTGCCCACTTTTTGATGGGGTTGTTTGTTTTTTTTCTTGTAAATTTGTTTGAGTTCTTTGTAGGTTCTGGATATTAGCCCTTTGTCAGATGAGTAGATTGCAAAAATTTTCTCCCATTCTGTAGGTTGTCTGTTGACTCTGATGGTAGTTTCTTTTGCTGTGCAGAAGCTCTTTAGTTTAATTAGATCCCATTTGTCCATTTTGGCTTTTGTTGCCATTGCTTTTGGTGTTTTAGACATGAAGTCTTTGCCCATGCCTATGTCCTGAATGGTATTACCTAGGTTTTCTTCTAGAGTTTCTATGGTATTAAGTCTAACATTTAAGTCTCAAATTCATCTTGAATTAATTTTCGTATAAGGAGTAAGGAAAGGATCCAGTTTCAGCTTTCTACTTATGGCCAGCCAATTTTCCCCGCAGCATTTATTAAATAGGGAATCTTTTCCCCATTGCTTGTTTTTCTCAGGTTTGTCAAAGATCAGATGGCTGTAGATGTGTGGTATTATTTCTGAGGACTCTGTTGTGTTCCATTGGTCTATATCTCTGTTTTGGTACCAGTACCATGCTGTTTTGGTTACTGTAGCCTTGTAGTATAGTTTGAAGTCAGGTAGCGTGATGCCTCCAGCTTTGTTCTTTTCACTTAGGATTGTCTTGGCAATGCAGGCTCTTTTTTGGTTCCATATGAACTTTAAAGCAGGTTTTTCCAATTCTGTGAAGAAACTCGTTGGTAGCTTGATGGGTATGGCATTGAATCTATAAATTACCTTGGGCAGTATGGCCATTTTCACGATATTGATTCTTCCTATCCATGAGCATGGTATGTTCTTCCATTTGTTTGTGTCTTCTTTTATTTCACTGAGCAGTGGTTTGTAGTTCTCCTTGAAGAGATCCTTTACATCCCTTGTAAGTTGGATTCCTAGGTATTTTATTCTCTTTGAAGCAATTGTGAATGGAAGTTCATTCCTGATTTGGCTCTCTGTTTGTCTGTTACTGATGTATAAGAATGCTTGTGATTTTTGCACATTAATTATGTATCCTGAGACTTTGCTGAAATTGCTTATCAGCTTAGGGAGATTTTAGGCTGAGACAATGGGGTTTTCTAAATATACAATCATGTGATCTGCAAGCAGGGACAATTTGGCTTCTTTTTTTCCTAACTGAATACCCTTTATTTCTTTCTCTTGCCTGATTGCCCTAGCCAGAATTTCCAACACTATGTTGAATAGGAGTGGTGAGAGAGGGGATCCCTGTCTTGTGCCAGTTTTCAAAGGGAATTTTTCCAGTTTTTGCCCATTCAGTATGATATTGGCTGTGGGTTTGTCATAAATAGTTCTTATTATTTTGAGATATGTTCCATCAATACTGAATTTATTGAGCGTTTTTAGCATGAAGGGCTGTTGAATTTTGTCAAAGGCCTTTTCTGCATCTATTGAGATAATCATGTGGTTTTTGTCTCTGGTTCTGTTTATATGCTGGATTTCGTTTATTGATTTGCGTATGTGGAACCAGCCTTGCATCCGAGGGATGAAGCCCACTTGATCATGGTGGATAAGATTTTTGATGTGCTGCGGGATCCGGTTTGCCAGTATTTTATTGAGGATTTTTGCATCGATGTTCATCAGGGATATTGGTTTAAAATTCTCTTTTTTTGTTGTGTCTCTGCCAGGCTTTGGTATCAGGATGATGTTGGCCTCATAAAATGAGTTAGGGAAGATTCCTTCTTTTTCTATTGATTGGAATAGTTTCAGAAGGAATGGTACCAGTTCCTCCTTGTACCTCTGGTAGAATTCAGCCGTTGAGTCCATCTGACCCTGGACTTCTTTTGATTGGTAGGCTGTTAATTATTGCCTCAATTTCAGAGCCTGCTATTGGTCTATTCAGAGATTCAGCTTCTTCCTAGTTTAGTCTTGGGAGAGTGTAAGTGTCCAGGAAATTATCCATTTCTTCTAGATTTTCTAGTTTATTTGCATAGAGGTGTTTATAGTATTCTCTGATGGTAGTTTGTATTTCTGTGGGGTCAGTGATGATATCCCCTTTATCATTTTTTATTGTGTCTATTTGATTCTTCTCTCTTTTCTTCTTTATTATCCTTGCTAGTGGTCTATCAATTTTGTTGATCTTTTCAAAAAACCAACTCCTGGATTCATTGATTTTTTGGAGGATTTTTTGTGTCTCTATCTCCTTCAGTTCTGCTCTGATCTTAGTTATTTCTTGCCTTCTGCTAGCTTTTGAATGAGTTTGCTCTTGCTTCTCTAGTTCTCTTCATTGTGATGTTAGAGTGTCAATTTTAGACCTTTCCAGCTTTCTGTTGTGGACATTTAGTGCTATAAATTTCCCTCTACACACTGCTTTAAATGTGTCCCAGAGATTCTGGTATGTTGTATCTTTGTTCTCATTGGTTTTGAAGAACATCTTTATTTCTGCCTTCATTTCCTTATGTACCCAGTAGTCATTCAGGAGCAGGTTATTCAGTTTCCATGTAGTTGAGAAGTTTTGATTGAGTTTATTAGTCCTGAGTTCTAGTTTGATTGCACTGTGGTCTGAGAGACAGTTTGTTATAATTTCTGTTCTTGTACATTTGCTGAGGAGTGCTTTACTTCTAATTATGTGGTCAATTTTGGAATAACTGTGATGTGGTGCTGAGAAGAATGTATACTCTGTTGATTTGGGGTGGAGAGTTCTGTAGATGTCTATTAGGTCTGCTTGCTGCAGAGATGAGTTCAATTCCTGGATATCCTTGTTAACTTTCTGTCTTGTTGATCTGTCTAATGTTGACAGTGGGGTGTTGAAGTCTCCCATTATTATTGTATGGGAGTCTAAGTCTCTTTGTAAGTCTCTAAGGACTTACTTTATGAATCTGGGTTCTCCTGTATTGGGTGCACATATATTTAGGATAGTGAGCTCTTCCTGTTGAATTGATTCCTTCACCATTATGTAATGGCCTTCTTTGTCTCTTTTGATCTTTGATGGTTTAAAGTCTGTTTTATCAGAGACTAGGATTGCAACCCCTGCTTTTTTTTGTTCTCCATTTGCTTGGTAGATCTTCCTCCATCCCTTTATTTTGAGCCTATGTATGTCTCTGCATGTGAGATGGTTCTCCTGAATACAGCACACTGATGGGTCTTGACTCTTTATCCAGTTTGCCAGTCTGTGTCTTTTAATTGGACTATTTAGTCCATTTACATTTAACGTTAATATTGTTATGTGTGAACTTGATCCTGCCATTATGATATTAACTGGTTATTTTGCTCGTTAGTTGATGCAGTTTCTTCCTAGCCTCGATGGTCTTTACATTTTGGCATGTTTTTGCATGTTTTGCATGGAGTTTGTGTACTCCACCCTGTGAGGTGTGGGGTGTCGGTCTGCCCCTAGTGGAGGATGTCTCCCAGTTAGGCTACTCAGGGGTCAGGGACCCACTTGAGCAGGCAATCTGTCCGTTCTCAGATCTCAACCTCCATGTTGGGAGATCCACTGCTATCTTCAAAGCTGTCAGACAGAGTCGTTTGCGTCTGCAGAGGTTTCTGCTGCTTTTGTTGTTGTTGTTGTTGTTGCTGTTTAGCTGTGCCCTGTCCCCAGAGGTGGAGTCTCCAGAGACAGGCAGGCCTCCTTGTGCTGCTGTGAGCTCCACCCCCTTCGAGCTTCCCAGCGGCTTTGTTTACCTACTTAAGCCTCAGCAATGGCGGACGCCCCTCCCCCAGGCTCGCTGCTGCCTGGCAGTTAGATCGCAGACTGCTGTGCTAGCAATGAGGGAGGCTCCGTGGGCGTGGGACCCTCCCAGCCAGGAGTGGGATATAGTCTCCTGGTGTGTCCACTTTCTAGACCCTTGGTAAAGTGCAGTATTGGGGTGGGAGTTACCCGATTTTCCAGGTGTTGTGTGTCTCAGTTCCCCTGGTTAGGAAAAGGGATTCCCTTCCCCCTTGCACTTCCCAGGTGAGGAGATGCCTCGCCCTGCTTCAGCTCTCACTGGTCGGGCTGCAGCAGCTGACCAGCACTGATTGTTCGGCACTCCCTAGTGAGATGAACCCAGTACCTCAGTTGAAAATGCAAAAATCACCTGTCTTCTGTGTCGCCTGCGCTGGGAGCTGGAGACTGGAGCTGTTGCTATTCGGCCATCTGGTGCAAATTTTTGTAAATTAAGAGTTGAAAAGCAACCAGAATTAGAATATTTGAATCCTATTGCCTCTAATGATAAGAGGCATGGCCAAGGAAGAATGGATGAAAATTAATAGAGAACAATTGCTTACTTACCAAAATCATTTACATATGTAAAGTTACTGTGATTATTTAATTAAAGTATTGAAATTTTAAATTTTAATTCAGTATTTCAGATAAGCTACAGTGTTCAGATCATTTTTTAATGTGATGTACAATTCCTTAATGATTCTGAAACATCTCAAGTTGATTTATACATAGCTCTGACATGAATTGCAATAATATCCTTAGATTGTTGCTTTTTATTCACATATCCAATTAATTTTAAGAAATAAAAATATCTGACTACATTTTTTCATTAATAACAATTATACTACCGGTATGTGAGTCCCTATTATATATTTTCATTCAAACTGATACTAAATATTGACTTCTTAGTTTCATAATACCCACACAAGATACTACTATTATTAAATGAAAAAAAAAAAAAAACATGGATTAAAAAATTTAACTACTATCCATATAAAAGACCAACATTAGCTTTTATTTTTAGATTTATTTAATTGCAAAGCCCAAGAATTTTATCAACATTCTATACAAACCAGAGGTCCAAATTATTTCAAACTATAAAATTCATAAACATGATAGAGATGAATGTTCTTAAAATATATAAGTATTTAAATTATAGAAACAGTACAAACAAGTTGCAGATAATCAAATGACAAAAAATATGAACTGTTGCTCAAATTCACTAATAGATACTATTTTTAAGAAACAACATACACACACTATTCACGCATAAACAGGCGCATTTGTGAAATATAGGATAGGTGAAAATATATGTTCATATTTATACATGATTATAAGAGCATGAAGAGATTTGGACAGATGCTCACTAAGTTATTAATATAGTTTTGAACACCACACTTTCCAGCTCTTTTAGTTAGCAAATTGAGCTTCTTTAGTTTTCCTCCTCCTAACTCTGAATTCTTTGTTCCTTGTCTTTAATTTGTTCTCTATCTTCACTCACTCTTTAAGTGACCTAACTAATTACTACAACTTTAAATACTACCTATAATACAATGATGGTCAAATACATTTCCTTTCATTATTTTTCTTTTAGAGTACGCAAAAGCTGATTTATTGAGATCCTGATGAGTTTGAAGTAACTAGAACTCTGATCTAGTAAGTGTAACATGAATAATACTACTAATCAAAATAAAACAACAATCATAGTTACTTTTATATTAACAGTATTATGTAGATCATATAGGGACTATTCAAGATAAATCTTTGTGATAACAAATATACAGAGAGATCTAGATAGCTTAATATTGTGAAACTTGAAGATTTCACAATGACATAAAAACCTATAGTTTTTGCAAGAAACACCATTCCCCAAACATTTAATTTGTAAAATTTGAGTCTTATCTTTCTGCTAATTTAACATATTTTTGAAAAATTTCCTTTTCTTAATTTTTGGTTTCTCTGATTTATTACCCTTACTGAAATTATAAGGAACTCTGGAATTTTGCTTTAAACAAATGTCATTTATTTATGAGAAATGAGTGAAATGAATGAAAAACTATGTTAAAGATAAGGGAAAACCAAGTATTTTGTTTTAAAAGCCAAATGTGGAATGATTAAAGTATACTAGTTTTAATATAAATAGAACATTTAATATATACTGCTTCAACGTGATCTGTATGTTTTTTCCATAAAATCCTGCCTACCTAGAGAAAAAAATAAATATTTATTCTGAAATAGAATATGCAAATACTCCTTGCAAAATTGAAGTGAAAATTATTAGGGTATTTTAATTTTTAATACTGTTCTTTGAGACACAGTCTTGCTCTGAGGCATAGGCTGGAGTACAGTGATACAATCATAGTCCACTGCATCTCATCCTCCTGGGTGCAAATAATTTTCCCCAACACTCAGCTAATTTTTATTTGTATTTTTATTTTTTCCTGGGGACAGCATCTCACTATGTTGCCCAAGCTGATTTTGAACTCTTGCGCTTAAACATTTCTCCCATCTCGGCCTCCTAAAATGCCGGGCTTTATAGGCATGAGCCACTGAGTCAAACCTATTAGAATATTTTAAAATGTAAAAAAGAATTTATTTTTCTTTTTCTTATAATTGATATTTATCAAAACTACTAAATGTTATTTTTCACAGAGAAAAGTTATGATCATATACTACCAGATTTCTAAAACCACTTTTAATAAATACCTCCATTTAGATTTTCTTAGAAATTTTTTTCTTAAATGACAATTGAATAGAATAATTTCTTTCTGTAATATCTCCAACATTACTTTGCACCCTAGGAGCAAATCATGAATGCTAATAGATGACTATTGAAAAATACTAGTATTATTGGTGGGGTTCCTTAATTTTTCTGTGCCAGTTGGGTTCCCCCCAAAAAAACAGTTTCCTCCCAATATAGCAAGACCTGATCTTTATTTCATATTGTTATAGTGAAGATTAAATTAATTAATACCTGTAAAGCATTTAGGACAGCGTCTGAAAAAATACTTCTTTGGGTCACTTATTACCTCAAAGATGACTTGTCTCACAGTTCTCCGCCCCTTTGTGGCTGCCCCTCTTTCTAACAGCACTTTCTAAGACAGTCTTACCTCCAAGTCACTATCTATTATTTTCTTGTAACTTCTAGTAACATTTACTACTACTCTAAACTATCAACTTGCCTGGACTCTTAAGATGCATTTCTACCAGGTCTCCAGGATCCTCTTCTTGTTCTAGGACAAATGTCGCTGAGAGCTTGAGAATGAGAAGAGAGAAGTAGCTATTATATTTGACAACATAATAGTGTTTGATATTCTGGCAAAAATTGTTACAGTGTAATTCACCACACACAAGAAAATTAGGTAGCTTAATAGTGAAAGATATTTATATTTTATCAAATAAGCAATATGAATTTAAATTGTATTCTGAGAATTAAAAGGAATATGGAAAGAAGGAAAGCTGAAGTGTTAATTGCGTCCTATCTTTTAGGTCTGGTGGAGTTTATTGTCTGTTGACCCAAAGTCACAAGTGTCTCGTGGCTCTTTCTGTATGCGTACCATTCATATTATGATAAGCATTTCTACTCTACTCTTTGTTCCTTCAGACTCAGGGTGAGAAGTGCTCCAGCTTGCACTATTCCTGGCACATGGCACTGTCCTTTGTTGGTTTTCTTAAACTCACACTCTTGCAAATTGTCAATTTTGAATGTGCCTTTTTTTTTTCCTTCCAGGACCCTGACTAATATAAGAAGATTTTCAGAAAATGGAATGTCAGTGGATTCATCTCAACATGGTCAGATGAATGATTCGTCCAGGGACAAATGAAGTTGGTAGAATTTCGGATAATATTCAATTGTCAAGAAAAAAAAAAGTATAAAAAGTAATAGGCCATAACTGAGATGGGCGGGGCTTATTCTAGATAAAATAGTCAAGGACTGACATATGGGAAGAAGGCCACCTTCTGAGAAGGCATCAGCCATTTAGGATGCTACTTCTTTAGCATCTGGAGCAAAATATTACAGGCAAAAGGAATAAAAGTGATTCTAAAATAATCAATAATATGGAAATTGTACAGGAGAAGTTGAAAGATTAGAGAGGCAGGAGTTCAGTGAGGAAAAAAAAAAAAAAAAAGTAGAATGGATAAGGTCAAAGGCTTAAGCCATAGCGTATCTGACAGGCTAATGTTGACCATTAAAGAGAGTTTCAAATTCTAACAGTAATAGGAGACTATTAGATGTATTTAATTAAGAAAGGATGTGCACTGATGAGCATTTTAAACAGATAGCTTGCTGCTATTTAGAGAACAGATTGCAAGAGGGAAAGACCAGCAGTACAAATATTGGCTAGTCTGCTACTTCTATAGTACAAGTGAGAGATGATGATAAAAAGAGGATATTCGTGGTGGAGTAGGGGTTTTTAAATTTATTTTGATGATGGAGCTACAAGAGTTTCTGATGATAATATATGTGTGGTTAGAAAATAAAGGCTTAATCAACTGGGCATATGATGATCCCATTTCCAGAAATAGGAAAGATTGGGGGAAAATAGATTTGATGGGAGGAAAAAAAATCAGAAGTTATATTTCAGTTATGTTAATTTTTATGTTAATTTGGTTATGATAAGTTTTACTAAATCAGACAAGAATAGAAGGAATCAATGATGTGTCTTTGCTACATCTGAAAGAACTGATTGGCATAGAAACTAGAAGAGATTCCAGAAGAAATCTATTTAGAGAATTTTAAATGGACTAAAGTTAAGACTAAAAAAAAATATATTCTATATTGCAGTTGAGGGAAACTGTGCATCCCTCCAGCAATTCTGGAAACCCCATGGAGCATGTTGCCTACTGTACATAATTCTGGTTTAAGGAGGCCAGACAGGTGGGAGTGGTATAGAGCAGGTAGAGTAAGAATCACTGTAGCTTCCTATTAATAATAAAAATGTACAAGACAATGAACATGGCTGCTATACCAAAGAAAAGTGAACTTCTACTCAGAAGAAAACTCTCTGAGTGACTGCCTCTATCTCTTGTACCTCTTTCCCGTAACCCTATAGCCTTCCAACTTCCTGAGCTACAATATAAAACTATAGGAAACTATCAGCTTTACTATAAAACTATAGTAAACTTTTGTTCAGCTTTTCCCTGAATCCATAGAAGCTTATTGATTCAAGCCTGTCCCATCATTTTGCCAGTTTTCATTTAGAATCCTTTCCCTACTAATTTCAAAAGTGTCCTTAGTGTTTTAAATACTGTTCTTTGCACCTTATGTTTCAAGTATTAAGCACTTTTCTCACCTGCACTTCTCAGCTGAATTCAACAGCTGGATGCCATTCCATTCCACTTATAACCCAAGCTTAGAATACCCTCATATGCAGGGAAAGGGCAGATATCATATAACCTCTGACTCTCACCTTCGATGATTTTGTGATCTGAGCTACTGCCTGTAGCCTAGTATGCATTATAACTAAGCTGCTAAGGTATATTCTGTTGTTTTTCACTCCTACCGATGGAGTTGACTATATATTTCTAGTAAAGAAAAAGTTCATTTTAAAATCCACACACTAAACATCTCTGTTCTCTGTGGAAAGATACAATTTTAGCATCAATTAAAATCTAACTTTATGTATGTAAGATATTTGATCTTAGTGATGTGTTTCTCTTCAGACAGTGACGAGACCCAAGATTTGTTTTACTCCAAAGTGAGAAATTATCCTCAATAACAACAACAACAGCAAAAGCATTTCACAGTGAGAATCAGAAGAATATTTGCATTAGGCAACCCTGGGTGCTAGATATTTATTTTTTCTTTTTCACATGAACTGTAAAAACTTACCACAAAAGATTGATCTCCACAACCGCTTATACTCTAGGTATGTGAACATAAGCACAAACCCAAAGGTCATTAACCAGTCACTGCTGGATATTTTATCAACATCACAGCTAATGATGTTGTTCATAAGTACCTGAATCTTATGCTTCCATTTTCCAGGATTATTTTATATTGCACTGTTCTTGCTAATACTCCAAAGACTTGTAGAAAATATAAAGGTAAGTTTTCAGGGGGAAAAAAGAACAACGGAATGAAGAAGCAAACAGGGAGATATTTTAACTCTCTGCAATAGTAGAATCAGGAAATCAAAGGTAAAGCATTACAGACTAAGGGCTACATGACTCCTAAGGGGAAAATGCATACATTTCTTTTCTTTTGCACTGAGATTAAATTTGCTGATTTTTTTTTTTTTCATACTGTGTGTTCTTTCTCCCCCAATCCTCACATAAAGTATTTCAGTGTGACAAATTGCTCTTTTGTGTTACATTTTAAACAGGTAGATAACTTTCATATGTAGGCAAAGTTGATTCTAGGAAATATTCTGAGGTAAGAGAAATATGTTTGAGAAAAGATGTGTTCTCTTCTTCTTAAATTTTCCTCCCTGCATGTTTTTATTTCATCCTAACCCAGAGTCCTTAAATTCTCCAGCCTCAATGTTAATGCGCAAGTTACTTAATACCTTTGAGTAGAGACACATGGGGAGCCCATAAACTTAAATATAAAATGTGAAATCAGATACAGGATAGCTGTGTAAATGTGTTTCTCGCATCTGCTGTGGGTCTATATTTTACTGGACACTCCAGATGCTATATCTTTGGATCCACAACTGTATTCCCACTAAGATCATACTTTCCCCAGATTTCTCCCAGTCAATGACTCAGTACAATGTGAATACACAATGGACTCATTACTGGGTGTTATGAGAGTTTTCCAACAGGCGACTGTGGCTCAAGGACTCCTTCTTTTGAATCCAAACCTCTGTTGAAATCATGCTACATCAGAGAATTTTCCTCCTAATCCTTTTTTTCTTCCCTATCTCCTTCTATGTGTATCAGACCAGCATTATGAATATATAGATATATGATATAAAGAATATATATGATATATATATATTTATATATATGATATAAAGAATATATAGATGTATGATATAAAGAATCTACTATTCTTTTCTTTCTTCCCCCTACAATAAATGTCTTGAAAGTCTAATTCTCTCTTGCCATCTGCCACTCCGTGGTCCTAAACAAATGCAAATGATACCAAATATTTAAGAGAAAAGATAGCAAAATGAAGAAATAGGTGTTAGTCATTCCTTGACTGGCAGAAAAAGTAGATATTACATTTAATGGTAGGAGGATCTCTAATAGAGCATGATACCAGATGACATCTGAATTGCCAAGGGTTTATCTTGCAGATGCTTGGGGGAATGGTGGAAGTCCTCACCTTTTCAGGTGCAATGATTCAGGCATTTTACATATCTGAAGGCTGACAAGTCATAACAGGATAGCCATACTGGCTGTTTAGTGCTAATTTGAATGAACTCATTGAAGAGGGTAGGAAGTTGTATTGATTAACAAACAATAAAATGCTGTGACAACCAAAAAATATATTTGCTTAAGAGCAGTAAATACTGACTATCCAGCTGACAATCTGATAGTGTTGCAGACGTTCAAATACATTTTATGCTCAGCCAAACAAGATCTGTTACGCAAAAGTCAGGCCTTAGTTATGAAAACCTGACCATATGTAACTCCTCAGGATACTGGCTTTGTGAATTTGCTTGAACCCTCAGAGCTTGAAGATGTACCCCATCAGTCCCTATTAGGCCCTAACAGTACATTGTATAGAAGAGGCCTTTTTATCACTAGGAGATAATTGCTTTCCTCAGAAGCTGCACCCAGCAAAATTATAATTAATTCCAGTATAACCTGGCTAGGAGAGTACTGAGGCTGATAAAGGAAGAAAGAAATTATAAACAAAAGAAGTTGGAATTAGATATCACGTGCTGGCAAGGGCCAAGAAAGTTATTCTGAGTTTGGATTTTTAGAGTGTTTCATCAGGGAACCAGAATGTCAAACATGACAAGTAAGAAGTAATAAGTAATTGACCAGGGGACAATTTATCAAAGCAGAAACTCCAGAGATTGAGACAAACTTACCACTAGGTGAGGCTTAGAAGCTGAGTGAAGTAGAACTGTCCAAGGTGCTCTGGCACACAAGGAAGAAAAATAGAAACCCAAAGAAGTAGTCATGTAGAAAATGTTTATAATGCAAAGCAAAGAAAACAACAACAACAAATACCAGAAGAATATATTTTTACAGGATAGGCTCCAAGGACACACTCTTTACTAGGACTATCAGGAATATACTTATAAGAAGGATATCGATATCATTAAGAAGTTCAGCAGTGACTGCTCACTGCAGGTTCAGTTTGAAAATAAGAGAAACAGTCATAAAATAAGGCTCATTAAAAGCCATTGAGATTAATGAGCCCTAAACTAATAGAGGCCAGGTGGCAACATATAATGTCTAAAACATGAGAGGTCAAAATTACTGTAATAACCAGTACAACTGGAGGAAAATGATGAGACATTACTCCTGCAAAGTTATAGAGATGGTTGATTTAGCATCCCTGGACAAAGTAGATTGCAGTCAACAAGGATGCTACTAAACATATACAATCAAATAAGGATGAGAATTAAGGAGCAGGAAACTGAGGGCTGTTATCCCAATAAAATGCCACAATAATTTGTAGAGCACCTTGAACTCACCATTTTTAGATCTGGATCCCAGTGGCTAAAAAGGAGGCTGGATATCTAGAAGGTAGAACCCTGTAACACCATGACAGATACATACAGAAAATGGCTTTATCCACCTGCTTCAGGGATTGAACGCTGAAAACAAAATACCCAGACATTTCAAGGACTATATGGATATAGGGTGAGAGTTGATACTGATATCCTGAGTCTCACAGTGTCATCATGCCTCCTATTAAATTGGAAACTAGAGGGGGCGAACTAAAATAAATTCCTATCTGATGTGCTTCACGTGAAATCACGAGTATTTTGGAACTATCAGTGGCTTTGAAGTACATATTTGAATATAATGAGAAATTGAAGTAACCTGAACATTGACTCAGGATTGAGTTATCATAGAAGGTAAGGTTAAATAGAAACCTCTGAAATGTCCAGGAGAAAAATTGTTAGCAACCTACCTCAAGCTTAACCATGTAATAGCCACAATTTCAGCTGTTGTGCCAGATAGTTTTTGTTATGCAGTAATTGATTTAGAGAGTACCTTCCTTTTCATTCTAATCATAAAAGAAGATCAGAGAGTTTATGTAGGAATGGACAAGAATATTCGTTTTCAGCTCTGCCTCAGTCATATTAACTCCAATGGTAACTGTTGTAATATGAGTGATAGACACAGATGCATGCATGTAGTATGAACACTCCAATATTACTGAATTGTGACACTGTACCAGTAATATTCTCTTTACAAATTTGACTTAATGGTATAAGTTGCAATCTGCTATGATATTCAATTTTGTAGACATTATAAATGATCAATTTATAGCACTGGTGATATATATGCTGGCAACATGTTGACAGTAACTCATTATTTTTTATTTAATCTTGTTTTATTCTGATTTTTTCTCCTATTTTTTGTTTTGATTTGTTTGTTCATCTGCTTTTTTTCTTTTTTAACTGAAGAGTCAAGGAGGATATGGTTTAAATTATATAGTTCCCTATTAATGTAAAAGCTAAATTCTTTCCTAGAAAAGACTGTTAAAAATTTTTTCACCCCAACCCCTGGTAAAGTACATAGTAGGTACAACTAATGTTGGATTAAATCTTACTATAGGAATAGTAAAAAAAAAAAAAAAAAGAGAGAGAGAGAGAGAGAGAGAGTGCATAGAAGATAAAGGAATGTTTGAGTATATGCCAGTTCAGGTTTTCATAACTTTATATTAATAAAATATTTTAATCTATGAAAATACGTTAATTTTAACTATTTTGCAACTGAGAATGATTTTGTACAAAATTGAAGTATAACTGCTTTTGTCAATATGTGAATTCTGATTAAAACATTAAGATATCTCTTCAATGGAATTAAGTTTCAGATATCATTTTGAAATTCAGGTAGAGTCTATCATTATAAAAATCATAGTTATTAAGGATGAACAAGGGAGATTACAGGAAACTATCTATTCTGTTCAACGCAGGGTTTACTTTTTTGTCTTTCTGAACATCAAGGAATGAAATGAAACTGACCAGAAATCTTTATCCAATCCAGATAAAGTTCAGTGGAACAATGACTTGGAAGGTTATTAAGCAAAAGAATGCACTTTGTTAAATCTTACAAAGTATTAGACTCACTAGTGTGATCTCAAACCAATCTGAGGGTGTTAGAAGAATCTCAGGTCCCAGGGATCCTCCAAAATATGCAGCATATCAAAGTTTATGTCATTAGACATGTATATTATGTTAAATATTATAATTATATACCTTTTTTGAATAATCATAATCACCCTTAATACATATTATATTCCACTATTAATAATGATGAAATTGACACTCAGAGAAAGTGTTTTTTCTAAAAATCATCTAGCTATAAAATATTAGAACTATTAATTAATCCCTTCTTTACTGAATCCACACCACTTTCTCTTCTAATAGCTCATGCTGTCTGAAAGCAAAATAGAAAAAAATACTTTTCAAATTTTAAAGAGATATTTATTTTCAATTAATCATTGAGGTTGACTTTGAAAATACTATTATGCAATATAATCTGAAATTTCATCAGAGATAAATTCTTCAAATCTGTGAATTCAAACCTATGGAAATGTTTAGACATAAATTTATAATGTCTAGTGTCACAATCTAATATCATAATCTACAGTTATTTCCTTTAGTGCGACAATTCAGATTTGCCAATACATAACTTAAAAATTTAACATATTGCCTTTATCATTTTTAATTGCGTCGATTTGATTCTTCTCTCTTTTCTTCTTTATTAGTCTTGCTAGTGGTCTGTCAATTTTGTTGATCTTTTCAAAAAAACAACTCCTGGATTCATTGATTTTTTGGAGGGTTTTTTGTGTTTCTATCTCCTTCAGTTCTGCTCTGATCTTAGTTATTTCTTGCCTTCTGCTAGCTTTCGAATGTGTTTGCTCTTGCTTCTCTAGTTCTTTTAATTGCGATGTTAGAGTGTCAATTTTAGATCTTTCCTGCTTTCTCTTGTGGACATTTAGTGCTATAAATTTCCCTCTACACACTGCTTTAAATGTGTCCCAGAGATTCTGGTATGTTGTATCTTTGTTCTCATTGGTTTCAAAGAACATCTTTATTTCTGCCTTCATTTCGTTATGTACCCAGTAGTGATTCAGGAGCAGGTTGTTCAGTTTCCATGTAGTTGAGCGGTTTTGATTGAGTTTCTTAGTCCTGAGTTCTAGTTTGATTAAGGGGATATCACCACCGACCCCACAGAAATACAAACTACCATCAGAGAATACTATAAACACCTCTATGCTAATAAACTGGAAAATCTAGAAGAAATGAATAATTTCCTGGACACTTACACTCTTCCAAGACTAAACCAGGAAGAAGTTGAATCCCTGAATAGACCAATAGCAGGCTCTGAAATTGAGGCAATAATTAATAGCCTACCAACCAAAAAAAGTCCAGGACCAGATGGATTCACAGCTGAATTCTACCAGAGGTACAAGGAGGAGTTGGTACCATTCCTTCTGAAACTATTCCAATCAATAGAAAAAGAGGGAATCCTCCCTAACTCATTTTATGAGGCCAACATCATCCTGATACCAAAGCCTGGCAGAGACACAACAAAAAAAGAGAATTTTAGACCAATATCCCTGATGAACATCGATGCAAAAATCCAAAATAAAATACTGGCAAACCGGATTCAGCAACACATCAAAAAGCTTATCCACCATGATCAAGTGGGCTTCATCCCTGGGATGCAAGGCTGGTTCAACATTCGCAAATCAATAAACATAATCCAGCATATAAACAGAACCAAAGACAAGAACCACATGATTATCTCAATAGATGCAGAAAAGGCTTTTGACAAAATTCAACAGCCCTTCATGCTAAAAACGCTCAATAAATTCGGTATTGATGGAACGTACCTCAAAATAATAAGAGCTATCTATGACAAACCCACAGCCAATATCATACTGAATGGGCAAAAACTGGAAAAATTCCCTTTGAAAACTGGCACAAGACAGGGATGCCCTCTCTCACCACTCCTATTCAACATAGTGTTGGAAGTTCTGGCTAGGGCAATTAGGCAAGAGAAAGAAATCAAGGGTATTCAGTTAGGAAAAAGAAGAAGTCAAATTGTCCCTGTTTGCAGATGACATGATTGTATATTTAGAAAACCCCACTGTCTCAGCCCAAAATCTCCTTAAGCTGATAAGCAACTTCAGCAAAGTCTCAGGATACAAAATTAATGTGCAAAAATCACAAGCATTCTTATACACCAGTAACAGACAAACAGAGAGCCAAATCAGGAATGAACTTCCATTCACAATTGCTTCAAAGAGAATAAAATACCTAGGAATCCAACTTACACGGGATGTAAAGGACCTCTTCAAGGAGAACTACAAACCACTGCTCAGTGAAATAAAAGAGGACACAAACAAATGGAAGAACATAGCATGCTCATGGATAGGAAGAATCAATATCGTGAAAATGGCCATACTGCCCAAGGTAATTTATAGATTCAATGCCATCCCCATCAAGCTACCAATGAGTTTCTTCACAGAATTGGAAAAAACTGTTTTAAAGTTCATATGGAACCAAAAAAGAGCCCGCGTTGCCAAGACAATCCTAAGCGAAAAGAACAAAGCTGGAGGCATCACACTACCTGACTTCAAACTATACTACAAGGCTACAGTAACCAAAACAGCATGGTACTGGTACCAAAACAGAGATATAGACCAATAGAACAGAACAGAGTCCTCAGAAATAATACCACACATCTACAGCCATCTGATCTTTGACAAACCTGAGAAAAACAAGCAATGGGGAAAGGATTCCCTATTTAATAAATGCTGTGGGGAAAATTGGCTAGCCATAAGTAGAAAGCTGAAACTGGATCCTTTCCTTACTCCTTATACGAAAATTAATTCAAGATGGATTAGAGACTTAAATGTTAGACCTAATACCATAAAAATCCTAGAGGAAAACCTAGGTAGTACCATTCAGGACATAGGCATGGGCAAAGACTTCATGTCTAAAACACCAAAAGCAACAGCAGCAAAAGCCAAAATTGACAAATGGGATCTAATTAAACTAAAGAGCTTCTGCACAGCAAAAGAAACTACCATCAGAGTGAACAGGCAACCTACAGAATGGGAGAAAATTTTTGCAATCTACTCATCTGACAAAGGGCTAATATCCAGAACCTACAAAGAACTCAAACAAATTTACAAGAAAAAAACAAACAACCCCATCAAAAAGTGGGCAAAGGATATGAACAGACATTTCTCAAAAGAAGACATTCATACAGCCAACAGACACATGAAAAAATGCTCATCATCACTGGCCATCAGAGAAATGCAAATCAAAACCACAATGAGATACCATCTCACACCAGTTAGAATGGCGATCATTAAAAAGTCAGGAAACAACAGGTGCTGGAGAGGATGTGGAGAAATAGGAACACTTTTACACTGTTGGTGGGATTATAAACTAGTTCAACCATTATGGAAAACAGTATGGTGATTCCTCAAGGATCTAGAACTAGATGTACCATATGACCCAGCCATCCCATTACTGGGTATATACCCAAAGGATTATAAATTATGCTGCTATAAAGACACATGCACACGTATGTTTACTGCAGCACTATTCACAATAGCAAAGACTTGGAATCAACCCAAATGTCCATCAGTGACAGATTGGATTAAGAAAATGTGGCACATATACACCATGGAATACTATGCAGCCGTAAAAAAGGATGAGTTTGTGTCCTTTGTAGGGACATGGATGCAGCTGGAAATCATCATTCTCAGCAAACTATCACAAGAACAGAAAACCAAACACCGCATGTTCTCACTCATAGGTGGGAACTGAACAATGAGATCACTTGGACTCCGGAAGGGGAACATCACACACCGGGGCCTATCATGGGGAGGGGGGAGGGGGAGGGAGGAGGGGGGAGGGATTGCATTGGGAGTTATACCTGATGTAAATGACGAGTTGATGGGTGCAGCACACCAACAAGGCACAAGTATACATATGTAACAAACCTGCACGTTATGCACATGTACCCTACAACTTAAAGTATAATAATAATAAATAAATTAAAAAAATAATAACTGTATGTTGTAAGGTATTTAAATGGGAAGGCATTACAGTATCTTATTCTCACAGCCTTAGTGCTAATTCCGTCCCTTACTTTCCCTTAACTGAAATATATTAAACTCCTATGTTCAACTGCAAAAAAAAAAAAAAATTAACATATTGGTAAAAGTAATGTCTTGTAGTGATGGAAACTATAACTTGGCTTTTGAGAAATGTTTTATTAGTGGGAAGTTTCACACAAAGCTGTTTTCTGAAATAGGCAATACAGTAAAAAAAATTCTGACTTTCCTTGATTTAAAGTGAAATGCATTTGGTTTCATTTTTTTTCACTAGTTTTTTATCACATTCTTACATGAATTGAGACAAATTACCTTTATTTCCTTAAAGAATGAATGACTTCGTTCTGTGCTACTGTTTATTTGTGTAGCCCACCAGGATCTCTTAATTTAGCCTAAGTGTGAGCAGTTCAGACATATATCCACTGTGATAAAGAAATTGACACTGAGATTGTCACTAAGATGCTCCAAGATTGATGATCCTTCTTAAGCATAAGACATCATTATCAATTCAAGGTCACCCAAAAGGAAATCACCAACCTGTCAAAAGTATCACACTGCTACTTTTCTCAAAAGAAACATTATCTACATTATGCTCTGGTTAGTGAGTCGTTTTCTGTATGTAAAAATAAAATAAAGACTATATAATATAAAGAATTTTACAACAACGAAGCTCACTGATGATTCTTAAAGAATAAATAATATCTCTTTTTTCTTCCTTTTACATTTAATCTGAAAACTCAAGATGGAGTACAATATTTTTTATTGTTCACTTTAGTTGTTATTGGGGCAATATTAGATTGGAATATTTGATAATAAAATAAGGCCTAATATGTGGTGTAAACACTTTCTAAAGTAATTCATCACTGCAAGTTCTTGCACGCATATATTACATTTAATAAATTTTAAGATATGTAGATCATTAAAAGAAATACAATTTAAAATTCACAAGATAGGTTTACAAAGTGATATTTTATGTGAATATATATATATGTGTGTAGATATATACCTGTATTTGTGTATGTCTGTGTGTGTGTTATTTGGAACAGATACTAAATTTTAAATTTTATCTAACTTTACTTACTTTTAGACAATAGAAATATATACACAATATAAATTGTATATATATATGTGTGCGTGTATATATATACATACAATTTATATTGCATGTGTATATATATGTGTGTGTTTATATATACATGTGTGTATATATGTGTATATATATATATACACACACATACAAATTGTGTATATGTCTGTGTGTTTGTGTGTGTGTCTGTGTACAGACAGACAGCGATTTTTCCAAGCAGTATGGAGTTAAATTCATTCTAGGAAGAATTGAAAAAATTTGCAGCCTAATACTATTGCTTCACCACACTGAGTATTTATGTGCTCAAAAAAGCTTATTTTCAGGTCATTTGCAGCCAAACTACTTAAAAACTTGAAGTGCAAAGAGTTTAAAAAAAAGGTTTGTAAATAATAAGGTTCTGTTTTAGGCATCTGCAAATAACTCTTTAATATTTCTATGAAATTACATTAAATACATTATTAGTTTGAGTTAATCCATACCTGCTGATAAGTACAACCATTTGGAATTTGGAATTTAATTTTGTAACTCAGAATGTTATTTTAATTATGAGGCAATTGTGTCTTTCATCAGCAGGAAGTTTTTTGTGTTTTTGTTTTGAGACAGAGTCTAGCTCTGTCTCCAGGCTGGGGTGCAGTGGCGCGATCGCAGCTTGCTGCAACCTCTGCCTTCCCGGTTCAAGCGATTCTCTTGTCTCAGCCTCCCGAGTAGCTGGGACTACAGGCGCCCGCCACCACACCTGGCTAATTTTTGTATTTTTAGTAGAGATGGGGTTTCACCGTGTTAGCAAGGATGGTCTCAGTCTCCTGACCTCGTGATCCACCCTCCTCAGCCTCCCAAAGTGCTGGGATTACAAGAGTGAGCCCCCGCGCCCGGCCATCATCAGCAGGAAGTTTTTAAAAAGGTTCAATTTTCCATTATTAATGCTGTCAGTCAAGCGTGCTAGTTTATATTCTAGTGACTGGGACTTGCTGGACCTCCTTCATTTCTCCACCCTTTATTTGAGAAGGTATGAGCTGTGGAAACACTTTTCGTGCTACCAGAAAATTGAAGAACACATAGCACAACTGGATTCTTTAGGAGGAGGGACATCTCAAAAAATAATCTAATGATTTTAATCCTGTCATGTTTGCCAGTTTTTAATTTAATCAGTACATGAAGGATGTTTTAACTGAAATTAAGAAAAATTATTTTGTTAAAAATATCGAGCTAGGGTTTTATTTATTTCATGATTTTATTACAATATTAAAAACTAATTTGTGAACCACCACTGTATATCAGGAAATTTAAGAGGTACAGAGTATTCATTCTCCTAACAGAATAGGTTTCTGCACTTGTAAAGTCAAATTTCTGTTACTGAATCACATATGCAAAATTCTAAGGAAACAAACAGAATTAACTACCCAATTTTTTTAACCAACAAACTTTAATTATTATAACAGCAAAATCAAGGCAACTGTAACCCATTTAGGGAACCGGAGAATATCATTTACATCATTACTGTCTGGTATTTCACTTATCATAAAATATTTATCCAGATTTTGTAGTTAAATTTAAAAAAATTATGTATCCTACTTGTCATCACAATAACACCTATGTCTCAACTTCCATTTACAGTATCCTCAATTTATATCGATCCTCACCATCTCAATAACAACTCTGTACCATATCCCATTTCACAGCAAGGAAACTAACCCTATTAAAGGCAGAGGTATTCTCTTCAGATACAACTCCTAATAAGAACTATACCCCAAACCTGAAATCAGATCCACTGATACTTGATCTCGTATACTTTTGTACTGTAAAGGAAGATTTTACTAAGATTTATACAGTGTAATATCTGTTGTTGCTTTATTAACCACATTCTATTTAAATATATAGACCATGGATTCTTAAACTATAATACAAATGTGTTTATATCTAGAAATATTGTATACATGAGATTAGAATTTTTGAACCACTTATATTTAGGTATATGTATTTTAAGTGATCAAACTTTTGAATAAACAAGGACCTAATTAAAGATATTGGAATTGCTATTTTTCCGGCAAGGCACAGTAGCTCATGCCTGTAATCCAAGCACTTTGGGAGGTTGAGGCGACTGGATTACCTAAGCCCAGGAGTTTGAGAACAGACTGGTCAACATGGTGAAAGCTCATCTCTCTAAGAAGTACAAAAATAAACCGAGTGAAGTAAGGCATACTTGTAGTCCCTGCCAGCTACTCAGGAGGCTGAGGCAGGAGGATTGCTTGAGCCTGGGAGGTAGAGGTTGGAGTGAGTCGAGATCGCACCACTGCACTCCAGTCCGTGTGACACACTGAGACTCTGTCCTCCAAAAAATTACTATTATCCTGAGGGTGGATGGATTGTCAGTTTTAATTTTGGGGAGCATACCAACCTACTTCACACTAGGGCTGAACAGAAAAGATAAACCCTGTTTAACCTGTAACAATTATGGCTCTTTCTCTATCTTTTCTTTTCTTTTTTTTTTTTTTTTTTTTTTTTTGAGACTAAGTCTCACTCTGTCGCCGGGCTGGAGTGCAGTGGCATGATCTTGGCTCACTGAAATCTCCGCCTCCCAGATTCAAGCGATTCTCCTCCATCAGCTTCCAGAGTAGCTAGGATTATAGGCATCCGCCACCATGCCCAGCTAATTTTTGTGTTTTTAGGAGAGACAGGGTTTCACCATGTTGGCCAAGCTGGTCTCGAACTCCTGACCTCGTAATCTGCCTGCCTCGGACTCCCAAAGTGTTGGGATTACAGGGGTGAGCCACCGCGCCCGGCCAGCTCTTTCTCTTACCAATATTTGGTGTTTCTT
Source organism: Macaca fascicularis (assembly GCF_037993035.2). Taxonomy (NCBI): domain Eukaryota; kingdom Metazoa; phylum Chordata; class Mammalia; order Primates; family Cercopithecidae; genus Macaca; species Macaca fascicularis. The sequence continues at coordinate 33,400,027 of NC_088379.1, read as the reverse complement.
ATGAGATGTCTATCAAATGTCTATTTCTACTGCGGAGTATTGATAGCAAAACAAAAAATCCTTATGGTATTAGCACCAAAATCTACTTCTCAATATGTGTGGATAAGTGTCCTAGGTGGTCTTCTTTCTCTCTTTCTTCTCCTCCTCCCCTGTCTCCTCTTCCACCTACTCCTTCTTCTCTTAAGAAATTACAGAAATGCAGAATGAGTGAAAAGCTGCTGTAAGCAGGCTTACTAGAGTCTGCTGATGTTTTGCAAGGACAGTGAACTTTGATTCTTATTGATTACTTCTTGTCCATTCATCTCTTCTCTCTAAAACTCTCTGTCTTCTTTTGTCATCTCTCTACTACTTTGTCTTTTTTTTTTTTTACACTGTATCATTTTATTGGGATGTCCTTGTCTGAATTAAGAGTCATCTTCCTAACAGAAGAGAATTGAAAGATGACCTTCACAGGTCACTAGCAGCCATGAGATATGAGATACCATGGCACGCTTTCAGAAAATATGTGAAGTGAGTCAATATCAACTAAAAAGAAGGACATCTTTAAATTTTGTTTTAATAGTGCATTTATCTCTCTATAAGATCTCTTTGATGTTTATTATTACTAAAGCCTCATAATGTTCTTATCTTAAAATCATCAATGAGATTATTATTGATTTATGTATACTAAGGATAAGATAAATTATTTCAAAAAATTGGTGCTAATTCTTGTAGGTTTGGATTTGTAGTGATTGTTAGATGTCAAGTGCCTTCTCTTCAAATAAAATTTGTATTTTAGTCACTTATAAACATTATATATATATGTGTATATGTGTGTGTATATATATTTATATGTTTCCCTAATGTAATATATAGGTTTGTTCAGTTCACACAAATGTCTTACATTTATTTTTAAAATAACACAAGAATCAGCCTGCATGTATTTTTAAACTACTAGAGTTTAATTATGATAGAATTAAAAGAAAGAAAAGCAGAGAGAAAAAGAAAGAGAATGAGCTAGTATGCAAAATATAGCAATTTAAATAGTGTGTGCTCTTTGCCATCTAGTGCAACTGAGTATGTCTCCTTATGGTTATAATATGGTAAAAATGTTTCTGTTATTTCTTAGCCAGTTTTAGTACCAAATTTCCACTCTCCACACTGATGTGGGTAGTGTTTGAAGATAAGATATATGCTATTCTTATTTCCTTGGCCCTCAAACACAAACAAGAAAACAGTTTCATTTAGTACTCAACTAGAAAAAATTTTGAGGAAAGTGACTGTGTTAATTTAGTTAAGAATTTTCATTGCAGTGCCCAATGTGATGCCTTGCTATCAGATTTCCAAAAACACATTTTACTTCATGAGATACTTGCCTAATGTTATGTATACATAGCAATTCTATCAAAATACAACCCCATTTCTCCTTTGATGCATCTGAGTTGCTTTTCTGGAATTTTCATTTTGTTTCATTTAGACTGCAAGCCATTTAGAGCAGAGGCTACGTTTTCCGTACCTTTATTACTTCTATAGCCCGTAAGACTATTGTAAACATGGTTTGTGGCTCAGCAAAAACAAATTAAAACATATTAATTAATTTTTAAGTGAGAGGGTAGAACTATTCATGGATTAACATACTCACCTTGCAAATTCTTGAGAGGATACATAGTGTTTTATTTTTACTAGAACAGAGGCAGGAATAATAATGGAACATTCTCAGTGAATTTAATTTATGTATCCCAATAGCCTATATTATAATTAGTTACCTTTATAAATGCTACAAATAACTTCTTATTAAATGGAGAATATATTAAGTATGTATTTCCTGAAGTTAAAACACTCCAAGCACATATTTAATAAGGATACTTCTAACGCATACATATCACAATATTTCCTCAATACTACAACCTGGATTGTAGAAACAGCAACTCCAATGTCTAAGTAGAATAATAAATGACCTTATCAGTGTCTCTCAAATTCTTTGTCTCCTCAGCCCTTTGACTTTCATTTTGGCAGTGACTTTCTGGGGGTTAATAATAAAATACCTACTATTATTTCCAAAACTACTAAACATGTTACTGTACTGATGCTACTCCACAAGCTGGGGGTGGAGTAATGAAAACTGAGGACTCTAAGGACACTATGCAAAATTATGTCTGAGGGAATAACGGGAAACCTGGCCCTGCAAAATACCTCTTCAGTTGGGCGTCAGCTATCACTACCCAAGCTCCTCAAGTGCCAGACCATTACCGTGATGCCACTACAGTGCTCTTTGAATAGTGATGTTTTTCTCATGTTAATAACAATCATTTTTACAATATTAACCTTGGGATGAATGAATATCATTATTCATGTATATATGTATGCATTCGTGTACACGATAGAGACTGCATGGTCTAAAACACTTGCAAAATAATTTTTGAAATCAATTTTATGGATAGAAATTTCTCATCTACTGTCATACTTCCTAAAATTATTTTAAATAAAAATTGTATCACTAAAACTGTATTCCATCGACTGAAGTTAATATAATAAATTTTGTTTCAATGATCCAATTAACACTATAAATATACCAAATTCTTGTGTGAAGTAAAATTCATCTCACCACGTAACATTACATTATTAATATCGCACACAGTGTGAGGCAATCTTAAAATAAGTCTAACATCTGGACTCATCCATCCTTCCTTCCTTCCCTCCTTTCTCAGGGTAAATTGCTTTCCCTCCTCTTGTAACCTCATTTCTCTTCATGAGTTTTATGCCACCTGTCTCTTTGGAAACTTTATTTGGTAGAAAAGGGTAACCAAAAGTCTGTAATCCATGTCTTCTTTCTCTTTTGAATGCTAGCAAAAAAGAATGATCTCACTGAAATTTCCTTTTAAACAAGACTCCTTATTAAAACAGCAACAACAACAACAAACTAATGAAAGCTATTGGCAAAAGATAACAAAGAGTTCTTAATTTTGAAGTACTATTAATGGAATTTAACTGGTCTCCAGGTTGTTTTTATGAGTAGGCATACCTAGTATTTTTTTCTGAAAGTTCTGTTCAATGCATTGATGATTTCTTACTTTTTGAAAATATAGCTTTAGAAAAATAAATCTCTATATTGTTCATGTTTTTTTTTTTGGTTTTTTTTTTTTCGTTTTCTCTGTTGTCTTCTTCTGGAGCTTCTACCAAGTAATATTGGACCTTCTTGATTTGTTTTCACATTGCTTAACTTTTACCTCACTTTTTATTTAACTCACATTTTATTGCCTTTTAAAATGCTGCTTCTGCTCCATTATCCTCTACTGTTCTGGGAATCAAAGCGTGTATTGGCAGGAAATGTTCATATTTTTCCACATTTTGATTTCTCTGTTGTTTTCTCTTTCCTTTTTAAAATTTTTATTTGTGTGTGTGTCTGAGTGTGTGTGTGTGAGTGTAGTCTGAAACATTACTATTGACTAACCTGTAAGTTTAACTGATTCTCTACTCTGCTTTTTTTTTTTTTTTAAATGATCTCTTAAAGCTGTTCAAGGAAATTACTCTTATCTATTTTCAGAGTGGTTCTATTAAATGAGACTTAGTTCACCTCTTTCCTTTGTAACCTTGGCCCTTTTAACTGCTAAAAATGTGATTTTGTAATAGTCTGAATTTTTCTTATTGATTTGGGTGGGAGGAACACTCTTGCAACTTCCTTTTGTTGCTGTTGCTTACTTATAGAAAAAAATAATAAAATTAAAAATGTAATATGTGATTACAATGTAGAGATCATGAATAGACATGCACTGCATAGATGTCTTCATGCTAAATGAACGGATTCTTATGATTAGAATTAAAATCTCCAATGACAACTTCCTTCCTTCCTTCCTTCCTTCCTTCCTTCCTTCCTTCCTTCCTTCCTTCTTCCCTCCCTCCGTCTCCTCTTTCTTTTCTTTCTTTCTTTCTTTCTTTCTTTCTTTCTTTCTTTCTTTCTTTCTTTCTTTCTTTCTTTCTTTCTTTTTCTTTCTTCTTTCTTTCCTCCCTCCCTCCCTCACTCCCCCCTCCCTCCCCCATCCCTCTCTCCCTCCCTCCCTTCCTTCCTTTCTTCCTTCCTTCTTTTATTTTTTCTTTCTTTTTATTTAACTTTTATTTTAAGTTCAGGAATACATGTGTAGGTTTGTTATATAGGTAAAGCTGAGTAAAGCACATTAGAAACAACATTTAAACTTTCTACAGCCTATAAGTGAAAGTGATAATTCTAATGCTCCTTAGCTCACGCTAAGCAATTTCATACATCCATGGTTTTGCAGTTGCTGGTTGTTAGGGGGTGATGGGGATACGTTCTGCCTCTAAGTATTTACAATATTGAAACACTTTCAAAACAAAGATCAAGCACTCAGAGAGTACTCATCCTTCCCATTCCTTCCACACAAGTATTGTTTTTATCTTAATAATACAGCTTGCCATTATTAGAAATCATCTTGTTCTTTTACTTGATTACAATCTAACTACAAGAGAGTATAAGCTCCATGAGAATAGGAACCCTATATTTTCTTTATCATTTTATCTTTAGTGATTAAAATAGCAGTACCAATAATAGGTATTTAGTATGCACTTTCTGGTGATGAATAGCATACATGCAGTATGTGAGAGATATGGATCAGAGAGAAAAGGGGTATTTAAAAGGGTTAATGTCTACAAAACTAGACAAAAATATTGAAAGAAAATTACAGACTAATATCCCCCATGAAAGTAGTCACAAAAATCCTGAACAAAATATAATCAAAATAAATTCATCAAAATTTAAAAATGTTAATACATCATGACTAAGTGGACTTACTCATAGAAAAACTAGAATAGTTAAGGATTTTTTAAAAATGTAGTTCACAATATATACAGAATAAAGTGAAAAACAGCATGGTCTTTTTTTTTTTTTTTTTTTTTTTGAGTTGGAGTCTGGCTCTGTCGCCCAGACTGGAGTGCAGTGGCACGATCTCGGCTCACTGCAACCTCCACCCGAGTTCAAGCGATTCTCTTGCCTCAGCCTCCCAAGTAGCTAGAACCACAAGAGTGCACCACGATGCCCAGCTAATTTTTGTATTTTTAGTAGAGATGGGGTTTCACCATGTTGGCCAGGATAATCTCTATCTCCTGACCTCGTAATTCACCTGCCTCGTCCTCCCAAAGTGCTGGGATTACAGGAATGAGCCACTGCTCCTGGCTGTGCATGGTCATCTTAATAGAGGAAAAAAAAAAATACTTGGATAAATTCAACCTCCATTCAGGAAAAAATTCTCAGGAAATTTGCACTAGAAGAGAATGTTTTTCTCAGTGTGATAAAAGGCAACTACAAAAACACTATGAATAAAATTATGCTCAATTTTGGAAGATTAAATGCAAAATTTTTTGTGGAAATTTATAACTTGATATTAAAATTTATATGGAAGGCAACAGTATTTAAAATTGTCAAAGAAATTGTGAAAAAAAAAAAAACTGGTTAAAAACTCATATGACCTACTTTTAATACTTATGATATAACTACAATAAGTAATAGAGCCACAGTACTGGAAAAAATATACCGACGCAAGGTTCAATGGAATATAGTGGAGCATCAAGAAATAAATCCACATATGTATTGTCATTTAATTTTAATAGAGGTACAAAGGCAATTCGGTAAAGACAAATAGCATTGGGAAAGTTGGTGCTGGAACAAATGGTACTGAAATAATTGATATCTATATGCAAAGAGGAATCTTGATCTATAGCTCATACCATAATGAATATATTAAAATGGATTATAAACCTAAATATACAATGAAAAACTGTAAAAACTTTTAGAAAACAAATAGACAAAAATATCCATGATTTTTGGTTAGGCACAGTTCTTTTTAGCATTTTGAGAGGTAATATAACTGTTCTATGTATTTTACATCTACATGGCTTACTAATATGTCTTATGATAGTAAAAACTGTACTCTTACAAGACTGTAATTTATAATACATGTTGTACCTCAATAGAAAATATACTGCCATCCAGTCTATTTTAAATTCAGTTATAACATGTAGTATACAATTAATGTATTCATACTAAGAATTTTTTTTTCAAAACTATAAATGACCCAAAAGTCCATACATAGAAAAATGGATCAGCAAATTATGGTGTATTAATAAAATAAAATACTCTTCAATAATAAAAATGGATGAACTATCTAAGAGTGTACAAAATCTGGCCTTAATGTCAATCTATTCAAATTCATAAAAACAGATGTGCCCACATAAACATTTATTACTTTTCTTGACTGAATTTCTAATGAATTTATAGGCTTATTTCAGAAATATCAGCACAGGGTTTCTGTTGGAAGAAGTGTCTTGATATACCATCAACCAGAGGTGTCAAGTGAGCCTTAAAACTAAGTCAGAAGCAGTTAAACAGCTTTTGTGGCTATGCAAACTCAAGTGTTATTAAAATATTTGAATTTCTCTTTTCCGTTACCCTAAGGCATAAACTTAGGTCTTGCAGACGGCTGAGCTAATTAGGTTGCAGAAAGAATTAAAACAAAACAAAACAGAAAGAACAACTTCCTAAATAAATAATTGTAAATATATATTTTGTATATCTATTATTTTCCATTATTAATAGTGACAATGGTAACATCAGTTCATAATTTCTAATATGTTTAACATATGATACTTGGGTAAGATAGCCAATGGTATTTACTTCTTGTCATAAATTACTGCTTAATTGCAATTGGTAGATTGATAACTGTCTTTCTTGTTTTTCCGTACACTGGATACGTAAAAGGCCTTTTATTGGTCCATGAAGAGGCAGACCACATATCTCATCAGAGAAAAAGTTAAAATACATAAAATTAAAAATTAAAATGAAACTAGCACATTCATATTTATCTACAAATATTAACTTCTTCTTTTTTTTTTTTTTTTCCTTAGTTTAATAGTGTTTATTCTGAGCCTTTCAGATAATGCAGAAGTCACTGGGTTTCTAACTGTGGCACAACAGGTAGCTCTGCTGCTGTTCCTATTTCCCAATATTCACAGCTTTGCCATATGGTTTCAAGTACATCAGGGCCTTTTAAAGGGCACCTTCCAGCTATCCAGCCTGTGGTGGGCTCACCACAGCCCTGCGGTCTGCAGATGACTAAGAGGCCTGCTGTTTTCACATCTTCACATGCTCTCAGCATCAGCAGATTTGCAATGCAAGAAACATTGCTGCAAACCTAGAGAACTGGCTGTTTTCCGAGTCTTTGAATTTACTCCTCTGGATGTATCATTTATGGAAATCGATTCTCTTATTCATGTCTGGGAGGCGCCTAGCAACTCTCTGTGGAATGTAGCCATAGGAATAGCATAGGAGAGGCCATTAAAGAGGCAGAACAGTTGCATGTGTGGTGAAGAACAAGGAAAGGTAAAATTTTCTATGCAAATATCAAACAATTTCTTAATTTTATTGAATAACTTACAACTACTCAGTATCAGACCGAGGTTTACTGATTATCAATATAGTGCTTTTTTCAATAAACCACAACGTTGTTATCTAAAGGCATTTCTGTTAAACATCATCATTGCTATTATTTAAGTCAAAACCTTTCCAAATGAGAGTTTACAAAGATCATGACTTTCCTGAGTCAATTTGACTTGAGATATTCGTATGAGTAATTAAAATGATAAGTTCTCATCCCTTGTATAAGCACATGCAGACTTGTCCTGGAATAAGAAAGAACAAGAAACAAGGTGATTGTTAGAAGCACCCAGAAAGTCATAAAAAAGGATGAGTCTGTGTCCTTTGTAGGGACATGGATGCAGCTGGAAATCATCATTCTTAGCAAACTATCACAAGAACAGAAAACCAAACACCGCATGTTCTCACTCATAGGTGGGAACTGAACAATGAGATCACTTGGACTCGGGAAGGGGAACATCACACACCGGGGCCTATCATGGGGAGGGGGGAGGGGGGAGGGGGGAGGGGGGAGGGGGAGGGGGGAGGGATTGCATTGGGAGTTATACCTGATGTAAATGACGAGTTGATGGGTGCTGACGAGTTGATGGGTGCAGCACAGCAACATGGCACAAGTATACATATGTAACAAACCTGCACGTTATGCACATGTACCCTAGAACTTAAAGTATAATAATAATAAAAAAATAAAATAAAAAAAGATAAAACAGAACTACCATTAAAAAAAAAAAAGGATAGATGCCATATCTATTTCTTTTGTCACTGTATGCTCAGTATCTTAGACAGAATATGACTATTAGCAATAAAAAAAGTATAAAAATTGAATAAAGTTCAGAGACATTTTTCAAGTATCTGCCTATGTCTGAAACTGGATGAGTGCAAATAGCTGGCAAGCAAGGAGATATATCTACCTGATTAATAAAATAAACAGGAAATAAAAAAACCTTTCTTTATTTTCAAAAAAAAAAAAAAAAGAAGAAGCACCCAGAAAGTCAAAGGGTACCTATAATTTCCAAAATGGCTTCCTACCCCCCAAATTTTTACATTTATTAAACAAAAAATAATTTAGACATTATATTTGGCACTGAAAATATAGCAATAAAAGGAAGCTGTATTGTTACTCTTAATAGCTTATTATCTCAGGAGAAGAAAGATAAATAATGACAATTATATGTAGTCAATTCTAAAAATGAGGTAAGCCCAAAATGCATATAAATGAGCACTAACTTATACTAGAGGGTCCTAGTAAATATTCTCAAAAATAGTATCTTATTTCCTCTCTCTTATTTCAACTATTGAATTATGAAATTATCCTATTAAAACTCTTCGGTCAGCTCCTTCTTTTCATGTCCACTTTCAGTATCTTAGTTCAACTCATCTTTTTTATCTCAAGTGTATAATAATCTGTTCATATTGTCCTACATTCACTCTGGCATGTATGCTGTCTGGCCTCTAGGCAACATGTCAAATTGTGTTTTGAACATTTGTATATGATCATAGCACGAATTTGTGTAAAAACATATGGAAATATTTCCTCTGATTTTAAAAAACTTTATTTTTTATTATAGTCTGTAAGCTCCTGCATAATTATGCCCTGGTGTTTATCTCTAGACCAAGTTCACACTATTTTTTTTTTCCTCCCTGCTAAATTTCTTTCCAACCACTTTGAGTTTCTCTCTGTTTTGCTAATGCTCAAAGTTCCAGTTTAATCATTGAAGTGTACAGTTTCTCTCTTCTCGCACTTTTCTTAAATTTTTCCCACTCTGATTTTGCTACTCAATTATCATGTCTCATGGCTTCATTGTCTCATTGATTAATTAATTTATGTTAAATAGCATTTATCCTAAATACCCTTTGCAAACCTTTCCAAAAGGCTAAGGCATTTTGTTATACATTTGCATAGTATTTTGCAATTTCCCCAATAATAGTAATGCTTGTCGCATTACATATTTATATTATGATTATTAATCATAATATATATGATTAATAATCATAATATAAATAGCCTTCACTAGAATATCAGAAACATATAGGCATATCTCTATCTTTATATTCTTACTTTTTTTCTTTATCTGTCATCAACACCTAATATGCTACATACACTCACAACAAATCTTTGTTGAATAAATAAATGTTCCAAATTATACAAAATAAACTAAGTTGGTAAAAAGAGGAAGAGACTTTTCAGGAAGAAGAAGCACTTATATCAGTATTTCCGAAGATTATGGATACAAATATCTGTCAATAGATTCAGGAGGCCAAAGTAGTAAAATGTGGACCTGAGTGTTAGTAAAGTGCTCATTAATGAAGGATGTTTTATTCTACGCTAACGAGTTTGGATTTTATTCTAAAGTCAATGAGAACTAAATGACAGATTTTATAATTTGGTAAGTTACATGTTTTAGATACTAAGGTACTAAATATATTAGAAGTAGCAAGATTTGAAACTTTAATTAGTGTTAGAAATCAAAAGACAATGGATGGTAAAAGAAAGTAGGAAATCTAAGATTATCCATGCCCTTCTGAACTGGAATCTTGATATATATTTTTTCTTTTAGGGAATTAAGCATTCCAAATTGATTTCAATCATAAAACAAGTATTTATATACACACACATATATGAATTTTAAAATTTTCTATGTAAATATATTAAAAAATATACATATATGAATTTTTTAAAAAATATTTGACCCTGTCTACTCATTATCTACAGGTATATTTCTCTCTTACCATTTATAGTCAACTTCTTGAAAGATAGGTACATATCGTTACCTTGCATTCACCCCTCAACTGACTTCTGTATAATTTTCTACTCACCACTAGTGAAAATGCACCTGTCAAAGTTATTAACATCACACTTATAACAAATCTAATTACCATTTGTAGACCTCACCTTATTTATCATTTGAGTTCTTTTAAAATTCTCAGAAGTTCCACCATTGGAAATAAAAGGAAAAAAGATTTTGCAAAGGCAATTAATAATGAGTCATCAGAGAGAATGAAGCCACAAAGGAAATCTAAACTTTCAAAAACTTGGGAAAGATCGACAATGTCAGACATACCAAGGGATGACTGAAAATACTCAGCTAGTATGCCACTGGTGAACAACACAGGTTGGTGTCGGGGACTGCTGGAACAGATAAGTGGGAAATCAGCAAGTAAATACATTAAATGTGGACGAATTGATTTGGAAACTAGGAACCAAATGGAAGGTTGATATGGGTAATAGCTAGATACTCAGAACTAGAGTTGATGGAACCATATTTATTGTGGCTCTAATTATTATTATTATTGCTATTACTCTTTCTTGTCCAAAATAGAACAAAACATGGGAGAGTGGATGAAGAAATTCCCTGAGGAAATAGAAACCAGTTAGGTCAGAGAGTAGATATAGACCTTCAATAAGAAAAGGAACTCTGTTTCCACTGAACTGTAAGCAAGGAAGCATGATGAAAGACGTAGGTAGAATTTTGAGGTCTAGACAGAAGTAATGTGAAGTTTCTCCATACCCTAATTTCCAAGAGAAATAGAACATGAATCATGTTCTGAGAAATGTGTTGGGTTGAGTTATAAGAATAAGGCTGGAAGCTAGAAATAGGAAATTTATTTGGAAAACAGCAAAATTTCAAGGGAGTATTCAGGTCTTATTGTAGTTCAAAGTGTATTTTGTATGATTTTTAATAGCAGTGATTAGCATTTTGTGTGCAAATAGAAAGTTGTATGGTAGCGTTGAGCTCAGAATCAGGTTTGTCTAAAAGGAAATAATAATGAAAGAAGTATGGTTACATGATGGATAATAGGTAGGTTACAATAAGGAAAAAGGAAAATAGACCTTATTTTAAAAAGAAAACATGAATTAAGGAAAAATTCATTTTAATTTAGTCTGAAATCAGGAATTACAGAGAATTAAAGGAGTAGAGAAGAAATATATAAATTCATGGTCAAGAGTTGGATATTGAAGTATGTACTTTCTAAATTTGAACAATTCCTAGATATAATAATTTTATACGGTAGTAGATTATAGTTTAGATATCTAGGAAATACTTGTTAGTAACTGAGATCAATTCCCCATTTGAATGTGTTGTATTTTGTAGAAAGTTATCCAGTTATATCTCTTGTGGAGATTTGCCATTTATAAAATGTTATAAATATACAAACTTACTTTTCATTAAGTATCATTTGCAATTTTGTAACAAAATATTTTAGTAACAATTAGCACAAAATAATAAAAATATATATTTACTAGACAAATTGTTCCAGCAAAGTAACTGTTAACAAACATTTGTAATCCGCTAAGGAATTCATAATAGTATCGTTAGCAACATAAATTTGTGATGATGAAGACACATATCTGCTAAAGAAACATCAGCAATATTTCAAAAGTTAGTAGTTTTGAAACAAAGATAATGAAAATGTTCAGCTGCAAGAGTTGTTTTTGTATATGACTTTGTCATGCATGTTTTTTTATTCAGATCAAACAATTCTTCTAAATTAATGTTGCTAATTTTTAGTTTCAAGTTTTCTTTTGCATATTTAAAAATTGGACGAAAATGTATTTCTGTTAACAGAAAAACAAAGTCAAAATAGTTAAATAATGCAATAGGATATCATCAGTTACTTTCTATATTGTGAAAATAAATTTGCAGTTATAATTCAGTTTCATAAATCAATATTCTAGATAAAATTACCTAGGTTTATAAGTTAATATGAATATAAATTTGATCGAAGCGTGGTATCACAGTTAAAGCAACATTCTGATTAAACATCTGTCAAACAGGAATATACATGGAATTGATTGTGGTGAAAATGTAATATATATTGGAATCTATACTTGTCAAGTTTTCAAATGTTTAAAAATATTCACAAAATAAATATATATTACTTATTTATAGATTACACACACAGACAAACACAAATCTGCTGCTGAATACAAAATAATACTTGAAGGATACAAACAGGCAATTTTTCTTTTCACAGCTTATCAACTTAAAATATTTGTGCTTCTAAGGAACTATTTAATTAGCAACCTAAGAGCCCTCCAATGAAAATGAACCTTTTTGCAAATGAGTCTTATAAATTATGATTACATTTCCAAAGTAGTTGGAGAACAGCTATTCATAATGAATAACAAATTAGAGGCAATAACAAAAACAAAATCACTTTTGAAGTTTTCAGAAAACTGAAATTATTTAAAATAAGTATTTTGAAACAGAAGGACGTAAAAATATATTCTCTCAAATAAAGAGGACTAAATAAATTAAATAATGGCAGGGATCAAATAGTGTACAATATTTGATTTTAAAATTTTCTAAGAGTTTTTAAGAATATGGGAACCTGTGGAAACAAACTTTTGATGGGATTTTTGTTTCAAATTTCATAAATTTATACTCTATCAAACAGTTTGTCATTCAAGAAACAAAATATTAAAAATTATTTGTATATTCATTGTCCCTTTTCACAGTCAAAAATATCCATATATAGATAATACATTATATTTTAATAACACTATTGGAGACACTAATAATATTAGATCAAAATATAAAATTGGGACATGATAGAACATTCTGGAGACAAGGCAGACAAAGCCTGTTACAATCTTAGAGAGACAAGAAAGCGTGAATTCTGCTGTAGTTGAACTGTCAACAGAGATTTGCTGCAATATTACTGACTGATAGTTTTGTCAGTCTGTCCAACGTACATCAGTTATCTATCACTTATTTTGGGCTTATACCTTCCAAAAAGGAAAAGTAGGCCAGGTGTGGTGGCTCACGTCTGTAATCTCAGCACTTTGGGAGGCTGACGCCAGGAGTTTGAGACCAACCTGATCAAAAACAGCGGAACTCCATCTCTACTAAAAGCACAAAAATATTAGCCAGGGGTGGTGGCAGGCACCTCTAATCCCAGCTACTCGGGAGGATGAGGCAGGATAATTGCTTGAACCCGGGAGTTGGAGATTGCAGTGAGCCGAGATCGTGCCACTGCACTCCAGCCTGGGTGACAGAGTGAGACTCTGTCTCAAAAAAAAAAAAAAAAAATAATAATAATAATAATAATAATGTAAATAAATAAATAAATAAACAAATAATATGGGTTTTTTTTTGTGTATATATATATATATATCACCAATTTATCCAAAATTTTGTCGATGTTTTTCACATATCATATTTTAGTAGGATCAATATATTTGTGATGCATGAGCAAAAGAATAAGTAATAAATTACAGAATCAACTCAGCTTGATAATTGATGAGAATTCATTGAAGCAGAGGACATTGGGAAAATTATGAAAAACGTTAACAGGAAGAAGTAATAATAAGTTACTGGATTTAGGATTGGGAAAATTCTAAATTAGGTTATTAATAATGTCTTTAGGAGGGGTCCTAGATCCTAAAATGAAAGGGCATGAGAAACACTTGGAAAAAAAAAAAAAAAAAAAACTTGTGAATGGAAAGACTGGAGATAGAAATGTGGATGAAATTTAGGTCGAAAAAATTTATACCATAAAAGTGAATACGTCTTATGAGATATATCGAGGGAGAATGCAAAATGAGAAGAAAAGCAACTGCCACTAGCTTAGCCTGGTAGACATCGAAGTTTACTCATACAAATCCAGATAGTGTCTTCCAACCGATTTAACAACTTGCAAATTAGTCCTCATTTTTACCACCGTTAAGTCAATCACTTAATTTATTAGTTTTATTTCTTTCACTGTGACACGCATTAGTTTGCTAAGTTCAGTACAACACAAGTTCAGCAAAATAAAACAGCTTCTAATATGTAGACGTCATGCATCTGCATAAATATTTGCCACAAAAATCACGATTTTGTAAAATATAGAAAATATTAGAAAAGCTATATTTAATTAGAATTTAGTTAAAAAATAATTAAGTTACCAATATTTGGTAACTGACGAAATACTCTTCTTTTGAATATTTTCAAGAAAGCAAAAAGTTTTAGGTTCTAATAAAACATTTTCTAGTACTCTTTGCCAGAAAAATATATATTTGTTGTATTTCAGAGATTCCAAAATGAAAGAAAAGTCATCGCCTCTGGAAATGTGAAGCATACTTAAAGTTTGACAAACAAGTTGTTGAAGTAAGGATAAAAATTATTAGCAAACGATTTTCAAGGTAAACATTATGTTATGGATCAATACAAGATTGTTATTACATAATATGAAAAATACTGTCAAAGATTCAGCATTACAGACACTATAAAACTAGATTTTATTTTGATTCATATTTTGCTTTTATTTTGCTTCATAAATGCAAAGTGGTTGCTATTTATCTCCAGTACTTTTTTTCAGAGCTTATTATTTTTAGTTTCAACAGTATCACGTAAAGACAAATGATAAAAAGTTGTAAATTTAACAAGTATTTTCTCCATCCAAATTATAATTAGGTGGTTTTTATGGGGTTTGAATTTTAAAAAGACAATAATGAAAAAAGTAAATAAGTAGTAGTAATTCAATATAATTTTAGAGCGTAAAGTTTTTAAAGGAAAATGTATAAAATAAACTTGTTGGCTACGTGTTTTAGAAGTGTAGGGTTGAGAGAGATTTCTCAGTCACTAGCGATTTGAAACTGCTTTTCGGGATTTATACATGTATTTATATTCTGCTCTAACTTGTAGTGAAAATACTGCCATTGATAGAGGATGCACAGTTAAATGGTTATAACCTATGAAATATTTTTTCAAATATTTACAGTTCTAAAAGGGAAATGTTGTTATTATTGCAAATGATGAAAGAGAAAAATAGGATATATACTTTATCTCCATCACTGTTCGTAAGAAACTAAAGTGGGAAAAAGACTCCAGATTTGTCCAATATCCAAGCTCATGTTCTTTTTCCCACATTATGATTTCTGTTTTTTCTCTTTTATTTTCTAATTCTGTGCTGAAGAGCCTATGACATCCCTCTCTACATTTTACAGAAATACCATATATAATCATTAACGATAATCACCTTGCTGTATGATAGATCTCCTGAAAGTATTCCATCTAACTGCATTTTGTATCCTCTGACCAACATTTCCCCATCTACCCCCTCCCCATAACCTCTCCAGGCTCTTTTAAGCATTTTTTTACCCTCTATTTCTATGAGACCAACTTTTTTTTTTTTTTTTTTTTTTTTGAGACGGAGTCTCGCTCTGTCGCCCAGGCTGGAGTGCAGTGGCCGGATCTCGGCTCACTGCAAGCTCCGCCTCCCGGGTTCACGCCATTCTCCCGCCTCAGCCTCCCAAGTAGCTGAGACTACAGGCGCCCGCCACCACGCCCGGCTAGTTTTTTGTATTTTTAGTAGAGACGGGGTTTCACCATGTTAGCCAGGATAGTCTCGATCTCCCGACCTCGTGATCCACCCGCCTCGGCCTCCCAAAGTGCTGGGATTACAAGCTTGAGCCACCGCGCCCGGCCTTTTTTTTTTTTTTTTTTTTTGAGACAAGAGTCTCGCTCTGTCACTTTTGTACCCTCTACTTCTATGAGACCAACTTTTTTAGATTCTGCATCAGAGTGAGATCACACAGTACTTTTATTTCTGTGCCTTGCTTATTTCACTTACCATAATGTCCTCCAGGTTCATCTATGCTGTCATGAATAACAGAATTTAATTTTTTTTATGGCTGAAAGTATTCCATTGTGTATACACATCACATTTTCTGTATCCATTCATACATACGTTGTTGGATGCTTAGACTCCATTTCTTGGCTACTGTGAATAGTGCTACAATTAAAATGAAAATGCAGATATCTCTCTGATACCCTAATTTCATTTACTTTGGATATATACCCAGTAGTGAGATTGGTGAATTGCCTATATAGTAGTTCTATTTTTAATTATTTTTGTGGAAACTCCCATACTGTTTTTCATAATGGCTGTACTAATTTACATTCCCACCAACAGTATGTAAGAATTTACTTTTCTACAATCTCAGCAACTCTTGTCTTTGAGACCTGAAACTATGAAACTACTAGTAGAAAACATAAGAAAAATGCTTCATTACATTGGTATGGGCAAGAATTTTTGTGGGATGAGACCTCGAAACTACAGACAATGAAAGTAAAATTGAATAAATAGGATTCCCTGAAACTGAAAAGCTTCTGCACAGCAGAGGAAATAGTCAACACAGTGAAGAGGCAACATACAGGGTTTTTAGTAGTTCCATACAAATTTTAGAATTGTTTCTTCTATTTCTGTGAAAAATGACATTGCAGTAGGAATTGTATTGAATCTGAAGCTTGCTTTTGTACTATGGGAATTTAAAAAATATTAATTATTCCAATCAGTGAACACAGGATATCTTTTCATTTATTTGTGTCATATAATTTAATTAATCAATGATTTTGATTGTTCTTAATTTCCTTTTCAGATAGTTGGTTTTCAGTATATGAAAATGCTACTGAATTTTTTTATGTTGATTTTGTGTCCTGCACCTTTACTGAAATTCATTTATTAATTTTAACGTTCTTTTTTTTTTTTTTTTTTGTTAGGGTGTTTTGATTTTTCTGTGTGTAAGATTATTTCATCAGCAGAGATAATTTCACTTATTTCTTTCCCATACAAGTGCCTTTTCCTGGTTTTTCTTCACCAATTGCTCTGGACATGAGTTCCTGTAATATGTTGAATTGAAATGGTGAGAGTAAACATCTTTATCTAATTTCTGATCTTAGAGGAAAAACCTTCCACTGTGAAGCTAACTATGATGTTATTTGCAGGCTTGTTATAAATGGCCTAAGTTATATTGAGAAACACTTTTCTATACCTAATTTGTTGAGTGATTTTACTCTGAAAGGATATTAAATTATTTCAAATGCTTTTTTCTGCATCTACTGAGATGATAATATATTTTTTATCCTTTATTCTGTTGATACGGTGAGTCACACTGATTGATTTCCATATATTGAACAACCTTTGCATCCCAGGGATAAATCAGAGTTGATCATGGTAAATGATCCTTTTTATGTTCTAATTAATTCAGCTTACTAGTGTTTGGTTTAGAATTTTGCATCTATGCCTTTTCAAGCTACAATGGCATAAAACTGAAAATCAATAATAGGAAAACTCACATAAAATTCACATATGTGGAAATCAAACAATATGAACAACCAGTGAGTCAAAAAGGAAAAAGAAGTTAAAAAATATTGAGATTAATGACAGTGGAAATACAACACACCAAAAACGTATGGAACACAGCAAAGGCCATCCTAAGAGAGAAGTTTATTAACAGTAAAGTTAATAAATGTCTTAATAAACTTAAGATTAAATATCTACATCAAAAAGGAAGAAATAGCTCAAACAACTTAGTATACTTCAAGAAACTAGGAAAATAAGAACAAAGTAAATCAAAAATTAGCAGAAGAAAGAAAAAAATTCTTTTATTAGAACAGAAATAAAATATAAACTAGAAAGACGATAGAAAAGATCAAAAATATTAAGAGTCGGTTTTCTAGAAAAGCTCAACAAATTTGACAAACCCTTCGCTACATTTATTAATAAGAAAAGACAGAAGATTCAAATAAATGACATCAGAAATAAATGGAGACATTATAATTGATAATGCATATGTCCAAAGATCGTAAGAGACTACAGTGAACAATTATATGCCAAAAACTCAGATAACCTAGAATAAATGGATATGATTCTAGAAATATATAACCTACCAAGACAATTATGAATAAATGAAAAATCTAAACAGATCAACAGTGAGTTAGAAGACTAAATGAGTAATAAAGTGTCCCATCAAAGAAAAGTCATGGCAAGATTTATTCATGACTGAATTCTACCAAAGACTAATAACTAATAATAACAACTAATATTAATAATTTCCAAACTCTTCCAAAAAACTAGAAAGGAGGGGATATTTCCAAATTCACTTCACAAGGCCAGCATTACCCTCCTATCAAAGACAGACAAAAACGCTACAAGAAATCTGAAAAGCAATATCCCTATAAATATATCTTTTTAATTAGTTTTATGACTATTATAATTGTCATTATCATTTGTTTTCCTTATATGGCCTATTCTAATATTCAGTGTTTCATCAGTAACCTAAGATCTATTAGCGTGCAGATAATCTTTTGGAAATTTGTCTTCTTTTTTTTTTTTTTTTTTTTTTTACTTATAACTCACTGACACGAAACAAAATCATTCTCTGTTTAATCATTAAGTCTTTCTGTCTAAGCAACTAGTGTAGACCAAGTTCACGTTATTATGTAATTGACGCAATCCAAACTCTCTCCCACCTAACTCAATCCAAAAGTAATATATTCTACTTGTTGGTTATCACATGATGAGGTTACTTCATATCTATCTTCAGACTAAGCTCTGAGTAAATATAGAACTAGCAAAACTTCCTTTACTTCACTCTTCCTAGAAAGGGATTATTGAAAAATAAAATTTGAAAACTGAATGAGGAGAGATTCATCTTAGGTCCTCTATGCAGTATTTTCAAGGAATTGAGTGGCAATTACAAATCCTTGATCAAAATTTTGGGTTTGTCAGGAGGAAAGGGAATAAAAAGCCGTAGAGGATTATAACATTATCTGGTTTTGCATTTTTATATATGCATTTAATTGGAATATATGGGCATAATTTTTGCTGATATATTCAAACCATGTACTACTTTGTATTGAAGATACATCAGAAATACATAAGTTAACTTTTTCTTTTCAAATATACATCAAATTTGTCAAATTAGACAAAAGGAAATGAACTTTCATTCTCGATTATGTATTTTACATGTATACATCATTTTAGTGAATATAGTAATAATCCATGTACATTTTTATTAAAAGTATCTAACTGCTCTGTTGAGTGTAAAATGCAAAACCAGGTAAGCAACGCAAATTTCCACCCTCATTTCCCACAAAAATGTGTTGATTCTATTAAAGTTCACAGGATGTTATTATTTTAAATATTTTAATTAAAGAAATATATTTTAGGGTTCCATTACCTAACAGGCAGAGAGTGGTACTCTAATGATTCACTTGGGTCTGTTCTCATATACTTTTATGTTTAACATAAAGCAGTGTGTAATAATATCAGCAGAGTATTTTAATTATAAAAACATGCAATTTTTAGAAAATAAAGTATGTGTCAGCAATTCATACTATCTGCATTAAAATATGTTATGATATATAACATTTATAAGCCTACAATAGCAGAATAAATTTTATTTGATATCTCTATTAATTTTCCCTAATTTTATGAGATTATTTCAATACATTTATGATTTTCAAAGTGACAGAATTATGATTTTCATACTAGTGCTATTTTTCACTGATAACATTTTGAAAATAAGTAAACAATAAAGCCTGTTATAATTGCTTTCACAGTTGATCTGAAATACAGGTGAAAGGCATCAAATATAATGACCAAAGAAAACAGAAAAATACCACACTTTCAATAATTCCTCAGGTGGCAGTAAAAACAGACTATTGGTTTAAACCTTTTCTCTACATAAATTCTCAGGTGAGAGGACTTTGCTCCACATTTTGCTAATAATGTTATCCATTTCTTGCACCTAATGTCACACTCTCAATCCTGGAATCAAAGCCATATAGTCATCAAACAGGTCTTTGGTCTTTGTAGTTAAAAATCGGAGGAAAATAGAACTAATTAAGGCCAAAAATAGCTAAGTCTCTCACTTTTTGAATCCACTTATCTTTTTATAGTATTCCTTAGGTTTCCCTGTTCTAAGAGTTAGCATGTGTATCTGGTGAGAGGGGAGTTTTTTTTAGTTTTAATTTTTTTTTTAATTTTTAAGTTTTGTAGGCACATGGCATATATATTTATGGGGTACATGAGATGTTTTGATACTGGCATGCAATACATAATAATTACATAATCACATAATGGAGCATGGAATTTCCATTCCCTCAAGCATTTATCTTTTGTGTTTTATACAGTCCAATTATACTATTTTACTTATTTTTAAAGGTACAATTAATATGTTATAGTCAGGTAAAGAATATAGGTTAAAAAGTCATAACAATTTCATAGACTTCCTTTACATAGCTAAGGCTAAATGTAATTAAACATCATTAAAAAGTCATTCAAACTCATTAAACACTTGTTATTATGCCGTTGAGATTCTGCAACCAAAATTACAGACAGTATTTCACATGTACAAACACCATGACATTATCCAAAAATAAGTAAGCTTTGTTCTTCTTCCTATCCCCCTTTTTCATCATTTTTACTTTTTAGATTGAAGTGTCGTGCAGGGTGAGTTATAACAATTTTATCCTCTTGGATAGCCTATGATGATAACTAGATTAAAAATTATCACACTCTGTCTCCCAGGCTGGATTATAGAGGCATAATCTCGGCTCACTACAACCTCTGACTCCAGAGTTTCAGCAATTCTTCCATGTCAGCCTCCAAAGGAGCTGCGACTACAGGCACATGCCAACATGCCCAGCTAATTTTTTGTATTTTTGTGGAGTCGGGGTTTCACCATGTTGACCTGGCTGGTCTTGAACTCCTGACCTTAAATGATCCGCCTGCCTAGGCCTTCCAAAGTTCTGGGACTACAGGTATGAACCACTGTGGCCTGCAAGATTGAAAACTTTAGCTTGAAAACTGGAAAACTACAACTCAGAAACTGTAATCATGTAAATTGTTCATTGGCAGATACCAATATAACCTAAAGTATTTTGTCACCTAAATGTAAAACATGGTGACATATATATCCTCCATTAGCTACTTTTTTTAAAGTTTTCTCCTTGAAATGTAACATTTTATAGATAATGCTCAGGAAAATCTTTAAAAATATTGTCTGTGATGTACCCCGTGATTTAAGCTAAGTGAAAAAAAGAGTATTATGAAATTTGTGTTGTAGAAATACGACTCACAACATATAGAAATGTTAGTAAAGTTTGTTTAATAAATTTTATTAAAAGGAATGTGACTATGCTTACAAGCCTATGGTAATTCCCCATGTTCCTGAAGTTAAGGAGATGCCAGATCCTGAGAAATAAGTATAATAAAATGTTGAGTTTGCTCTAGAAAGAAGCATGAATTTTAATATCCATGCATTAACAAACAGTTATCAGAGACGGGTGACAATACTATGGGGTGATCAGAATAGGCCTCAGCAAGATGATGCCATTTGAGCAAAGACTAGATAATAAAGGAATTATCAAGAAGATAACTTGGGGAAAAATACTATAGGTTGAGTGATAATATATGCAAATGTTATGTTATAGTGTGAGGAAGTCATAAAAACATGGTTATTGGTGACATTATACATAAAATAATAAAGCCATTGCAAACTCAGATAAATCAGTTCTCTGACAAGAGATGAACACACTTGTTTCTTACAGAATTTATGGTGGGAAAATGCATCTTTTAAGAATAAACATTCTGGTACACTATTTCATGTTTATTTAGAATGCAGAGTATTTCACTTACACGGCTTAGTAACTCCAAGATAAGAAATTAATATTTTTTTTTTTTTTTACAATTTCACAGGCAGAGTGACTTTTGTTATGGTAGAATAAGGAGATAATCTCAATAAGCAATTACATAACTGGGGGAAAAGTTTAGAAAAAAATAAAACACCCACATGTTGCAGGCATTAACCAAATGCATACAACAAATTGAGAATAATTTATTCACAATAATTCTTGGTGTTCTTATCCAGGCTATTACTATCACCCACCGATTGGTCAGCAGTTCTATGAGGCAGGGAATACCATGAAAGCCAAGTCCTCTACTTGCCATAGGAAATCACTTGATTAGGAACAGAAAACAAAACAGTCATCCCCAGCAGTGATGTCAGTGAAATTACCAATTTCAGTGTCAAGTGATGAAAGAAAGTTTAGTGGACCAGCCAGTTTGATCTTGTGACCTAGCTGGGAGGAGCAATGGGACACAAAAATTGCCAAAGTTTTCAAAAGGAGATGTTATAGATGAAGCAGAATGGCTTGATAATTTATCTACAGTTCACAGACTGATTTGATAGACACAAGTGAAGACCAAAACAGAGAACTCAAGCTGTTGAACTATGTACATATTATTTTTGCTGTCAAGAAGACTGTGATCATGCACAGAGGAAAGATAAAGGGTCCAGCAAAAAGTAAAAATTAGAGTATATCAGAATTTTTTTCTTCATTTTGAAAGTATTCCACAACCCAAACACACATCTGTCAACAGAGGATGGAAGCCTTCTTAGCAGAAGATGTTTGGACTAATATCTGATTAATCATTATCTGATCATTAGGCTGTGCAGACATAGAAACAACATGTAAGAATCAAGCTTTTAAAAGAAATAAAAGCCAGGCACGGTGGCTCATGCCTGTAATCTCACCGCTTTGGGAGGCAGAGGTCAACAGATTGCATGAGCTCAGGAGTTCAAAGCCAGCCTGGGCAACATGGTGAAACCCCGTCTCTACAAAACATCATGGTGGTACACACATGTAGTCCCTGCTCTTTGTAAGGTCGAGGTGGGAAGATCACTTGAGCTTGGAGGCAGAGGTGGCAGTGAGTCAAGACTGCACTACTGTACTCCAGCCTGGGCGACAGAGTGAGATCCTCAAAAAAAAAAAAAAGCAGAACTATCAGCAGTCCCATACTAGAATGGAGTCAAATTGTACAGATTTGGTTTAACAAAGTAACAACTTACTAAATAAATAATGAAACAAAGCAAAAATAGCAACAGCTTTTGGGAGGAAAATTGAGAATCTGGAATTCCTGCAATATAATGCTGAAAATGTCTCAATTTAATTTTCTGATTAAGAGACATAAAAAGAGAAAAGTTAGTTACGGTATGGAAGGGAAGTCTGTCAACGAAACTCTGAGTGTAGTCAGATGTTGGATTTGTTATAGTATACAGCAAATTCAAAACAGCTATTAAAATACTTTCAATGTTAGAGAAAGCATAATGATAATGAATCAAAAATAGAAAACATCAATAAATGAGTAGTAATCACATACAAACACCAAATAGTTATTCTGAAATTGAAAAAATTGAATAACTGCAATAAAGTTCACTAGAGTGACTCAACAACTCATGTCAGGTTACAAATGAAGAATTAAGCAAAATATAAATGTAGATTAAAAGAAGTTGTCCAACAAGAGAAAAAATGATAAAACTGTACAGAAGAGCAGCATCAAGCATACTGATGTATATGTAATGTGTGTCCCAAGAGAAGAAAAAGACAGGAGCAGAAAAAATACTTAAGCATATAGTTGCCTAAAGCTTCTCAAATTTGATGGGAAAAATTATCCACATTTCCAAGTTTAATGAATTATGAATAGGACATGCAGAAAGAGAGCCATACCTGTACATATCATAGTCAAATTGTTGAAAGCAAAGACAAGGAGATCACCTTGAAATCAGTAAGACAAAATGACTTATTTTGTCAAGAGGGAGATCTGTACAATTAATACTGATTTTTTATATAAAGCAAAGGAAGTTACAATATATTGAAATAGCATATGTTTCAAATGCTGAAAGAAATAAGCAAACAAACAAGAAACAAAACAACCATAACAAAGAATTCTATATCCAGCAAAACTACTCTTAAAAAAAAAATACATGGTAAAATGAAGACACTCCTAGAAACATGATGATCAAGAAAATTCTTTACTACCATGTATGTCTTTGGATAAATTCTTAAGAGAGTTCTTCAAACTGAAAGGATTTTAATACTGGCAGCTAATTCAAACACATAGGAAGAAACAAAAACAAGTAGAAATTCTGGTAAGTTTAAAATTACTTCTAAATATATTTTCTCTTAGCTTCTGTCAATGTTACAAGGTTATATAAAGCAATTATAACATTGAGTTGTCCTGTCCATTGCACATAGAGATGTAGTGCATATGAAAGTCATAAAAGGAAATAGGGGAGATAAAATACAGCTATATTGGAAAAAAATGTTTCTAATTTACAAAAATTAGCTAAGTATTGATCAATATATATATATCTATCCATCTATGTATATATCTATACAAACACACAAGTATACTACACACACAAAAAAAGGTAATATTCAATATTATTGTCACATTTAAAATTTAATTTCAGATATGTTAAAGATACGTAAAATAACTTTAAACTGCTATTTATCAGTTAAAATATTTATTATATATAATATAGGCAAAATTATAATTAAAATTTTAGTTAAACAATCTTTTTCTAATTCATCCTAACTGACATAAATTTTTCTAGGTGTTCAGCATACAATAATGAGTATTACTGTCAAATATCCCTCTGTCACGTGGCTTACAGTCTCATGGGTTTAACAATATACACACAACCAAATGAATGAAGTGTAAAATTTTACACAATACAGTGAAAATCTTAAATGATATGAGATACTACAAACAAAACAGAAAGACAAATTATACACTGAAACAAGGTGTATGGTACATACATAACAACAGAGGGTTTTACCCCAGAATATGTAAAACATGTTCATATATCAGTGAGAACAATAAAATGTGCCAAGATAAATATGAGAAAGTCTGTAAAGAGAACATTTGAATGACCATAAGCAAATGAAAGATGCTCATTAAATCATTTATTTAAGAAAACTTACTTAAAACAATCCTGAAAAATAATTTACACCCATAGGATTATACATTTTTAAAAGCTGGCTAATGTGAAGGTGTTAAACGTTTAAAGTATGAAAAATGGGGCAAAAGAACACTACACTACCTCTGAGAGTGTAAGTTCAGGAGATACTGGCAATGCCTAAAAAAATTAAAAATGGACAGAAATTATGCTCAATAATTTACTCCAAAAAAAATGATTGTATTTGTACAGAAGGAATTATGGCCACTCGTGTTTATGGCAGCAATTGTGTGCATTTGTGAAAACACTAAAACATACTAAAAATTAGATTTGGTGGTAAAAGAAAAATTAATGTAGCTCATTCATATTAGGGAATATTACACAGTAATTGATTAACTGATTAATGCACTAGAGCTACATAATTCTCAAAACCATTCTGTTAAAGGAGAAGGGAAGAGCACTTTATAAAGGGAAAGAAATGTCATTATTTGACTTTTATAAATACACAAAACCAATCCCTTATGTTATTTATGTGCGGATATGTGAGTAGTTATACGTAAGCACAAAACTGGATATAAAAATATCTGAATGTTCACACTAACCTGAGGTTAGCGCAAAAGAAAGAGAAGTAACCTATGGAACTTGGCCATAAACTGGGCTTTTCACAAAAAAAAAAAAAAAAAAACTGTGAATCTGATAAGTAAAATTGCTAACATCTTTCAAAATTAGTGTTCAAAACATTGTTTTTTGTATTTTTTGCAGTTATATGTGTTTTTAAACAATTGCATAATTTAATTGCTAAAATATAAAATTCTGTTAACTTTGAATGCAGTTTTGTTTGTTTGTTTGTTTGTTTGTTTGTTTTTGAGACAGAATCTCATTCTGTTGCCCAGGCTGGAGTGCAGTGGCATGATCTCGGCTCACGGCAACCTCCACCTCCCAAGTTCAAGTGATTCTCCTGCCTCAGCCTCCCGAGTAGCTGGGATTACAGGTGTGTGCCACCGTGTCCAGCTAATTTTTGTATTTTCAGTGGAGACGGGATTTCACCATATTGGCCAGGATGGTCTCAAACTCCTGACCTCAGGCGACCCACCCTTCTCGACCTCCCAATGTGCTGGGATTACAGGCTTGAGTCACCGCACCCAGCCTGAATGCAAGTTTTAAAAACAGATGATTCAGAACGTCATAGTAAAAATAGTGAGATACAAAATTGAAGCTCAAAATAATCAGTTAAAAGGTTTTCTTCTAAATACGAAATGCTACTCTCCCATCAGTGCACTTCATTGTTTATTTAGAGATCAGTTCCTACTTGACAGAACCCAGGGATGAAAGAAAAATCATCTTGTATTTCTGTACAAGAGTCCATTAATTAGCAGCCGGAGATCTGAGAAACTTTAATCAAAATATTAAGAGACATCAACAATTAAGGAATAATCATAAAAGAAAATAAACCATCTTCAAAGCTAGGTCAATATCAGAATACACACACACACACACACACACACACACACACACACACACACACCATTTGTAAAAATCTAATATACATGCTATTGTTTTACCCCTTTTGAAAACAGCTGGAAATCTCATAAAAACCTTAACATAATTTTACTCTGAAATAATGTTTTAGAAAGTCTTTAATTTTCAACATAAAACTTTTGGGAAATTTCTTATTAAAACAAAACTTTATTTCTTTTTTTTTTTTTTTGCCTTCTCAATTCTGTGTGTTACTCCAAAATACTTTATTTATGCCAACACTGCTTTTGTAAAATATATCATTTTTCATGTTATTGAAATTACATTCTTTTAAATTTAGTGTTGCTTAATAATTTTGATGAATACAAAGTCAAAATTCTCTAAGTCTATGATATAGCAAAAATCTAAAGGTCCGATAATAAGCATGTTGTGAACTTTAATATAGTAAACAAGCCCACAAAATATTTTGTTTACGATATGTCAATGCAATTATAGATTTCAAATTTTCCTTCAAAAGAAAAGTGAGGTTGAGGCCGGGCGCGGTGGCTCAAGCCTGTAATCCCAGCACTTTGGGAGGCCAAGACGGGCGGATCACGAGGTCAGGAGATCGAGACCATCCTGGCTAACACGGTGAAACCCCGTCTCTACTAAAAAGTACAAAAAAACTAGCCGGGCGAGGTGGCGGGCGCCTGTAGTCCCAGCTCCTCGGGAGGCTGAGGCAGGAGAATGGCGTGAACCCGGGAGGCGGGGCTTGCAGTGAGCCGAGATCCGGTCACTGCACTCCAGCCTGGGTGATAGAGCGAGACTCCGTTTCAAAAAAAAAAAAAAAAAAAAGAAAAGAAAAAAGAAAAAAAAAAAAAGAAAAGTGAGTAGGGCTTTAGAAATAGTAGATGTCAATTACTACTTCTTATAATACTAGGCTTATGGTACATTGATGTATTCTTTAAGTACAGGAGAATATAGTAGGAAAAATCAGAACAAATCGTTAATAAGGATTAAAATAATATTTCAATGCAGTGTTCTTATTTAATACACTTTTAAAATAGTATGATACTAATATGACATTCTTCAGGGAATTCATTTTATTGTATTTATTTAGGAAATACATTTTGTATTTTTCCATAACAATTTTGTTTTACGACATTAGAAAACGTCATAGGGCTGCCCTTCTGTTATGTGTTATTCTGACCTTTACTCAAGGGGGCTTGCCACAAGGACAGTTAGCTGACAGCCTCCAGCTGCAGGTACTTTCAGGATATGTCTCAACTTTTATTCCTTGGCACACTACAGAAAGGCTGTGCCCATCCAGTGACTGAGTATCACCAAGATACAAGGGTTTAACATTTCTGAATTTGAGGGAATCTTCCAAAAACATGTTAGCACTGTAGTTCCCTGTTGGGCTAGCTAGGATTTTCTCAATGCTGCACCATTTTTCTGGGGCTCTTCCTAGACAACGTTTTATCCTTTTTACCCTCGTTTCACAGATTGGAGACCTGTATCACAGTCAGAAGTCTTCCACGGACTACTTCTATATTCTGTTCCCTTTATTTTAAGTGATAGTGTCCAATTAATAATTATTCTCTAAATACATGTCTGTAGTCTGTCTTCTAACTACTTATTTGTGTATATATGTATGACTTCTTGGAAGACCCAATTGAGAAATATAAGGTGTGCAAGTAAATAATGAATTAATTTTCAAAATAATTAGCTAAAATTTGTTTTAAGTTATTAAATGTTTTAATAAATTTTTGAACAATTATTTTTAGGAAAAATACAAGATGTAATATTTGATATATGATATCCTTAATAATAATGTGATAGTGAATCTCGATTGAATGAATGCCCTGCTCTTTTCAAAAGAGTATACTAATATAACTTATTCATATTATTAATGACTGCTTTCTATTACTAATTAGAATATCAAATGACACCATAGTGATTCTTGTTCAGTCTGATCCATCGACTTTTTCCAGGTAGAAATCTCCAATAGGCCTCTCTGCTTGAATTATTGAAGTGTCTGACTCAAAATAAAACAAAATTTTGACAATTTTATATCAATATATTTACTAAGTTAGATGAAGTAAATTTCTTGAAAGATACAAACTACAGAAACTCACTCAAGAAGAAATGCATACTCTGACTAGGCTGATATCTATTACAGACATTGAACTCAGTGAAAATAAACAAGCACAAGGAAAACTACCAGCTTCGATGGATTCACCAACCATATAAGAAGCAATTTCAATTCTATACAAATTTTTCTAGATCTGTATCTCTCATGGAGATGCAAAAACTTCTGGTCAATAATTTCTCAACTCAAGTCCAATAATATATAGAAAATTGGTTTAATATTTGAAAATTTAGAAGTGGAACAAGAAAACATTGCAGGTTATAGAGTTTTTGTTTTTGTTTTTGTTTTTTCATGCTTGCAGTGATGTTTTCACAGAATATTCACGTCAAAATATATCAAATTGTACACTTTAAATGTGTCCAGTTTATTGTATCAACTAAATCTCTATAAATCCATGAAAAATGATTGTGTTAAGGCACTATGTTTTTGGGTAGACTGATATACAGCAATAAATACCTAGAACAGTGTGATAACATTCCCTTTCTTGTGGTTTGGATAGCTCTGAGCTCAAGCTCTACCCTGGCTCTTAGCTCTTAGTTCTGCAACTTAGTTCTCTTAAGTGGGTACTTGTCTGATAACAAATCCTTTTGAACATTTTAAAAGTAGTCAGTTAGGCTTTGGCAAAACACCTCAGTTAGGTTGTGGTGGAGTAGATTCCCTTGAGAACAGATCTTGCTGGAGACAGCTGAGTGAAACACCCCTCCTCCACCTCCTTGTGGAACATGAGGGGATTTCTTTCTAATTTTCACAGGGAGAACCTAGTACAACTCCCAGGACTAAAGCTTAAGAATGCCTATGTGCCTTATTTGGGCTGCGTTACGTCAGAGTTTTTAACACTAATCTTAGTCCTCATGGAGCCTCTAGCATTTCATCAGTTACAGATTAAAGTGTTCCTATTAACACTAGGTCCAGCTATAAGCTTCTGCTCCCAGTACATTCTAATTCTTTCTATCTGCCTGTCTCATCACTTTCTAGGGCAGGCAGCAGTTTGCCCTGATATTCAATTCTTTGACAAATATGGCAAGAGTTGTTGATTTTCAGTTTGTTTATCCTTTTTGCTTATTGTAAGAATACGTGTGACAACTTCCAAAGTCTTTATGGGTTGGAACATACACTAGAAGTCTAATATATTTTACAAAATATTCCATCCTATAACAGCAGATGACACAAACTTTTCACACTCACATAGAACCTTCACTAAGATGAACCACATTCTGAGGCAAAAAGTACACCTTAAAAATTTTTAAATAATATAAATCATACAAAGTTAATGATCTCATAATAGAAATCAATTAGAAATTAATAAGGTAAACATAGATGGAAAATCCTCAAAATATAGGAAAATTTAATAAGACACTTTTAAATAATTCATGAGTCAAAGGAATCTCAAGATTCACTTACAAATTTTGAATTAAATGAAAATGAAACCATAACATCAACATTTATGAGATGCAACTAAAACTGTGCCTCAAGTGAAATGTATAGTGTTACAATCCTATATTACTGAAGATGAGGGATATAAAATAATTAAATTTATACCTCAAGAAACTAGGGAAGAAGAGGAAATGAAACCTAAGTTAAGCTGAATGCAAGTAATAAAATATACAGCTCAAATCAATGGAACTGAAAACAGAAAAACAACTCAGAAAATTGTTTCTTTGAAACACACAAAAAATGGTTCTTTGAAAAAAGATCAACAAAATTGATAAAGTT
Source organism: Macaca fascicularis (assembly GCF_037993035.2). Taxonomy (NCBI): domain Eukaryota; kingdom Metazoa; phylum Chordata; class Mammalia; order Primates; family Cercopithecidae; genus Macaca; species Macaca fascicularis. Next base: position 33,369,769 of record NC_088379.1, on the reverse strand, counting down.
CCAATGAGGCTAACCTTAGGAAAAAAGAGAGAAGATACAAACTACCGGTATTAAAAATAAAAAAGATGTCATGACTGCTGATTACATTAATATTAAAATGATAATAAGAAAAGAACCACAAATAAACCTATGCTCACACATTTGGTAACTTAGGTGAAATAGAACAGTTTTTTCAATTATCACAAACTAGTAAAACTCACTTGAGAAATAGATGAACTATAACATTTTGAACAAAATCCCAAATACTTACAGTCAAGAGGGCTTCATTTGTCTTATACTCATCTTACTCACATATTCATGCTTGATGTTCCTCAAACAATATCAAGAAATGTTACTGCCAGGCGCGGTGGCTCACTCCTGTAATACTAGCACTTTGGGAGGTGCAGGCAGGCAGATCACTTGAGGTCAGGACTTTGACACCAGCCTGGCCAACATGGTCAAACCTTGTCTCTACTAAAACTATAAATAATGGCCAGGCATGGTGGCTCGCACCTGTAGTCCCAGCTACAGGGGAGACTGAGGCGGCAGAATCGCTTGAACCAAGGAGGCAGAGGTTGCAGTGAGCGGAAATCGCGTCACTGCATTCCAGCCTCGGAGACAGAGATTAATTTTCTCTAAAAAAAGGAAGAAAGGAAGGGAGGGAGGAAGGGTGTAAGGGAGAAAGGGAGAAAAGGAGGAAGGGAAGGAGAAAGGGAGGAAAGGAGAGAGGGATGAGAAAGCTAAAGAAAGAAAGAGAAAGCTTACAACTTCACTTGTCTTCAATTCATTCTGACTGAATTGATTCTCTCAAAATATCCAGTTCACTCTGATCTGCGGAAATATTCCTCCTTCTGTGCTCCATTTAACATACCATATGTCCATTCTATTACCCCATCCATTTGCTCTCCTGAATATCTTTCAATGCATTTATCGTGTTTTTATGGTTTTATTTATATATATACTGTTTGTCTTACCACCAAGAGTAAACCAATATTAACCACATTAGCATATTGTCTACAAGTACATTTTTTAACATAAAATGAGCACAGGATATCAACTAGTTTTTTCTCCTTTCAACTCTGGAATAGGGTAATACTCAATGTATTGTCTTAAACTCTTCCTATTCTGCTATGTACTATCACCCTTTTTTCATATTTTAGAATGTTTACTTTCTATGTATTTAAATGTAAATAACATAAAATATACATTTTAAAATTGACTATAATATTATGCAATGTAATATTATTCTTGCAATTTGTGATTTTGGGCAACATTTAACTGGAAAATAATATATTCTGAGATCTATAGTTCTAATTTGTTCATTTAACTGTTATGCAATTTTCCATTTTGTGAGTGGATTATAAATTTCTTTATTATTTACTAGGAAACTATAACTTTTTCCCACACTTTAAATATTTTAAACAGTGCTACTATGAACATCTTTTCTGAGCACTTGTGTTAAAGTTCCCTGGAAGTTGAATTGCTGGAATATTTGTGCTTGCTGTTAAAAGACATTCATTTTAATTAATGTTATGGCTAGTTTAATTTGCAATTGTCTGAATAGATACAAATACAAACTTAAAAAAATTATATTATTTATCCAATTGCTTTTGCATTTTTATTTTTATGTGTTCTTTACATATTGTGATATTAAATCTATGATAATTATTTCCCTGCAATAATCTTTTCCCTCTCTACACTTTGTCTTTTTCAGAAAGATTTTAATGACTATTCTTGTCTTTTGAGAAAATCTCTGCCACTCAGTAAGTAACAATAATTGGAAAAGCAAAACTGGATTTGATTAGCTGAATCTGTCCCAGAGATTTGTCCTGTAGGTAAAGATCTTTGATAATAGATTGACTCACTGTTGAATAGACAGAACTTCTAAGTCAGCAAACTCCCAAGTAAACTTCAGATGCTATCACATTTTTTTCAATTTTACAATGCAGTTACCCAGCTTTTAGACAATGTTGCAGTTGATCTTACTTCATTATTTTTAGCAAACCAAGCATTTGTCATTTCCTTTTCTGTTTTAGTATAGAAATACGGAATAATTATTTACCTTATACTCCTTCAAATAAATGCATTATGTTTAATTTAGACTGTTTCTGGCAGTCCTTAAGGGAAGTATAGTTTCTCTGAATGCTGCTTGCATAGCTTTCTCACAATGCATTTTCCTTCAGGCTCCTGAAAGACCCAGGCCTGAAGGTTTTCTTGCTCATGTGCAGTAGATTATTGTTCAACTATTTTACCAAATGACTTTCCAGATACGGTTATCTTCATGTACCAATACTACTTCTTTTATATTAATTTACAATTAGCCTCATTACAATAAATATTAAAGGTTTTGTCTATTTTGTTGACTTTACTATTTACCTTATTTAATTCAGCTATGTCACTTAACTTCTCTAAATGTGTGTGTCTCATCTCAAGAAATTTTTGAAATATTTTTCTAAAACACAGGCTTTCTAATATCTGGAACTTCAAATGTGACTAAAAAAGGTCATTGCAAGCAGCAGCAATTTTGAAAAAATAATGTAGCAAGTGTGGGGGAACAAATCTGAATGAGTGCTTAAATTTTTAAAATATGCTGAGTTGTTCAGCACATTAAAAAGGAACATATTTTGGAATGAGATAGAAACATGGTAAGTGGAGGCTCAGAAATGTTAAGGGCTAGTTATTTCTACAATGAGTAATGATGGGGAGAATGGCCAATACTGACATAAGAAAGAGGAACAATAAAGAAGAAAGATGGCATTTTTTGGTTAAATGTTGTTCTCTATGAAAAATGAATTCTCTATGTAATACACAAAATATGAGGTTATACCAAATGTGCAGCCAATCTATAGGAAAGTGGGTGATGCAGATCGGATAAAGTCATTTCTTGATTCCCCAAAATATATTTGACCCTGCAAATATTTTGTGAATGTGTATATATCTGCCACATAATGACATTTCAGTCAATAAGAGACTGAGAGTGGTCCCGTAAGATTATGATGGAGCTGAGAAATTCCTGACACCTAGTGATATTGTAGTCATCGTAATGTGACAGTGCAATGCATTGCTCATGTGTTCCTGGTGATCTGATGTAGTAAACAAACCTACTACACTAACAGTCGAATAAAAGCCTAGCACATGCAACTATGCATAGAACATAATACTTTGTAATAAAGAACTGTAACTTGTTTACGTATTTACTACACTATACTTTTTATTGCTATTTAGTATTTACACCTTCTACTAACTAAAAATGAAAGCAATTAACTGTAAAACAACTTCAGGCAGATAAGGGGATATTCCAGAAGAAGACATTGTCATCATAGGAGATGACAGTTCCATATGTGTTACTGCCCTTGAAGACCTTCCAGTGGAACAAGATGTGGAGGTGGAAGGCAGTGATGTTGTTGATCCTGGCACTGTGCAGACTTAAGCTAATGTGTGTGCTTGTGTCTTAGTGTTCAACAACAACAACTCTCTCTCTCTCTCTCTCTCTCTCTCTCTATATATATATATATATATATAATTCTTTAAATAATATATATCTATTGTAACGAAGCAGATGTTTTGCATAGACTATCCCAATGGTCCACGTTCTTACTGAAACCAGAGATTTATTTCTTTTACTCGGGGCCACATCCTTTGCCCACTTGTGCTTTAGAGATAGAGTTACGTTGGCTTAACTTGAAATATTACAAATTTGAAATATTACAAAAAAGCATAAGGACAAATTATTATGTGGCATGCACATAACTGTTGTTGTTATATAATATAAAACATAAAATATTCAAAAATCTAAAATATACAATAAGAATATAAAGAGAGAAAAAACTTGTATATTTGTACAATGTATTTGTGTTTTAAGCTAAGTACTATTGCAAAAGAGTAAAAAAGTGTTTAAAGATTCAGAAGTTTATAAAGTAAAAAAAATTACAATAAGTTAGGGTTATTATTGAAGAAAGGACTATATTATTAATGTAGTGTAGCCTAAGTGTACAGTGTTTCTAAAGTGTATAGTAGTATGCAGTAATATCCTAGACCTTCACATTCACCCACCACTCACCCAAAAGCAACTTCCGGTCTTGAAACCTCTGATCAGGGTAAGTGCCCTATACAAGTGTACCATAAAAAAGTTTTATGCCATAATTTCACTGTATGTTTTCTATGTTCAGATATGTTTCAATACATGAATACTTACCATTGTGTTAAAATTATTTACAGTATTCAGTATGGTGCAGTAACATGCTAGACAGTTTTGTAGCCTAGGAGCAATAGGCTATACCATGCAGCCTAGGTGTGTAGTAGGCCATACCATCTACTTTTGTGTAAGTACACTCTATGCGGTTCACACAACAACAAAATGCCTATCAGTGCATTTCTCAGAACATATCCCCATTATTATGCGACATGCACATAACTGTATTCTACTCTTCTGTGAGGAATTTGACATCCTAGCTGAAAATATATACTTGAAGTGTATGAAATAGCCCAATGAGACCATGCAAAGACTGTGAGTTAAAATATTACAAAAAAAGCATAAGGACAAAGAATGAGGGCAGCAAAGAAAGAATCAGAGTATGATTCAATAAACAAAAGCTTCTTAAGAGGACAGATTTTGTTTGGCGGAATAGTTGCATATAAGCCAAAGTGAGTAGACAGAGATGCTTGGATATTGGTGATAAAAATGTTGGGGGTTAGTGAAATGAAGTCAGTTAGAAATGCATTTTTATAAGTATTTCTTTCTGATAAATATTTCTTCTGGGGTTAATATTTGTGAACTGTGTCTAGCAGTAGGAGTCTTAAGCATCAGCAGTCAAGTGAACAGCCAGGACACAACTTTAATCAGGTTACTGAGAAGAAATGTTTTAAAGATGCATTGAAGCACAAATTCAAATGACACAGCACGACTGTGTGCTATAGGAGAGCAACAGCTGCAGTCAGACCTCCTGGCAGTTACTTGTGGTTCCTGTCAAGCAGTGCTATCAGACAAATTTGATTTGTTGCAGTTAAATGATGGTGTCAAAAAGAAAGCAAGGGTGGCTTTTGAGCTAACAAGGCTAAAGGCAAAGTTCATTCAGAAACAAAGCTAATTTTTGGCACGGCATGGTGGCTCACACCTGTAATCCCAGCACTTTGGGAGGTCTAGGTGGGTGGATTACCTGAGATCAGGAGTTTGAGACCAGCCTGGCCAACATGGTGAAACGGTCTCTACTAAAAATATAAAAATTAGCCAGGCATAGTGACACGCACCTGTAGTCCCAGCTACTCGAGAGGCTGAGGCAGGAGAATCGCTTGAACCCAGGAGGCAGAGGTTACAGTGAGCTGAGATCATGCCACTGCACTCCAGCCTATGTGACAGAGTGAGACTCTGTGTCAAAATAATAATAATAATAATAACAATAATAATAATAAACAAAGCTAATTTTTAACCATCCAAGTAGTCATTCTTTTTTATAAAAACTTAAAAAAAAATTTGGTCCTTGTCATATCTCTTCTCTTTTTGTATTTCTTCCATAAGTAAAAATCAATTATTTTATTAGCAGGCATTAATCATTGTTAACTCACTTTTTCAATTGGTCTGCCTTAAACATGTTTTTGAAAGGCCCAACCACTGTTCGAATTCTTCTGTAGTCTGGTTAATCTAAACAAGAGTTCACAAGGCACTTTTACAAGAGTATGAGTTGAAGTGCCCTCTCCTGTTGTGAAATGAAACATTTTATGTTTTGTATTTTACATGGTCTATAGCAGTTATTGATGTTTTTCTAAGTAAATATTTGAAAGTACAGCATGCTAAGGATTCTGCATGATGTCAAATTGTAAAGAGTTGGCAGTATCTGCACAATTATATTGCATTCTTTACATAATTTATACCTATTGTAACGAAGCAGATGTTTTGCATAGACTATCCCAATGGCCCATGTTCTTACTGAAATCAGAGATTTATTTCTTTTAATCGGGGCCACATCCTTTGCCCATTTGTGCTCTAGAGATAGTTATGTTGGCTTTATGGTAGCTCTGCCTCCAAAAGGGTTTATAAATTCTCAACAAGTAGCCGGAATGATATTGTCAAAACTTAATTCAGAAGATCATATTCCTCTTATCCGAACCTACCAATAGCTTCCCATCTCCTTCATGTATAAGGCTTAATTCAAACTTGCCCCTGTTACTTCCCTGAATTCAACTCTTACTGTTTTCTCTCTCTCACCACTCTAGCTATACATATGGTTCCAGACTTACAATAGTTTGACTTATGATTTTTCAACTTCACGATGGTGAGCTACATGCATTCAATAAAAACTGTATTTCACAGCCACTGCACTCCAGCCTGGGTGATAGAGCGAGACTCCGTCTCAACAAAAAAAAGAAAAAAAAAAAACACAAACCTGTATTTCACATGTTGAATTTTGATCTTTTCTTGGGTTGATGATATGCAATATGATACTCTCTTGCAATGCTGGGCAGTGAAATGGAGCCACAGCTCTTAGCCACACAATCACAAGGATAAACAACCGATACTAGATATCTTCCTAAATCTTTGCATACTAAACCATCAACAAGTATTGGTGCTCCAGTGACTTCTATCAATCATTCTTGAACTTTATCACAGGAGGGTGGAACTGAAGACCTTGTCACTATAGCATACTAAACATCCAGCAATTAATTTTATTTCAATGTTTCAGACATTCTTCAGGCTCAGTGTGCTCTTAGCTGTGTACATAAAGAGTGAATACTCATACAACAATTCTGTTTTTCACTTTTGGTACAGTATTAAATAAATTACATGAGATATTTAACACTATTACATAAAGGGCTTTGCATTAGATGATTTTGCTCAACTTTAGGCTACTGTAAGTGTTTGAGCTCATTAAGGTAGGCTTGACTAAGCTATGATGTTCAGTAGGTTAAGGATATTAAATGCATTTTCAACATAAAGTATTTTCACCTTATGATGCATTTATTGGGACACAACCTCATTGTAAGTCAAGGAACATCTGTACTGACTTCCTCAGTGTTCCTGTAACACACTGGACATACTCCTGCCTTGAGTCGAGTTCTTCTTCTGTATATGTAGCATGCTTTCCTCGCAGATGTTTTCTGTGGTTTCCTTCTTCAGATTCTCCAAGTTTATCTTCAAATAGCACTTCCACAGTTCAGTTTTCCCTAACTGTTGTAACCCTCATCTCCACCCCTACACTTCTCCATCCTTTCTTTATCTTACTTTCCTCCACTGAAATTAACAACTTCTATCATATAGTGTAATAACTTATTTACATTTTTATTTTTCTCTCCCCAGTAGGATGGCTGCTGATTCAATATATATTGAGAACGAACCATGAATTTTTACTGTGCCTATATGAATGTCTAAAACACAGTGAAACTTTGTTGTCATGCTTGCCCTAGCTGTAGATAATTACATGGTTAAAGAGACTTATGTTTCTAAATTCCAGGATATTGGGAGGGAAAGAGACCTTATGTGACATCTGATGAAACTGAGGCCTGATAGGCTACTGACTTGTTCCAGTAACTATGAACAACTTAGCAGAGACAGTATCAAAACATGGGCCACCTGATTTCAGATTTGAGGATCAGCAAACATCTTAATATAGAGGATAAGAACGTGACTCTAGTGAGAGAATGCCACATTTCAACCCTCCCTTTATTACTTGTTAGCCCTCACTTAGTCTTTAGGGCAAGTTACTTTACCTTCCTGAGTCTTAATCATCTGTATGAAACCGGAAAATAATATTCTCTTCACAGATTTGGGGTGAAGATTAATCAAGTCAACTTACATAAAGTATTTTGGGCTTGCCCAAAATACTGCATGAATGTCAATAAATGTTAGTTACTGCTATGTTTTAGATATTCACTAAGTTCATCACATTACTGAGAGTCTATTTTGCCATGTTATCTATATAGGTAGATACAGAATCTATTATATATGATAATGTGTGCCTAGAAATTGGTGATGCTCATTTCCAGCACAGGGACTAATTCAATTTTTACAGAGGTGAATTCAAACTGCATACGCCTTGGTTGATTGATATTAACAAGTATAACATTTAACGCCAAGGAAACTGTAATTGATTTAATTATGCCCATTATGGTATCTCCTCTAAGGAAGTGCTGTCATGAGAATCAAACTCAGAGTTAAAACAATAATTATTTATGTAAATTGTGTTTAAAAGACAATCACAGTACAGTCATGCATTTTATCTTCTCTACAAATAAGAAGAGTGACACTTTCAGTAGCACTCATTGAAATAATTGGACATTTTAGGGACAGTAATACACAATATTTTCTTAGGTTATATGACTACATATGACATAGCTTCAAAACATAATTTTTACTACTAGAGAGTATTTAAAAGTTTTCTTGATTTTTGAGGGACAAATTGTTATTTATTCATTTTTAATATAATGAATATATCAAATTAATATGTGACTTGTTAAAAAGTTTCCAAAGTTGACCGATGCCAGTGGGCAGTTCATGAGTATTTTAAAGTCAGTGTTCACTAAGTTACTTGACTGTTAAACATACTCCTTTGTAACTGAACTTGCATCTGAAAGATCAGCTATTATATGACATTTTTATTTTTCCATAAACCTGGAGCCCAGGGCTGCAGTGCCTTTGATACAGGGGCAAATAATTGCTGCAGTAACTGTTCTATTTAAGTGGGCCTTGAAAGGTAGCCCTCACTGAAATTCGTTCTTTTAATTATCTTTGACCTATGTAAGTATTGCACAAGGCTGCAGTTCAATAAACAGGGATTCCCATCATGATTGCCAGCGAATACCACTTTGATCATAACATGTGGTTTAATAGATCAGAGCCCTCAAGCTAGAATTCATGCTGTCAGCAAGAAACACACCATATGGAGTTTCTCAATTGTTCAAACTGTTAACTGATTAAGCTTAACTAGTTGTTGTTGAATATAACAAGGAAATATTTTGAATCAACAGCGGGTAAAATTCTTTAAAAAATCTTAGTTTAAAGGCTTAGAAATATTCTAAAGATTTTCTATTAGAAACAGTTGAAGCACAACTTTTATACTTTCTTTTATATACAGTATTTCAAATAATAGATTTTCCAGTTCTTTCAACAACTATAAAAGATCCAATGACACATAAAAACTTACATTGCAGTACCACTGATTCCTACTGTTTACCAAGTGCAGCTTAGATGCTCAAAAAGAATGATTCTTCTCATCTCTGTGACACATAGATTCACAACATTTTATGTTCAATATCAAAAACACATATTAAGCTACAAAAGATATGCATATATATATATGTATTTGATATACAACACAGGATACTATTTATGATACCATGTTTCAATGTCAAACGGTTTCATCATTTTATATCACTCCTTGTTTCTTTTATATGTTGGGTCTATGTTAAAGATTAAAGAAAACTTATTTATGAAACCACATTGAAATGACAGAGGTCTGAAGCTTACATAAAATGGATGTACATAAATGTATCAGTTCCTATAAAATTACTACTTTAATCCATAAAGTTTAGTTACAGGAGAAAATATAGTGAAAGAAAAATGTCTTGGACTTTGAATTAACCCAGCATAGGATCAAATTCTTCCATTTGGAGTCTTTGTGATGTTCGGTAAGTTACTTAACCTGACCGTACACCTCATCAATCAGTCATCATTTGTGGGCTACTATGTAAAAAGAGGTATAACTTTGTCTAAATTTGGGTGAGGCAGCTCCCTTAAGATATAGCAATTTCAAAGGAAGGAGTTAGCTCCCAACCTTCAGCAGAAAGCATTCCCAACAGTGGAATGTGGGATAAATATTTCTGTTCTAAAGGAGAATCAAGGCAGAGCACCACATTACTCATAAATGCCAATTATTTTGCTAACTCCTCCATTTTCAATACCAACTGTTTCAACCCCAAATACTAAGCCCCTCCTCTGTAAATCTTATCGGTTGAGTCTATATAAAAATATTATCTTTGATTGTGATTGTCTTACACTGCTTTCTAATCATTGACTTCTTACAGAAATAATATGGTAAAAGAGACAAGCAGTGGTTCAGCAACTAAGAGTGTGGGATTTGGAGTTACACTGTTTGGATTCATGCCTTAGTTCACTAATTATTAGCTAGGAGAAATTAGTGAGGGTTTACCTCTCTAAGTCTTGGTTTCCTAATCCACAAAATACTGATAATTATAGTACTTATTTCATAGGTGGTGAGGATGAGTTTAATAATAAATGGAAAGTCCTTATCAGCACCTGGCATAAAATAATCACTATGTAAGTATCAGCTTTTATTACCACGTCCCATGCTTTAAAATCCTCTTCAATATCTTTCAGTATTAATTACTCTACTGAGCTTTTTTTATGATAATAGAAGAAAATGAGTTCAAACCCCACCAATGTCATTAAAGAGTCATAACACATTCAAATCCCTCTCAGAGTGACTCTTTTATTAAATAAAATGTGGGTCAAAATAATACACCCTTTCTGCCTGGTGAGTTTATTTTGAAAATCATACATGTGATTTTCACATGTATATCCATATATGTGAAAACACTGTATCCTCTAGCTAAGTAAACTCATTTTCAATGCTCCCAATGCACCATGTTTTCTCATGTCTCAGGTCTGATGAATACACCCTGTTTTGCCTAGAGTTCTTGCCTGTCTCCCTCTCATCTTTTGACTTTAATTGCCCAGCAAGCTTCAGGTCTATTCTTTCCCAGGTCTGTAACACCTCAGTTAACACCAAACACCCACAAGCCTACACTCCCCTGAAACTCTGTAATTAACAATAGTGTCACATTTATCCCACAGTTTTGTAATTATCTGGGTTTTTCTTCTTTGTTGTTTTGATTTGTTTGGTTTTCAGATGACTCTACAAGATCATTATTTTAAAGGAAAGCTGTATTGATTGTTTGCTTATTTGTTAGTTTGTTTTTAGACATGACCTCACTCTGTCACTCAGACCGGAGTGTGGTGATATAATCTTATCTCACTGCAGACTCAGACTCCTGTGCTCAGTGCTCCTCCCACGTCAGCCTTCCAGCTAATATGTTTTTGTTTTATTTTTTGTAGGGATGGATCTCACTTTGTTTCACACTCAACTCAAATTCCTGGCCTCAAGCAATTGTCCTACATCAGCCTCCCAAAGCACTGAGGTTACTGTCCCCTTATTCATTTTGTTGATATTCCCAAACCTAGCCCTGTATTTGGGTCATGTAGGAAGGAGCACAGTGGAATAGATGGAATGGGCTTTATGGACTGGACTGAATTTTTCAAAACAGTTGGATCTCGGGACATGACATAAGATAAATATAAAAAATTTAGTTTGATTGTACAAGTAAAAATTTATCTACTTTCTACCAAAATTACCAAAACCGATTCTTCCAAGATTGAATTTCTCAACATTACTTCAAAAGTATAGGTATTGCTTTGTTCAATATCTTAGCTAGAGTTAGCCAAACCGCCCTCCTAACCCCCGGATTTCTAATGGCTTCTTTCAAAGTATGTCCACAGGTCATGTGATTTTTCCTACTAAACATAACAAAAAACTACTTGAAAGTAGAACAAAGAATACCTGAAAAGACTTAGAATGTAATAGATGTTATAACACTCTAGCTGTAAGTTCACACACAAACATTACTACAGATGAAAATGGTGATTCAAAATCAAATCACTTTATGCGTAGCTCTAAGGCCTGTTGAAAATTTCTAGAAAACCAGATATTTGTTTCATTGTATTTGCATTTACACTGCATTATATTTGGAACTATAGTATTTGGTTAACCTTGTTTTCCTGATGACCGCAACAGAGTGAAAATAAGAGACTGGGACATGGGGCATCATAGAATTTCCCTTTTTTTTTTTTTTTGAGACGGAGTCTCGCTTAGTCGCCCAGGCTGGAGTGCCCTGGCGCTATCTCGGCTCACTGCAAGCTCCGCCTCCCGAGTAGCTGGGACTAGAGGCGCCCGCCACCACACCCAGCTATTTTTTTTTTTTTGTATTTTTAGTAGAGACGGGGTTTCACCGTGTTAGCCAGGATGGTTTTGATCTCCTTACCTCGTGATCTGCCCATCCTCAGCCTCCCAAAGTGCTGGGATTACAGGCATGGACCACCGCGCCTGGCCAGAATTTCCCCTTCTTAAGAAACCATGATAACACTTAGGAATGGCTGTATTATTCTATTTCTATTTAGAATGAAAAAAGCATATATATATATACACACACACACACACATATATACACACACACATATATACACACACACATATATATATACACACACACACACATATATATATATATATATATTTTTTTTTTTTTTTTAGAAATAGGCACTATTTTTATTAGAGCAGCTCTATCTCATTGTGTTAGGTTTCTTTAACCTAAACTTTATGCTGGTTTTTTGGAGGGATCTGGCCACCACTGTATCTTTTAACTAGCAAAACTTTTGACTTTTGCATTTACTATAAAGGGAAGTTTAAAATAGGAGAACAGGATTTTCCAAAAAAAAAAGGACCAAATTATGTTTAGTAACACACTCCTTCCCATTTACATGCTTTTTGTTGACTTTGCAGAATTACAAGTAGTGCTTCTAGGTCAAATGAAGTTTCACATGCAAGGTTTGGTAAGTTTCGTTCCTTGATTTCTTTCATTTAAACCTTCATTAAACCCCCAAATTTAGCTATTCTCTTCCAGAGATCAGTGGTCCATGCTTTAATACGTAAGAGTAGAAATACCTCTAAGTGACCCATGCATATTTTTGCAGGAGTACAGGGATAATGATGTTGCCTTACTTTAACAGTGACAGGGAGTTCACTCTGAATTATCTAGGAGTGATTGTCCATTCTCCTCATTATTCCGAACCTTTAATTGCTCTCCCTTTTCTCCTGTCATAATGTTTTGCTACTTGGCAGTGTACCAGCAGAAAATGGAAAGGAAAAACAATGAGTTACAAAATATAAATGAATATTACATTGTCATTACTGGCTTTATAAAATGAAACTATATTTAAATAGTTACAGTAATTTTTGATCTCTTGCCTCGTCTTTGTAAATTTTTTTCTTCCTTTGCACTAGGGAAAAAATGACTAGGTAATTTAACAGCATAAAGATTCCAAAGGAGACAATTAAAAATACCTAGTAGGAGAAACATACAATAATTTTAGCACATCAATTATTTATATGAAACAAAGGATTTCTAATCATGCACATTAGGCACATATCAATTAAAGTCACACCCTACAGGGCCTCCACATGAAATCATTTATTAGATTAATTTAAGTTACTATATAAAGTTAAATTACAACACTTATATATTCTATAGCTCTGACATGTTCCTATTTTGTATTTGAATTCACTGCCAATGATTTTGAATTTATGATGCCTTCTTTGAGTTTTTCCAATTCCATTTAAGTATTATTAATTATTCAGTGACTATTTTTATCCATATATAGCATAAAGACAGTTCCTTCCCTCCCCACAACAAAATATCTTGCATATTGATATGAAGCTAAACTATCTAAAAATGCTCTTGCAATAGTCACGTATAGTTCATTCTCACAGGTCAGTATACTCTGGTCCCAACTGGTCTGTCAAACCAGTCTTCCCGCTCCTCTTCAATCCTTAAACTCCATACTATTTAGTTCAGTTCTGTTTATTTTCTCACTAAAATAACACAAGGTATTTAAATTCATTTGCTAATCCTTATTGGTGACATGCCTGCTTCAATTCTGTGTTGTTGTTTTTTTTTTTTTATATATACTGTTAAGTCAGATAGGCATAGTTTCATATAATAAAACAGTCATCATAATAAGAAAAATTATAGTGACAAAATGTCAACAGGTATGTAGTGATTATAGTGTTCTATGTTTTTAGTACTTGAGATATTATTATATCTCATTTAGCTCATGACAACAACCCTACTTATGAGACAGATATCATTATTTTTAGACAGATTTACTTCTAGGGAAATCGAGGACTGGTGGTTGAAAATTGAGCAAGGTGTCAAAACTGGCAGGTGAAGACTATGAGGACCTTAACCTAGACACTGGACCTGGGCCCACTCTCTGCTATTTTAATAAGAAACCCATGCTCTCCTTGACACTTACTTATGCCTGTAACTTTGTGTAAGTGACATAACCTCTCCAATCCTTTATTTCTTCCTTTATAAAATAAATTCATACTTGTGTACATATTTCATGTCAACCTTTTCTCCAAGGAGCCCTGGAGAATGGGACATACAAACCAAGATCTGTTAACTAAGTATGCCCGTCGTATCACAATTCCTTTGTTTCCATATGCTCTTAGCAGATATAACTAGTGACATCTACCAATTAAAGTCTTCAAGTTTGTAAATGATCCATTCAAAGCTAATCAGACACCACAGAGTTTATTCTAGTTCTTCCCCTTTCCACATTTGTAACTCCCTTCTTTGATGTTTTTGAACCCTGATTTAAATGTCAGCTTATTAATATCTTGTGAAGACTGATCTAAAATTTAATCTTATTCAAATTAGCAATGAGATTATTCATTGTACCAGGTAGTATTAACCTCGCATTATGAGAAAAAGTAATAATTTAGACTGCTTTTGAATATTTCCTGTTGAGTTGTAGAGTTGTACTGGCTTTTGGCCAACAGGAACACAAAACAATTTCACTAATGTTAGGTTTAAAGTTTATAATGGAAGGACAATATACACAAAACAAGAAGTATATGGCACATTAAATAATTGGACTTAATTCTGAAATTCTTGGAAAGTGAAAAGGGGTATTCAGAATTTTAGCCAAATGTTTCTTCTGACGTGTCTTTAAATATAGTATTTCTGTCTCTTATGCTTAACTAGGATTGGATAATCATCTAATTGGCCAATAAAACCTTGAGCTTACATGTGACATTTTAGAATGGCAGTAGAGTGTACATATGTGATCCATATATAAAATATAGTAAGCCAATATCAATTTGGCCCATTAGATTCACAAGAACTGTTCACATGTTTACATGTCACTGTTAACTAGGTGATCCAAGGTTTTTCTAGGCTCAGACGTAGAATTCTCATGGGTATTTAAAATAGAGCAGGCTGAGCGCAGTGGCTGAAACCTGTAATTCTAGTGCTTTGGAAGGCTGAGGCAATAGTATCACTTGAGGCCAGGAGACAAGTCTGGACAACCTAGCAAGACCGTTTCTCTACAAGAACTTTAAAAATAAAACATAAATTTAAAAATAATAAAAACAAAGTACAGGTTATTGAATTTAAACAACTTCTCCAATGCAGGACAACTTTACTAGTGGTATGTATAAAATAGCTCCAGAATATAGGTCTGAGTGCCTTAGAATAGCTGATTTACGACTGAAGTGGTAAAGCTGAAGCTCTCTCTATCTCTGGAGATACCTAGATGCCTGTTTCTGTGACGTTTACCCAAGATAAAGGCAGAAGAATTTACAGTGTGCCGTTTCACCTCAGAAATTCTCCTGGCAATCCTGCCCCACAAGGGCTAGTTTCTTTACTGGTTTCCAACGGACTCAAATGATTTGACAAGCCTGGCTTGACCACTTAACTGCTGAGAGCTTTTCCAAGATGTCTGCTCAAGCCAAGATTCCTGACACAGACTTGGAAGTTTAGCCAGAGCTTCAGCACATTTCAGATGTGTAAAGATTATATCTCAGACTTTTGATGCTTTCCTGAATTCTACTTCTATTGCTGCTCTGTGTGTTTTACCTTTAAATAAAAGCCTTATATAGACATACTCTGTGAGGTTTGCTAGATTTCTCAAGTATCTGAACAACAACAACAGCAAAACAATACAGCACCACACTGACTATTCCACAATAAATTGGAATACTGTTTCAGACAAGGCCAATATGGATGGAAGGTGTAGGAAAGTTGGTAGGCGCCTCCAACACAGTCAAAAGAAACTCCAAAAGATAAGACCCAATATTGAATATGCAATTCAGAACAGACCAAACACAGGCTATGGAGGTGTTACTTTTTCCAAGGTTTAGGGATCTATTCTGATCCAACTGAAGCAAAATCTGTTGTGATCCTCAATCTTTGTGCTAAATGGCGAAAGTAATGAAATCCCATGATGCTTAAGTTTTCCTCTGTATCTGACTGAAGGAAAATTGATCCCAGTAGGGAATATATGCATCCGGATTTTTCCTGTTCACTGGAATTAAACGTTATACCTGAACTTTGTCTTATTAGTTGCTTCTCACCAATGAGCTTACTCTAGTCGGTCAAGTCATCTCCTTATGAAAAGGAGATGATACACAGTTCAAACACCAACTCTAACACTAACTAAATGATACTTTGTTACATTACAACCCTTACCCACAAAATGAGGACAGTAACACTACAATCCTTATGGGATTTTGTGGATTAATGAAACAATGCATGAAAAGCACTAATATATTCCTGGCTTAAAACAAATGCTCAATAAATGCTGCTTATTTGATATTTCTAATCTCATGATTAGACAGTCTAAGTATTTTCCACAAAGGTTGGTTAGACAGAATTAACTCAGCATTGGATTCTGTGTGCTTAGAATATCTAGTCCATAAGTCATATTAACTGGCTAAATTTAACATATTTAGCACCATTGTACTGCAATTTGACCTAAAATGGCTGTTTGCATTACAAATCAGTATGGCCAGGGCCACTTCTGTATATAGTCACAGGAAATATCCTTGTGATTACCCAGTTCACTTCTCTTAGAGAGCATTAATGCATCTTCCCTGGACATGTTAATGGTGGTAGTTATCTGAGTAACACGGCATAAAAATATGTTACCGGAGGCAGATCCACACAGGTCTGTCTGCAACAATCTCAATTCTGGTCCCCTCAGAAGAAAGAATTCAACTGAGGAGAGTAAAGCATAAAGGGAGACTGAGGCAAGTTTTAGAGCAGGAGTGAAAGTTTGTTAAAAAGCTTTAGTGTAGGAACAAAAGGAAGGAAAGTATACTTGGAAGAGGGCCAAGTGAGTGACTTGAAGGCCAAGTGCAAATTTTGACCTTTTGACTTGGGGTTTCATACTTTGGCATACATCTGGGGTTTTGCATCCCTTCCCCCTTGATTCTTCCTTGGGGTGGGCTGTCCATACGTGCAGTGGCCTGCTAGCACTTGCGAGATGAGCATGCACAGTGTGTTTACTGGAGTTTACACATGCTCACTTGAGGTATTCTTCCCTTACCATCCAAATGTCCCTAGGAGGTTGAATAGCACTTAAGCTCTGATATTTTGCCTCTTAGTGTGCATATGTGAGCCCACTTGCCCAACTCTTGAGATCTTATTGGGAGGCTACTGATCACCAGATTCAGGTTTTTCCTATCTATTGGGAGACTGCCTTTCCCTGGCCGTGGCTGCAACCTATTATTATTTTAGAGAGACAGTTAACAAACTACCTGACCACCACCTGATGGTCACATGACATTTCTGGTTGTTGGTGGGGGGGGGGGGGCTCTCCAGCCCCGTTTATGTCTCACTAGCTGCCTACTGTAACAGGCATTATACAGTATAACGTAGTGATCCAAGCTACAGGCAGACATCATTGTTCTTTCTGAACTGTAAAATAGAGGGTTTCCTTTGTGTTTGTACTGTTTTCTATATTTGAGCTAAAATTATTATTATTTAAATTTCAGTGGGGTTCTTTTACCTAGGTGAATGCTTTATTTATTTATTTATTTATTTTATTAAAATGAAATCCATATCCATAAGGGTGTTCATATAGGTGAACACTTTAATAATAACTTGTATTTTATATCTTATCACTACCACATCTCTTCAATTTCTGGAGAAAGAGATAAAGATGGAACTATTTTTAGAATTAACAAATATTAGAGGTTGAAACTTTCAAATATTCACTGTGTTTCCTTTTGATGTTTGAAATGAGACATCAACACTTTATATATATTCAGTTGAAATTAAAAAAATACATTAAACTGTAGCCATTGCTTTAGAGTTAGAAAACATACATGCACAATTAAAGATTTTAATGTATCTAATCTGTTATTCCTTTTGAAATGCTTCATCACGTGAAAAAAGGAGGACATTCCACATGATTATCAGCTTCAGAGCCATTTAAACTATTTGAAAAGAAGTGCGTTTTTTGAGACTAGCACATACATAAATAACTGAATGTATGCAAAAATGTTAAATTAAAAAATGACCATCATAAAGACATAGTTTCATAAACATTTATCAAAAATAAGTAAGATTTTCCTCTATATTGGAAACCTTTGGCTTCATCTCTTGTATGTTGCATACCAATGGAAAAATTTTAAGAGAAGTGGAGTAGGCAGGATTCTAACATGGTTGCCAAGGTTCCCATCCCATGGTGTGTATGCCTTGTAATAGTCTTCCCTTAGGAGCAGGCTGACCTGTGAGTATGATGGGACATCACTCTTGTGATTATGTTACCTTAAATGGGACAGTAATTTTGTGTGTGTCATTAATTTATGTCCTGAATCATTTGGTTTAGACTTATCCAAAAGAGAGATTATTCTGAGTAGGCCTAACTTAATTGTGTGAGTTCTTAAAAGATGTAAGAAGCAGCAGTAGATGACCTCCTGCTGACCATGAAGAAGAAACCTGCTGTTACGAGGAGGGCCATTTGGCAATGACCCAAGAGTAACTTCTAGAAACTGAGAACATTCCCAGGGCAACAGCTAGCAAAACAATGGGACCTCAGTCCTCTGGCAGCCAGAAAATGAATTTGGCCAACAATCTGAGGAAACTTAGCTGTTGGATCCTTCCCTAGCTGAGCTTCCTGGTGAGAGCACTAGAAGATGGCTGACACCTTGATTTTATAGTTTTGAGATCCCAAGCTGAAAACCCAGCTGATCTGTGCTAGACTCTTGGACCACAGAGACTAAGTGGTAATGAATTTGTTTTGTTTGTGGCCCCAAATATTGTGGTAATTTGTGGGCTACAATAGAATGGTGACACAATAAGTCATATTGATACCAATGTTGACCAGTCGGTATTTGCTGTGTACTGTAACACTACTAGTTATATCTCCTTGTAGCTGCCTTCATTCATGACTTAAAAATTATTTCCCATTTAAATATAACATTTTCAAACATCCTTTGAAGGGTGAGGTTACCAAATCCTGGCAAATGAAATATGAGTAGCAGTAAAATGTGCCATTTTATTAAGTCTTTAAAAGGACAGTGCATGCTCTTTTTCTTCTTATTCTTCTTATGTATCTTAATGATAGTGAGCCTATTCTGGCCAAGGTTGCTAAGTGAAGGATTGATATAGGAGGCACTTATTAGGTATCTATAAGTTGCTGGACAGAGAAAATTAAGAACAAAACAACCAATTCAAGCTCACATGTAATAAAAATCTACAGAATGTGCATGTATTAAGTGACAGAATACTGATAATAAATCATCAGAAAGGCATTACCATGTCTATGATGTATTCACGCACAGACATCCATGTTAATAACATGTATTTTAGATTTTTTTTTTTTTTTTGGTTAAAACAATTTTTACAAGACAATTCACTTAATAGAACTTTTGTAACAGTCTATTTAGTTTCATTCCTTTTGCTGAAAGGCATTCATTAGACTAAAGTCTCACAACCAATCAACTCATTTCCATTTAGAGTTACTTACTAGGTAGGTAGTAGGTATAGGATTATATCACAAGGATATAACCCATACAAAGTCTATATCCCACTATTAGAGAAATATAAAGAGATGAATTTAATACAGTGTTGAAAGAGATATGAAGAAGGAGGTTAGAAGGACACTTGTCTCAGTCTAAGAGGCCAAGTTAGCATCCTGGAGGAGCTGATGTCTTCCAACTGAAGAAAGCGAGTGGAGAGGGAAAGATACACAAGTGAGGCAAATTGAATCAGCAAATAGAAACCCTGTTAGAATATTTGAGAAAGCATATGTAGTTTAGGCTTGTTAGATTATACTACAAAGTGGAAGGTGGCAGATATAAAGATGGAAAGAAAGACTCTAGGTTATTAATATATGACACTGAAGAGATGGGATTTTATTCTGCAAGTTATGGGAATAACAGAAAGCACATAAAATGGGTATAGAAGGGAGACTGCTAATTAACCTTATTTAGTTAACTATTATCTTGTTTTAACTTAATATTGACATGTCTAATAGCAGCGTACAGCCTCAATTTGATATTATGAGGCAATTTTGGCAACTAATAGGTCCCGTAATAAAGATGAAAATCAACAGGCACCCAATATGGGAAGAGAAAAAATTGTGAAAAATGTTGTTTTGCTACTTTAAAATGTATATTTATGATGATAAGTATGAAGTTATTAGTGAAATGTGAAAGGCACATATTACTGAATTATGTGTCAGATAGATCTTGTAAATCTATCTGTAATTTCATACTACCTACTACAGAATAGGGCAAGAGTGGATTTCATTGGGGAAGGAAAAAAGTCTGTCCAAGTTCAATCAACCCAAACTATTCATTCTGGGGGTAAGTGTACAATTTAGAATATGTTGGATTTTAATTCTACCCTTCATAACTCACCACCTATGGAGACCATGGGAAAATTATACGATTCTAACTTTTCTGAAAATAAGAAAAAGAGGAAAATATGGTTTTCAATACTTAAACTGCTAATACCAGACCAAAAAAAAAAAAAAAATCAATACGGGTTTCCATCCAACTATCAAAAAATACGCAAAGCCTATTATCTTTTTAATAACGTTAATATGTTTCACAAAATGTCACTTGTAGACTCGAATTTGATACTTAGGAAACAAGATTCTCCTTTTTAATTGTGTCTAAATATAGGAAAGAAACAGTTTATATAAATAACTTTTATCAGAAGTATTACTCTCCTGTTAAATAATATGTTGCAAAGATATGTGCTGACTTTCATTTATCTTCACCTCAAAATGTTCATGTAGTGTGTAAAGTATCTATAAGAGCAGTTCCTCTCCACAGCTGTAAATGCTCAAGTAGCCATACATTGTGATTTGACTTGGATCACACAAAGTGCAAGAATGACAAATCCAGGATGAAGACCAGAGCAGCTTCAAACTTAATCCACTACTCTGTATAGCGAAATGTGCAACTTTTGAAGAACTTGACTGATTCCCTGGGAGCTTATGTTATGCTGGCTTATGTAATTGATCTGGCATGAAAGACAAAAATATGGATGGCTCAGCACTCTACAGATCTGTGGGCATTGAATTCTCCTGGATAATTGCATGAGCAAAGGGAAAAAGACATCGTTTCCTCTTTACTCTCTATTCATCTTGTTAGATATTTTTTTAAAAAATGAATAAAAGAATACCAGACTTTCAATAAATAGAACTAAAGATATTATTAACAGATAGGATACATCAAGTTTACTTTTTAAAATGAGCATATACATTCAGATAAACAGATTATTAAATCACTATATTTTTAAAATTTACATTAAATTTAAATTACATTAACTAATTAAACATATTTGCCTCTTGGAAAATATATACAGAACACACACACACACATACACATGCACACACACAGAGATGAATATACCTGTAAGTTATTCCATTATGTCTTTCCTGACCTTTGATTTCTAGTTGACATCTAAAAGGAATGTATATGCTGCTAAATTATACTAAAAAAAAAGTTTAGAAATAAAATTTTGATAGCTGTAGTTATCTAATTTTTTCATATAAATTTTGTCAAACTGAATCATAATTAAGGTATCAATGATATTAATAAGTAAATGAAGAAATCTGAAAATGTTGGTATGAATTAAAAGATCGATTTATTAAAAATTATGAAATTATAGCCAAAATTTGCATAGTCCAAGATAGTTTATACATTTTTAGCAAGCAAATGTAGATGATATTGAGATTCAATAGATTTAGACATGTTAAAATGAGTCATTAATTATATATAATCATATCAAATACAAAGCGGAATCTGAGTCATTATCCCAGCAACTATATTTAGGAAAATGAAGAAACCAAAGGGAAAGAGTGAGAATTTCATTGGTCTGAATTTAATTTTTATGGTACAGAGTACCTGATAACTTCCTGAACAATTTATTTTGGTTTCCAAAGCTGTCAGTCATAATAATTAATCATCATGACTCCATTTTTATTTTATTTTATTTTATTTTTTTTAGATGGAGTCTCACTCTGTCACCCAGCCTGGAATGCAGTGGTGCGATATCTGCTCACTGCAACCTCTGCCTCCCAGGTTCAAGGGATTCTCCTGTCTCAGTCTCCTGAGTAGTTGGGATTACAGGAACCCGCCACCACGCTCGGCTAATTTTTGTATTTTTAGCGGAGATGAAGTTTTGCCATGTTGGCCAGGCTGGTCTCGAACTCCTGACCTCAAATGACCCGCCCACCTTAGCCTCCCAAAGTTATGGGATTATAGGCGTCGGCCACCAAGTCCAGACACCATTGTTAAATAAACATACCAGTGTGAGCATGCAACAGTTTGAAAAATTTTTTAGTAGTTGTATTTAATGGATCTTTTATAATGGTGGTTTCAACAAAACAGGTTAAAATAATCTGAGCTTTGTATTTAGTATTGAACTACCCAGTTGTTTAACAGAGATAAACACACAGAACTAGTTATTTTAAAAATCACATATCCATAAGTATTTTTTACAATTTATTTCTCTAAAATGTGTGTATGTGCAGCAAATCACACTAATTTAAAATTTATTTAGTTACTCTAAAATAATCTTGACACATTGCTAGGTATTCAGATAAATATAAATTTAATGAAATCTTTATAAACTGCACTGAATTGTTTAATACGATTTAAAAATCTAAAGCAGTGCAGTTTACCTGCATATATTTTAAGTACAATATTTTTAGATTAATAATTGCTTTGCTGTGATGAGCTACATTCTACCTTTAGAAGAAAACCATCCAAGAGGATTTGAACTCATCACAGCAAAGCTCAAACATCTCAGAAAACAAAAACAAACAAAACACTTCTAACAGAGGAGCACCACACTCTTTCTCTTTGTTCCAAGCACAAGACCTTTCAGCCATCAAAGATGCCAAGAATTTTCTCACTTCTGAGCCTTTTTATGTGCTGTTATGACTGGTTAACTACCACCATCCAGTTATCCTGATCTTAAACTACCCCTGCCAAAATTAGGACAAATCTAAATGTCATATATGTTCATTACATCTATATTTAAAGTTCATGCAATAAGGATTCTTTATAATTTGATAAGATCACTGAACATTTTTCTACCCAATAACTGTGAAGCTCATGAAGGCAGTAATCTTGTTTAATCATTATTTATTGAATACTCCAAATAGACCATAGGTCTGGTGCATCCTAGGTTATTAAATATTTGTTACATATATAATTTTTAAATATGGCAGGTTTTTCTTATATAATCAAAGTAAATTTATTTTTATCTCAATAGTAATAAATGACAAAATTTATATTCAAACTCGCTGTGTTTTACTAAAGATTCACAATTGTCTCTGTGCCTATATACAGATATCATATGTAGTAGGTTTTCACTGGGTAAAACTCATGTTGTGGGAAGATGGAGTTATGAGGTTGGTGGAAGATAAAATCAGAGATGATGTGAAACTCTGTAAAGGAAGAAGTCATGGTTAGCACAGATATTTTTACTCAGAAACATTGTATCGTTTACTAGAAATAGAAAGACACGGGATTAAAAATAGACTTATGACTGCTTAATAAAACGAGTTTCAATTTAGGTTTTAAGAGAAGGCTGTGCTACGTTAGTAGGACATCTAGTTTTGAATTTCTGACATTCAACTGCAATTGTGCAACCATAATTCAAGGGATGAGGAAGAGAGAGATGCCAATTATTTCTGCAGGAACCAAGTCAAAAGTACAAACAATAATAGCATATTCCTCCTGTGTGAGAGTAATTTTCCCATGGTTGCATGACCAGGAAACTGTAGAGGGGCTGTTGTTCCTTGGCAAAATCCATGGGAAGCTCAATGGCTGGGCATTTTCAGAATAACAGAAAATAACTCCAGTATATCAAAATTACATAAAATTGAAAATCACAGTGGGGTTGGCACAACTTCTTATGATTTGTCACCTGAACCTAGACCATAAAATACATAAAATCAAAATTTTAAAACTGAAATTGAACAGTTTAGATATGGATCAAGAAATGCTACTGAATAGGAGTCTTTTGTAAATATCAAAATTATAAAAATGGAGCAATTGAATAAAACAAAAGCAGTGAGTATGAAAGCTTTAATAAAACTTCAGTTTGATTTGGCAGGTAATAAATGTCAAAAGGGGTATCAGCCAAAGACATTTTATTACTAAAGTCTTAGCTCAAATAAAATCTGCTAACTATTGGCCTTTAAACAAGAGTAAAGAGGAAGAAATAATAAATATAACCATAGCTATACTAGAGTCATAGATTATAACAAAATAACACAAAAGCTTTCTTTACCCACTGTTTTGCAGGTGGAAATGTGGAAAAAGAGATCTTTGTTGTTTCTCTGTGCTCAAAAGAAAGACACGGTCTACGATGTGTTATAACTTGTGTATATAATTCAATACCTGTGGTGTGTAAATCACATATAACCTAAAATGGTGTAAACAGCCATTCTTCTTTTAATGCATTAAGAACTTGATATGGTTTGGCTGTGTCCGAACCCAAATTTCACCTTGAATTGTATCACCCAGAATTCCCATGTGTTGTGGGAGGGACTCAGGCAGAGGTCATTGAATCATGGGGGCTGGTCTTTCCCCTGGTATTCTTGTGAGAGTGAATAAGTCACATGAGATCTGATGGGTTTATCAGGGGTTTCTGCTTTTACTTCTTCTTCATGTTCTCTTGCTGCCACCATGTAAGAAGTGCCTTTCTCCTTCTGCCATGATTCTGAGACCTCCCCAACCATGTGGAATTGCAAGTCTAATTAACTCTCTTTTTCTTCCCAGTCTCAGGCATGTCTTTACCAGCTGCATGAAAATGGGCTACTACAATAATTTGGTACCAGTAGAGTGAGTGAATTGTTGAAAAGATACCCCAAAATGTGGAAACGACTTTGAAACTGGATAACAGGCAGAGGTTGTAACAGTTTGGAGGGCTCAGAAGAAGAATTAAAAATATGGGAAAGTTGGGAACCTCCAAGAGATTTGTTGAATGGCTTTGATAAAGATGCTCATAGTGATATGAACAATAAAGTCTAGGCTGAGGTGGTTTCAGACGGAGATGAGGAATTTGTTGGGAACTGGAGCAAAGGTGACTCTTGTTATGTTTTAGCAAAGAGACTGGTGGCGTTTGGCCCCTGCCCTAGAGATTTGTAGGACTTTGAACTTGAGAGAGATTATTTAGGATATCTGGCAGAAGAAAATTCTAAGCAGCAAAGCAATCAAAATGTGACGTGGGTGCTATTAAAAGCATTTCATTTTAAATGGGAAGCAGAGCATAAAAGTTTGGAAAATTTGCAGCCTGACAATGCAGTAGAAAAGAAAAATCCATTTTCTGGGGAGAAATTCAAGCTGGCTGCACAAATTTGCATAAGTAGCAAGAAACCTAATGTTAATCCCCAAGACAAAGGAGAAAATGTCTCCAGGTCATGTCAGAGACATTCACGGCAGCCCCTCCTGTCACAGGCCCAGGAGGAAAAAGTGGTTTTGTGGGCCAAGCCCAGTGTTGCTGTGCTGTGTGCAGCCTAGGTACTCAGCGCCCTGTGTCCCAGCCACTCTAGCCATGTCTGAAAGGGGCCAATGTACAGCTCGTGCTGCAGCTTCAGAGGCTAGAAGCCTCAAGCCTTGGCAGCTTCTACATGGTGTTGAGCCTGTGGGTATGCAGAAATCAAGAATTGAGGTTTGGGAACCTCTGTCTACATGACAGAAGCTGTATGGAAATGCCTGAATGTCCAGGCAAGTTTGCTGCAGGGGTGGGTCTCCCATGGAGAACCTCTGCTAGGGCAGTGCAGAAGCATAATATGGGGTTGGAGCCCCCACACAGAGTCCCTAATGGGACACTGTTTAATGGAGCTGTGTGAAGGCCCCACTGTTCTCCAGCCCCCAGAATGGTAAATACACCAACAGCTTGCACCATGCACCTGAAAAAGTCGCAGACACTCAGCACCAGCCCGTGAAAACAGCCAGGAAAAAGGCCATACCCTGCAATGTCACAGGAGTGGAGCTGCCAAAGACCATGGGCACCCACCTCTTACATTAACATGACCTGGATTTGATACATGGAGTCAAAGGAGATCATTTTGGAGCTTTAAGATTTAACTGCCTCACTAGATTTTGGACTTGCATGGAACCTGTAGCCTGTTTTGGCCAATTTTTCCCACTTGGAATGACTGTATTTAACCAATGTCTGTACCCCCACTGTACCTAGGAAGTAACTAAACTGCTTTTGATTTTAAAGTCTCAGAGGTGGAAAGAACTTGCCTTGTCTTGGATGACAATTTGGACTGTGGACTTTCAAGTTAATGCTGAAATGAGATAAGACTTTGGGGGATGGTTGAGAAAGCATGGAAGGTTTTGAAATGTGAAGACATGAGATGTGGAGGGGCCATGAGCAGAATGATATGGTTTGGCTGTGTTCTCACCCAAATCTCAACTTGAATTGTATCACCCAGAATTCCCACGTGTTTTGGGAGGGACCTGGGGGAAGTGATTGAATTATGGGGACCAGTCTTTCCCAGTGCTGTTCTTGTGATAGTGAGTAAGTCTCACGAGATCTGATGGGTTTATCAGAGGTTTCTGCTTTTGCTTCCTCCTCATTTTCTCTTGCTCCCACCATGTAAAAAGTGCCTTTCTCCTTTTGTCATGATTCTGAGGCCTCCCCAGCCATGTGAAACAGTAAGTCTAATTAAACCTCATTTTCTTCCCAGTCTCAGGTATGTCTTTACCAGCAGTGTGAACATGGATTAATACAGAACTTGTTTCTGTTTGTTAAGCCCTCAAGAGTTGATATCATAGAGTACATTTTATCCAAGTTTGGCAATGCTAAGATGGAGAAATGAGTCCTGATCAATATTCTTATAAAGATGACACAATTTTCATCTTCTCAACTTCCTGTCTGAATTCCTGTGGGTAAAATGGAGTGAAAATGGAAAATGGGTGCACACCAAAACCAAAATGACCCACTCTGCATTTCGGTCAACACTCTAAAAGTCTATACCAAATGTGCAAAACTTTTTAAGAGGACAAGTAAATGAAGACATAGTGAAAAACAGTGCTTTTCAGCCTGTCTCTGTTTGAACCTGTTTCTTAGCCATTCTGATAGAGTATATTGGATAAAATTTAGCCTATCGCTGAGCCCAGCTAAATTACAGAAATGTCTTCATCCTCATATTTTCTTTTGCATTATTTTCTCCAGTAGATATTATGTCAACTGCAGCTGATTCATCTCTACCTAGTAATTATTATTAATAATAATATTATTCTAAGCTAGAATAATTAGTTCACATTTTACCATGATTAAAATCATTAAAAATACCAACAACTTTCTGTATATAATATTAATGACTTTTCAAATATGCAATATTTATGCAAGAGAAACTTACACACAAAAACAAAATATATCTCTACTTATCTAAAGCTACATTTTGCAAAACTTTTCTCATTCATCCAGGAAATTATCCACCAATGTTAACGTATCCTCCCTTCCCAAGTATCAAGAGTGGATGATCTTCTTCTTCCTTATATTATGCTCTATAATTTATTTCACTGATAATATCTGTACTACATATAAAAATGTCTACAGTTATCTTGTCTGAAATTTGGGCACAGAAAATTAAGTGATTATTGCTTAGCTTAAAAAGTACAGTGTAAGATCCAGCACTTACTTTTGAGAAGTATGCAGCTAAAATGTATAACCTTAAAATAACATAAGGAGGCAAATATTGCTTTTTAACAAATAAATGTACATTGCATCCTGTAATCTTAATAATACTCCAGTATTTTGAGAGACAACATTATGTCTAGTTGAAAACACTGATCTTGGATTCCTTTGAAACTGGTGGTGACTCTGAGACCCAGTTCTGACAAATCGAATATGTAACGAGACTAAAGACTTGAGCAACACATGCAAAATCATTCTCTATTGTTCATTTACTTTTACATTTTTCACAACATGAAAATAAATCTGCAAATAAAAACATGAAAATAAATCTATAAATAAATAATAAAGTTAATTGAGTATACATATACAAGGTATTTTAATATTGAATGGCACCAATGAGGCAGTTGTACTAACTCTGAATTAGCAAATAACAAGGGACTTTATCATGAGGAAAACAAAATCGTTATTTACTTTAACATCATGTAGTGGTTGCATAAATGAAACGCAGTCTAAACTGACAGAACAGATCTAAACTATTTCTTTTCAAACACAACAATCCTTTCAAGAAGGGATTATAACTGTTCCTTCAATTTACGTTTCCCTAACTTCTAGGAAAGTTCAGTATCTTTTCAACATTGGCCATCGACATTTGCATTGCTATATATTCCTTATTTCTGTTCTTTACTCAACCTCTTAATATTGAGTAGTATGCCTTTCAGATTAATTTGCAAGTCTTCTTTGGATGTTAAACATATTAATTAACTTTTTATATTTTATCTGCAGGGCATTTTTCCCCTAGTAGACCCCTTTGCACTAATTTGATAATGTTATCTTTTGCCACTATGGAATTAAAATAATAAAAGCTCCTTCTCTTAGAAAACCATGAAATCAGGCCAGGCGCAGTTGTCCACACCTGTAATCCTAGCACTTTGGGAGGCCGAGGCAGGTGGATCTCTTCAGGTCACGTGTTCAAGACCATCCTGGTCAACATGACCCTGTCTCTCTTAAAAAAAAAAAAAAAAAAAAAATTAGCTAGGTGTGGTAGTGTGTGGCTGTACTCCCAGCTACTCAAGAGGCTGAGGCATGAGAATCACTTGAACCCAGGAGGTGGAGGTTGCAGTGAGCCAAGATCACACCACTGCACTCCAGCCTGGGCAAAAGAGAGAGACTCCGTCTCAAAAATAAGATAAAATAAAATAAAATAAAATAAAATAAAAAAATAAAGAAAACCATGAAATCACATATATATATTCATATATATATTCATATATATATTCATATATATTCATATATATTCATATGTATTCATATATACTCATATATATATTCATATATGTATTCATATATACTCATATATATATTCATATATGTATTCATATATACTCATATATATATTCATATATATATTCATATATACTCATATATATATTCATATATATATTCATATATACTCATATATATATTCATATATATATTCATATATACTCATATATATATTCATATATATATTCATATATATTCATATATATATATGAATCTTCTTCAGGATTAAAAATTAATTTTAACAAAATAAGGCAGCAAAATAAACTGCTTATACCTAAAAGAACTTTTGAAAGTTTTGGATGTCAGCAAGTTGGCAGAGTAGAAAACCCTAGACCTGACATCCTCCCTTGAAGATATTGATTTCACAGCAATACATGGACTCATACGCTTTGTGAAAATCCAGAAAAGATTTAGGAGACGTCTAAACCAAAGCAAGTGTTAAATCAGCCACATCAAGTTTGGTAGGAAAATCTATGGCACTCTCTCACAATAGTCTTTCTTCCCAGCATATGCCACATGACTGCGAAGAAACCCCTAGTTTCTGGATTCTTCCTGGGGAGGGGGGTTAAAAAAGACAGGATTATTGGTGCAATGTTCTGACATTTCAAGAAGACTGCTCAAAATACTAGAATCTATCTCTCCTGTCTCAGAGAGCTGACAAGATCTGGCACAGTCTAGATGCTTCTGGGCAACAAGATGCAAAAGTATTGGGCAGCTTCAGCGTACATGAAGTACAGCAAACAAACACCAAGATCCTAAAAAAAGAAATGAAAGAGCATTCCTACAGACACTGAGAATACACCAGAGATGTGTACAAAGCATGTAGGTATCATTACCTGTTATTTCATCACAGGCTAACAAATCGTAATAAAATAATACAAGACATGAAAGGATGACATAAGTAAGAGTGAGGCAAACTCACGGAGTTCACAGAACATTATAGAACTTCAGTAAGAATTATAATTATTTAAAACAATAAGAAATCAAGAACAACTAGGAGTAAAACAGGAATGAGTAAATATATCTGAACTCCTATGTTGAACAGGCTCCACTGATCAAACAATAATGGTTACAATGGATTGAAACCAATCTAATATGCTTAACTGTGCTGTCTCACAATGATTTTAAAAAATCTATATTTGGATAATAATAGGGAACCAATTATTATCTTAAAAGTTAGTAAATAAAGAAAATCAATAAAGGATTTAGTCTGTATTTCTTATATCACTCTGTAACCACTATAGCAGTTGTGACTATGTATTAATGAATTTCAACTAATAAATAGTTCAATTATAATATCACTATATTGAAAACCCTAATGAATTAATATATCTCGGCATTGAGCTTTGATAGTTTTCTGATATTACAAAGCATGAGGATAATTAGAAATATTTTTCTGATGAAAACCATTTCCCAATGTCTTGACAGAGTGACTGAATTTAGACCAATGATATAGATTTAGCTGCTGATTTCAGGAGACACAGAGGTCAGAGCTATAACCATACTGTGAATTTGCACTCAGCAACATCTGGCCTATAGAAAACTCTCCAGGTCAAATGGTTAATGCAACAGATAAATTTTAAGAAAATTAATGGGATGGATACAGATATATTCAATGAAAAGATGACAGACAAATCTTTTTTGTTTACTTCCCAATGGACAAGCCTAAACTACCATGCACACCTTATATTAATGTTTTTAATATAAGGAAGTCGTTTCTATATAATTCAGGATTGTGATTACTTATGAGGGATGCGAAATCATTGTGGGATGACCAGCAATGCTCTATTTCTTTTTTGGTTGTCATTCCACAAGGGCTCACCTTATAATAATTCATTAAGCTATACATTTTTGTTAAGTGACTCTCTGTATCTGTGTACATTTCACAAGAAAAAGTTAGAAAAATTAAAAAATAAAGTCACAATTCTCAAGGAAGGTATAACAACTAATGGAAATGCTCTTTATCTTGGCAGTGAAAGTGGTTATGTGGGTTATTTATTTGCCAATTATCAACAAACTAACACTTAACACGTGTGCATTTTATTGCCTGTAAATTATACCTCAATAGAGTTATTTTGAAAAAATAACTTTCTTTCAAAAAAAGAAATAGAAATGTGAGGAGTACGCAGTTATACAGAGATTCTCATATATTTGGCTCACAACTAGAGCTATAGAGATGAAAGTAAATAAATTATGTAAACAACTATCTATAAATTCAAATGCATACATATTTAAAATAGAGAAAAGAAACACTTTTTAAATGTCTTGGGAATATTTAATAAAATAGTCACCTGCTTGATCACAGACAAAATTCTAATACATTTTACATATATAAATGCTATAGACCACAATTTCTAAATATTGTTCAATAGAGTATAAAATAAATAATGAAACTGAAGAAATTATTCTATATTAAAATTCAGAATATATAGTAATTAACCTATGGATCAAATAACCTATGAATAAAGAGGAAATTATCAAGTATCAGAAAAAAACATTGGAATTAGAACATTTAAAATCAAAATCTATGGATCTCAGCAAAAGCTGTAAAGAATTTTTAAAATCCCCAAAATAACTTAAGTATTCAATAGACACATAACTTAATAAAAAAAAATCTTTTTATTTTATTTTTTTATTTTATTATTTTATTATTATTATACTTTAAGTTCTAGGCTACACATGCATAACGTGCAGGTTTGTTACATATGTATACTTGTGCCATGTTGGTGTGCTGCACCCATCAACTCATCAGCACCCATCAACTCGTCATTTACATCAGGTATAACTCCCAATGCAATCCCTCCCCCCTCCCCCCTCCCCATGATAGGCCCCGGTGTGTGATGTTCCCCTTCCGGAGTCCAAGTGATCTCATTGTTCAGTTCCCACCTATGAGTGAGAACATGCGGTGTTTGGTTTTCTGTTCTTGTGATAGTTTGCTAAGAATGATGGTTTCCAGCAGCATCCATGTCCCTACAAAGGACACAAACTCATCCTTTTTTATGGCTGCATAGTATTCCATGGTGTATATGTGCCACATTTTCTTAATCCAGTCTGTCACTGATGGACATTTGGGTTGATTCCAAGTCTTTGCTATTGTGAATAGTGCCACAATAAACATACGTGTGCATGTGTCTTTATAGCAGCATGATTTATAATCCTTTGGGTATATACCCAATAATGGGATGGCTGGGTCATATGGTACATCTAGTTCTAGATCCTTAAGGAATCGCCATACTGTTTTCCATAATGGTTGAACTAGTTTACAATCCCACCAACAGTGTAAAAGTGTTCATATTTCTTCACATCCTCTCCAGCACCTGTTGTTTCCTGACTTTTTAATGATTTCCATTCTAACTGGTGTGAGATGGTATCTCATTGTGGTTTTGATTTGCATTTCTCTGATGGCCAGTGATGATGAGCATTTTTTCATGTGTCTGTTGGCTGTATGAATGTCTTCTTTTGAGAAATTATTTATAGATTCAATGCCATCCCATTCAAGCTACCAATGAGTTTCTTCACAGAATTGGAAAAAACTGCTTTAAAGTTCATATGGAACCAAAAAAGAGCCTGCATCTCCAAGACAATCCTAAGTCAAAAGAACAAAGCTGGAGGCATCACGCTACCTGACTTCAAACTATACTACAAGGCTACAGTAACCAAAACAGCATGGTACTGGTACCAAAACAGAGATATAGACCAATGGAACAGAACAGAGTCCTCAGAAATAATACCACACATCTACAGCCATCTGATCTTTGACAAACCTGAGAGAAACAAGAAATGGGGAAAGGATTCCCTATTTAATAAATGCTGCGGGGAAAATTGGCTGGCCATAAGTAGAAAGCTGAAACTGGATCCTTTCCTTATTCCTTATATGAAAATTAATTCAAGATGGATTAGAGACTTAAATGTTAGACCTAATACCATAAAAACCCTAGAAGAAACCTAGGTAGTACCATTCAGGACATAGGCATGGGCAAGGACTTCATGTCTAAAACACCAAAAGCAACAGCAGCAAAAGCCAAAATTGACAAATGGGATCTCATTAAACTAAAGAGCTTCTGCACAGCAAAAGAAACTACCATCAGAGTGAACAGGCAACCTACAGAATGGGAGAAAATTTTTGCAATCTACTCATCTGACAAAGGGCTAATATCCAGAACCTACAAAGAACTCAAACAAATTTACAAGAAAAAAACAAACAACCCCATCAAAAAGTGGGCAAAGGATATGAACAGACATTTCTCAAAAAAAATCTTAATATTAACTTTAAGAAATTAGTAAAAAGGCTACTGCATTAGCCAAGATAGTAAAAAGGAAGAAACAATTATGTTAAAATTTAAAATTAAAGAAATAGGAAATAAATAAAAAATAATACAAACAATGAGTAAGTCCAAAATAGTCTTTACAACAAAAAAAAATCCATAAATTCGTCATGTGCTCAGTTAAGAAGAAATCAAAGAGTGAGCAAAATTATATGTGCTTATAAATGAATGTGTAGATCTGACCATTAATATTTTTGTGGGTTTCACCTCCAGGAATACTCACAGTGATTACTTAAAATGAAATTTGAGAAAATCGAAGAAGCTCTCATATTTTTATATAGGAACTTTTCTTTAGTACCTGTGATTTTTTTAAAATCTAAAACTGTTCTACATGTAAAGTGTGTTAAGCTATATATAAAACAACTAACAATCCTATACACAATACTACAAATTATATAAGTACCTAAGGAAACTAAAGTGATAAATATTCCAGATATATTAAGGCCCTAAAAATAATTTACTTGAAATTTTAAGAATTTGGTGGGTCCTGCTGTCAGTAATTCTAAATTGACCTTTCTTCATAACTTCTTAGAAAGTTTTGAATTAAATTGCAATCATGTTTTACCTTTTGCTAATAAACATCTCCTGGTACTTAAAGAATATAATCTACTTTTTGTATAAAATACTACATAACCAAAAATTTACCATATCGACAAAGAAGCAGTCATAAGTACTTTGTGAAGAGTTTCCAACAGCTAGGATAATATAAAAATGAGCGCTTTCAGTCATTTTATCATGTTCTTCAACTCTGTAATTCCAGGCTGTATATACATACCTAATATTCCCAACACAATTTGTAGTCTGAAGACAGAATTTTAAAAAGTGCATATTTTCCCTTTGACTGACTTACAGTAAAAAAGGCATTGCAAATGCATAGATAAAAAGTGCATAGAAAAATCTACAATAAATTTTAAAATTAGTTTCAGTGAATTTCACATATTGAGACTATTTAAAAAATTGAAACTTATAAAACTGCATTATTAAAAGTATCATATTAAAATTTCTAAAATATAGAGATTTACATCAGACTTTTTTCTTTAGCATCTCTGGAAAATAATGGTTTCATGAATAGCTGATAAACTTTCTTATGTTACACAAACCTATTTATTTTCATCTTAACTTCTACACCATAAACCTCAAAGTAAGTATTTAACTGAGTTGCCTCTTCTCTCCGTTACACTTCTTATTTGATAAAGTTGCTTTTATTGAAGTTTGCATTACCTCAAATCATTTACATAAATAGATAGATAAGCTATATATAAATAAATAGGCAAAACAAGGTGACAAAACAATATAAAACAGCAGGATTACTAGAAGGCCTATATTGTGGCATTCACTTCTAGTAATGATGTGACCCATTAGGTCAGGCATAGATGTCTGTGATTAGGAAAGAGTCTGAATACTTGGTCAACAAACATGTCTCTGGTTCTTTTGCAATTTCTTGCTACCATTGGTAACCAAGCAATGAGAAATTTCAGTATTAAAAGGATGTAAAATTTGATCCAATACTTTACAAAATGGCTCCTACAAGCAAACTATCCAGGTCATTGCCCACAGTTTTTATACAATTCCTCTTTAGAAAATAAAATTGCAAAACATGATTTAGTTTCATTCTCTTCATCAGTATCTAAGAAAATACCCAGTTAATCATCGTTATATCACAACAACAAAATACAAAAATTGATTATCTTATTTCAAATGTTTTGTTTACATAGCTCTTGCATCCGTCATTACACAATTGTCACATTATGTTAGAATTTGTAGAAACCCAGAGTGTTCCTACAAAAAGTCTGCCCATCCAGGCCTGATCTTACTTAGATATTTGTAAAAGTGTATATGTCTTCTGATCAACTTGGTTATAGAACTTTGAACACTGCATTTTCTTTAAATTTAATTTATATATAATCTTAAATAAAATAATGTTTGTGAAAATTATAATTTTTATCCAAAATTGAAGTCAGAAATATACTACCCTGAATCATCTGATCTTAGCAGAAAGGACAGAATACAAAATGCTTTAAAAGACGTGAAGTGTGAGTTTAAATGAGTTTTTCTAAATTTCATTGTCAAAAAATACTGAACAAACCTATTTATTCTGACATATCTAGCCAAATGAGTTTTACCAAATCAATATTATGGTGATAATCCCCAAGTTTCCAAAGACTTCTCAGAACATCTGGTAGAGTGGAACGCATGTATATGCCAGTTTCAATTTATGTACATCCTGGATTATATCTAAGCCTGGGAATTGGTAAACGCCTAATCTTCACATTTAATTTTGTAAACCTTTAATGATTGGGGCTTAGGACAACAATTAACAACAGTTCCCCTGCAAATACAAAGGAAAAAATGAATAATATTTCCAAAATTCTAAAAGCAGTCTCCTTTCTTTTCAGAATAGATATCCACAAAATAAGGAATTAATTGAAATGTATCCACAATACCTTCCCGTCTTCCAGAGAAAATCATATTTAAGATCTCATCCCTAGGAAACCTTCTTGGAACTTAAAGCCCACTTCACAGAGATGCTCGTTTATTTTGAACACCATCTGTTCTACAATTAAAGACATAAGGTAAAATGCCCTTATGTGTGATAGCTCCAGCCTTTAAATGTGGAGAAAATGAAAGAGAAGACAAGGACTACTGAATTCAATTTATTGATAGTTTACGTTTTTACCTAGACCCGAGTCTCCTCTTTTTTACATTTGTGCATTTATATCCTTGTGTCCGCACCCTGTAGAAAGAGGAATTTTATGTACATATGTTCATAATTATTGGAAATGTCCAGTAAAACCTCAGAAGTAAAGAAAGGATTTATTTCACTGGATCCTTGCTCTTCCTTTATATACATTTTTTTGTCAAGTAGTCAGTACATGACCAAAGGAATCATGCACAGAGCTATGCCACACATGAAAATAGACAAGGTTCTAACTAATTTATTAATTTATTCTGTTGAACAGTTGTTCAACAAATACGTATTTTTCACCCCTTCTTCATAGAAGCCAGAAACAAAATGGTGAGATGAACTGACATTTTTCTTGCTTTTGTAGAATTTAATGGAGGAGGCAATCATAGTAAAGCATTTGTATGCATACTGTAGATTTTTAATTCCAATCTATGCTTATTGCTACAAAGTAAATAAAAGAGCCTTATTAACATGCCTGAATTAGACTGGGGGCAGTGGTCTGAAATGAAGGGTTACCCCAGAAACTGAAGTTTCAGCTGACTTTGAAAGATTAGAAATTATTTCTCTTGTCTCTAAAATAAAGAGTTGTACATGCAGAGGTTCAATGTCAATTTTTATCCCCAGAAGCTGGGGGAGATTCAGATTCGCTCATCCCGTTACAATATGGGAAAGCTATGGCACTGGTGCACTGAATACATGCAGAGCTAATGTCTTTGGGCAGCCTGCTACAAGTCCATTAAGAGGATTTGTCTTTCTTTCCTTCTGTCTCCTTTTGTTTTATGACTTATTCTTCCTAGAGCCTCGTTTTTAAGACTTTCACCTAATCTCACAGCATCAACTCTTATCCTTATATGGCTGATTCCTTACTTCAATCTACCATTTCAGTCCAAACCTATCTCTGTGATTTCAGCTTTAAATTTACAGCTGCCTGATTAATATTTTAACTTGTATATACTAATCTTTCCTTAAATATATCTGGAAAAAAAAATCTTATTTTTCCCTCCTTCCCAATCCCAGCTATCTGAGCTTGGAAAGTTTAAGATAATATGGATTTCTCTCATATTCAATATTCAATTATTCATTTACTCATATTTATTATCTTGCTTTCTCTCTGTTTCTCTGTTCTCTATTTTCCAAATTAATGTGCTTCGTAGTGGTTCTATCAAGTCTGTCTTCTGAGAGCAAAGTTTCTCTAATCCGGAACATCCATTTAATCCGAAAGAATTTTGGTCTTAGAATTCTTGAAATTTTATCATTTTTTAACCTTTTATTGTCTTAAAATAGTCTAAATTATTACTTAGAAAATATTTATTCATTTCTGTATCCCACTGAAAATGGAATATATATCCCTGTACCATTGATATTGACTTTGAATATTTCACCAGCTTTGGCTAATGAAATGTTAACACTTGTTTTTAAAGCAGAGTTTTTACATAGGCTTGTGATCTGGTTTTATGCTTTGAGAGGCATGTACCCGAGGTAGACACATTCCCTTCAATCTAGAATCCAAACTAAAACTAATCACAGCCTAATGCAGAGGTAATTGATCCACAACATGAAGAGGAGTCACCCAGTTAAACCAATCCTAGGTCAACTGAACCAGAGTTGCCTTGCCGACCTGCATAAGAATTAGTGATTGTGCTGTAGACCACTGAGATTGGGAATGGTTTGTTATGCAACGTTACTATGACAACAGTTGACTCATACCTGTCCTATTGCAAAACAGTTATGTACAACAGCTTTCAGTTCTCTGTTATCTATATACTGTGTGTGTGTGTGTGTGTGTGTGTGTGTGTGTGAGACAGAGTCTAGCTCTGTCACCCAAGCTGGAGTGCAGTGGCATGATCTCGGCTCACTGCAACCTCCACCTCCCGGGTTCACGTCATTCTTCTGCCTCAGCCTCCCTAGTAGCTGGGACTACAGGCGCCCACCACCACGACTGGCTAAATTTTTTAAATATTTTTAGTACAGATGGGGTTTCACCATGTTAGTCAGGATGGTCTTGATCTCCTGACCTCGTGATCCGCCCGCCTCAGCCTCCCAAAGCGCTGGGATTACAGGCATGAGCCACCAGGCCTGGCCCTTATCTATATACTTTCATCCGATTAACTTGCTTTATTCCTTATCTTTGAGTACCACCTTATTTTCTTCCTTAGACCTTTCTCAGTTTGTGTAGTTATTCGTAATACAAATCTTTTAAGATGAAGATTCTTTGATTTTCTTTCTGCTTTAAGAGAAAAAAAAATTAAAGTACAATCGTTGTTAGCACACTATGTCAAAAATAGCCTAATGAATTCTTTTGTAGTATAAAATAGGAAGTAAAAAAGTTGTAGGCCAGCACTGTCTATTGCTGAAGCGAATTCTAAAGTTTTAACCTGACTTTGTAGGGTACTTATATACTGGGAACATCCTTCCAATAGTTCAAATTTTAACTTAGTTTGAGACTCACTTACTATGAAGAGTCACTTGCTATATATAAATGTCTTGTTTCTTTTTAAATCTGAGTCTTCATCTATACTAACTGTATAACTTTTATAACCACTGTTTTATGAGATATTCTAACTGGAATTCCCAGATTTCCCTTCACAGATCCATTCAAATGTGGTAGAAGTGGCAAATATAATGATCCTAGTCGTGTAATAGATTTCATCTAGTTGCCTGCTTTGTTACTGACTTCCTATCTTAACTTTGAGAAACTGCCTCTCAATGACTTTTTGGATATAGTTTCCCTTTAGGGGAACATTTTTGTATACTCTCTGAGATTTTCCTTTTTTTCCTCTGTTAAGAGTTCTCTGAGCCCTAGAAATCCTCACTGATTTTGTCATGAATAAAATATCATCCTCTTTCCTAGCTCCACATTTGAAAACTGTTAGTTCCAGCTATATCATTCTTGTTATATTTCTTTTTCTTTTCACATAAGAATAGTTTGGCCTCCAAGATTTCAAAGTTGGTTTCTGTTTTCCTCCATTCTCTGATGTTTCTCTGGCTTTTTCATTGTCATTTTAAAGCTAAGATGATCAATTTTGCTACATTTATATGTTCATGAGAGTTTGCAAATCATATTTTGTCACAGATCCCCTGACATCAGAACATCTTAGAAGTAATAGCTGTGTAATCTTAGGCAATTTACTTAATTTTCTATGCCTCAGTATCCCACTTGTTAAATAGAGATTATAACAGTATTTACCTCACATGGCACTTCGGGGAACTAAATGTGATATTTTATGTATATTACTTAGTCCTAGAACATCTGAAACACTTATTAAGATGTTGCTTCCAACGTTATTATGTGCATTTTTTTGTGAGGAGTCAATGAGATATTCTATGTAAAGCATAGAGGTGCTCTGCAATAAATACTGTACAAACATTAATTCCTATTATCTGTATAACCAAAAGTACTCTTTCTGCCATCCAAAGTCTATGACCATTTTCAGGTACTTCTGATTCTCAAACCTGAGACTCTTCAGCAAAAAACCTAACTTAAAATAATAGACACACATTAAATTTATATTTACAATTTTTAATTTACATTTACCCTCTCCAGTATATTCCCTAGTATGTTTTAGTTTGATACAAATCACGTATTATTCTCTTTGAATAAAATATAAAGAGAAAAAATAAAAAGACCAATAAGCATCAAAAATATTGGCTTTATTATGGGCAAGTATGCAATAATCCCTAACCTGCAGTACTTCTTAATAAAATAGGTAAAAGACCAAAAAACATAATAAAGCCTCCTACTCCAAGTCTAAATGTAGATCATAAGAAGTGGGTGAATTTGATCCATATGGAAGACTCAGTCAAAGAGCTACTATCCAGCTTCTTAGAGTATTGACTGCTTGACTAGCACACAGTTTCTGGCATAAGAGTTAATGTAGTAGAACACATGACCTTCGTAGTTAGTGTGACTCTATCTCCTAATAAACCCATGTCCCAGTGAACATTCTAGATTTTGCTAATTCCCCTTAGTATTACTTCTATTATGTGGAAGAGTGAGGAGATGAAAAGAGTGTGATGATGCCCATTTCAAACCTCTCTCCCCTATATAGAAGGCGCTGGATTATTGTCCTTTAACAACACAGAGAGCAAACAACCGTTCTTCTAAGCATTGGCTAGATTATATTGCAATCTCCTTAACTTATGTAATATATCTTGTATCTCTTTTTTTTGTATTCTCAGTAATTACTGAACTATCTGGTATCCAGTCGAGAATCAATAAATTAAGACACATTTATTGATTGAATACGTTGTAGATAAATAAATATGTTGAGGCTAAATTAATCATAGTATCTATGAATCTTTTCCATTTCCTTTATTCAAAAAAAATAAGTTTGCTTGTTAAAGATGAGGCAAAATCTACTGTTCTTCTTTGTGACACTAAAATCTGCAGTCATGAACAAAGGCCATTCTATGGCTCACTGACATTTATTTAACTTTTAATTTACTTATAGGTGAGACTAGTGACTTGTAATGTCATATGAATACCATGAATTCATATGATTAATACAAAAAAGGAACACTAAGATATTAGATGGTTTATATGCAAATAATATATACAACATATTTTTCCACTACCCTCTCATTAAGCCTGCCAATAAGAAATTCTGAACCAAAACAGAGAACATTGAAAACATTGGGAGGAATTTTCTGTCTATAAAAATCCATGAAGATACGTGCACATGAGTGGACACTTATTCTGGAATTGTCATGTTCCATACAAAGGGACTTTGGAATCAGTCTTTCCCTGTCATTGACCTTTATTCTATTTTTTCACTAGATAAAATATGAGCTATGTGATTAATGTAACTGGGTGAATAGAGTGAGCATGCTCAGATCAAACAGCTCTTTTCTCATTTACTTTAATAAAGTCTGGCTATACAAAACAGTTACCTGGGTCTGCTCCCCACCAGTTACTAAGAGGTTTGTAACTTTTTTTGACATACATGTGTGCAAGGCCTTTCAATCTAACACTCACCTCTAATAAAAATGTTAATCTCATCTCCTCTCACCTGATTTTGCATCCCTCTCTCAATTGACTCAAAAGTCACATGGGAAAAGTGGATGCTTTTTGAAAATCTCTGGTTTATTTAACATGTATTTATAGATGCATATTGTGTGCTTGTTTGTGTGGTGTGAATGTGTGTGCCTGTATACAAACACCAACACTTTCAATGAACTGATTTTACCATTGTTTAAACATAAAGATGTATTTTACTCAAAACTAAAATACCTCTTTGGTTTTATAATTTACTCTGGGAACTCAAAACTTTCCATTCTAATGTGTATGAGATTGGTTTTTTTTTTTTTTTTTTTTACTATTCTAGAGTATTTTATGCTGCATTCTATTGTAATTAAAAATGCCAAAGCTAGTTGATTTCATGGTTTCTCAGACCTTACATCTTAATTTTCTACACTGGAAAAACAAAAGCAAAACTGTAGGTGTTAGTGAAAATTAACAGTTGCTCTGGCACCTTGCCCATTTTGGCTCTTTCTCCTGTGGTTTCTCTCAGATCACTGTTCTTCGCTTTGGCCCCAGATGAGCTTTCAATTTCTTTTTCTATGGCCAATTCTGATTGGGCATGTACTGTTTTACTTGTTCTTTCCAGGTGCATATCTTGGTTTTTATATATTATTAATATAAATATTCCACAATAAAAATGTATTGTTTTGTTTGGTAGATTAAACAGAACAACTAAGATTCTCTTCCAAAGGGACATAAAATTTAGAATCGTTTTTCTATGAGAACAAAAAAAATGAGCAAAACTATTTTACTGCAAATTATTTGTCTAATTAACACAAAGTTGTATCGTTAGCTACAAACATTTTACCGTTTGCATTTAAAATATTAAATACTTCCATTCTGTTAAGAATGGCATATATCAAAGAGAATGATTGACACATAGATAATATTTTAATGTTGAAGCAGAGCATTTTTAAATCCTTCAAGATCTGTAGGCTCTTTTAATACTTCCAAGAAAGTTGTGCTTTTAGCACAAGCAAAATTTGTAGTTCATTTACTCCATTTTTGAGTGTTTTACATATATTGTAAGTTTTAAAATTCCAGTTCTACCTTGATTACACAGCATATCATAGTGTTTATTCCAGCTCAGATATGTACTTAATTCAATGACCTGAAAAGAATTATTGCATCTTTTTATACTTCTTCAAAATAGACATAAAATGAAAAAGGAAATTAAATAATAATATGGATGTGAGCCTTAAGTAAGAAAATGCATTCCTGGCTATAACCAATGCAAAGAACGTGAAGGCTTATCTTAAGCATCAGGAGCTATGAAAAAGTAATTTTAGCCCAGCTTTCAAAGAGCTTGAGTTGATCTCAAGAGAAGGGCATAGAACATTACAGGGAAACTAGACATTAATATATTGTAAGTGATACTATAGTGTTTTAACTCTCTGAATTGAAATGTATTAGGTATCTTATTGAGAGGTGAGTAATTACAAAGAGTTGGGTTCTCTGAAAAGTAAAATCTGACACAGATTGGCATGGAGGTCAGATTTTGGAGACTGAACACAGAATCAACAACTGTAGAAGACAGAAGGAGGTACGATTTGTCAGCTAGAGAAATTGCACAGCAATGAAGTCTCCTTGGGGACCTCTGGATCTAAAAGGCCCTTAAAAGTAGTTCCTAGTAGGGAAAAGAGAGCCAGACCTTTTTATATTCCATGTTTATTTAGCGTGGCCACTATAGGAAGTTAATATGACATTGGCCAAGGTGTGTTTCTTTACTGAGAAAATTCTTGAAATGACTAAGAGTTGAGGGCTGTTCACTGAAAAAATATCCAACAGCTGGAGAAAAGTCCTTCTGAACATGTATCTGAGCACACTGTGCGAGGTTTATCTCAGGGTAGAGACGTAAGATGCTAGTATTCTGTGAAAATCCTGTAAAGTAGAATTTCCCTTCATTCAAGTTAACAGGAGATCCTTGGGCAATCTTAGGAATAGCATCACCCTATTTCTGATTGCCCACAATGGACTTTGTAAATGAAGGTGTCAATTAGCCTAAAGTACCAAAAATAAACTCTCAGTTTTTATATTATTTACAATTTAAGACGTTTTAGTATAGTGAATACATGTGTGTATAGGCAGAAATAAAGATGTTGACAAAATGTAGATGTAGATGAGATATATAGATATAGATACCTACAGATATAGATATTGATCATCTCCATACTAGTCTGATTTAGTATTAAAAGATCTAATTAAAAACTTGGCTCCAGAAACAAAAACTGCAACTCTTTTTATATCCACTCAATATTAAAGGGCTTACAAATTAACATAATGAATGTTAGAAATGATTTTTGTTGGTAATGATCAGTAGTAAAAATATGCATATAAAGAAGAAATACGTGCAGAAACGTCAATTCTGGTAAGAAAGGTTAAAGGTCTAGTGAACCCGGAAGCCCTGATCAGAATGGAGTCTTAGGCTTAGAACCCTACCCTCTCTTGGATCAAAATAGCAAAATATTTTGTCATAGGATATTTTTTAAAGGATAATTGAACGCTGAAAAAAATGTTTCACACCAAGAATTTACCTGATTGTCTAAAAAAGTCAGAAATGAGAGACTTCCTCAGAATTGCAGAAAAGGTTGCACAGCTATGTCCACAC
The DNA here is from genome assembly GCF_037993035.2 of Macaca fascicularis. Lineage (NCBI taxonomy): Eukaryota > Metazoa > Chordata > Mammalia > Primates > Cercopithecidae > Macaca > Macaca fascicularis. Next base: position 33,326,072 of record NC_088379.1, on the reverse strand, counting down.
ACGTGTATGGAGCATACACATGTTTGCTTGCTAACATATATGTTGGAATATAATCTGTGACTTGGGTTTTATTATAGTATAGCTCATGATCATAAGGTTTTTGAAGAGAAAATATCCAGCTGCTAGTTATCTTTAACTCTTGGAGGCTATCTATCAATAGTTACTCAAAAAGCATCATAAATCTGAAAAACAAATTAGGTAGTTAGGTTGTAACACCAAGAAACTTGAAGTAACTCAGATCATAACCCACTGGATTAATATTTAAATATAAAAATGAAGTTTCTTTTTTTAAATTTACTTCCATCATACCCAAACCTGCAAGAATCACAAAGCTATGTAGTATTTCCTTCCAATAAAAAAGATTATAAGGGATGGCTACAGCAAAGTTAAGCCACTTATAAAATCTTGTTGGAGAAAAATAAGTGAAACACTCAAAATGCAGCTAAAGATAGATGCTACTTTTATAAAATGCAGGAAAAAATTACTTGTTCTGTGCCAAATAGAAATATCCATGGAGGAACAAATCCCCAAATGTTAATGGAGGTTGCATTGCAGGCATAGGATAATTGCTATTTTTTTTCTTTGTCTTCATAATTTTTACTTAGGAATTTTCTAAGTTAAGCAATAGGACGTCTATACTTAAAAATTACTGAATTTAAATAATTTGTTTTATTATTTAAACAATTATTATCTCTTACTCTCTTCCATTGACTGATTCGCATTCTTATGAATTTTATGGTCTTTATATCATGTTCTTCAATTGGTGGAGTCCAACTACAGTCATGCACCTCATAGCAACATTTCTGTCGATGAAGAACTGCATAAATGATGCTGGTCCCATTTGGTTATAACAGAGCTGAAAATTTCTTTTATTTGCTGATGATGTAGCCATCCTAGCCATCATAGCACAATACATTACTCACGTGCTTGTGCTGATGTTGGTATAAACAAACCTACTGACCCGTCAGTTGCATGAAAATATAGCACATGCAATTATATACAGGACATAATATTTGACAATGTATTATAAATGACCGTGTTACTGGTGTGATATAGTTTGGATGTGTCCCCACCAAAATCTCAACTTGAATTGTATCTCCCAGAATTCCCACGTATTGTGGGAGGGAGCCAGGGGGAGGTAATTGAATCACCGGGGCTGGTCCTTCCCCTGCTATTCGCCTCACAGTGAATAAGTCTCGTGAGATCTGACGGGTTAATCAGGGGTTTCCGCTTTTGGGTCTTCCTCATTTTCTCTTGCTGCCGTGATGGAAGAAGAGCGTTTCGTCTCCCGCCATGATTCTGAGACCTCCACATCCATGTGGAACTGTAAGTACAGTTAAAACTTTGTTTGTTCCCAGTTTCAGATATGTCTTTATCAGCAGCGTGAAAACGAAGTAATACATGGTGTATGTATTTTACTATAATATACTTCTTTATTGCTATTTTAGAATGTATTCCTTGTTCTTACAGAAAAAAAAAAAAAAAAAAAAGAAAAGCAGTTAACTGTAAAGCGTAGGTCTTTCAGGAGGTATTCTGGAAGAAGGCATTGTTAGCTATTAACCCTGAAGACCTTCCAGTGGGACAACATGTGAAGACGGAAGACAGTGATATTGATGATTTTGATCTTGTGTAAGCCTAGGCTAATGTGTACGAGTGTGTCATAGTTTTTAACAAAAAGTTTAAAAAGTTAAAATTTTTTTCTTTTAACAGTCTTGCTCTGTCACCCAGGCTGGAGTGCAGTGGCGCAATTTCGGCTCGCTGCAACCTCCGCCTCCCGGGTTCAAGCGATTCTCTCGCCTCAGCCTTGTAAGCAGCTGGGATTACAGGCACGTGCCACTACACTTGGCTAATTTTTGTATTTTTAGTAGGGAGGGAGTTTCACCACGTTGGCCAGGCAGGTCTGGAAGTCCTGACCGTGTGATCCGCCTGCCTCGGCCTCCCAAAGTGCTGGGATTATAGGCATGAGCCATTTTTTTTTCTTTTTTAAAAGAAAAAAGCTTATACAATTAATATATAAAGGAAGAAATACTTTTGTACAGCTATACAATATCTTTGTGTCTTAAACTGTTTTTATAAGAGTCAAAATTTTTTTAAGGTAAAAAGTTTATAAAATAAAAATTACAGTAAGTTAAGGTTAACTTATTTAAAATGTATTTATTAATTTAATATAGCCTAAGTGTGCAGTGTTCATAAAGTTTACAGTAGTATATAGTAATGTCTTAGACCTTCACATTCACTCACCACTCACTCACTGACTCACTCAGAGAAACTTCCAATCTTGCAAGCTCCATTCATGGTAAGTTCCTTATACAGGTGTACAATTTTTTTTTATCTTTTATAGCGTATTTTTACTATGCTTTTTCCATGTTCTGATATGTTTAGATACATGACGAATATCATTGTGTTCCAATTGCCTACAATATTCAGTACAGTAACATGCTATCCAGGTTTTTAGTCTAGGAGCACTAGACTATACTGTATAGTCTAGGTGTAGAGTCGAGTCTACCATTAGGGTTTGTAAAACTACACTCTATGATATTTGCATAAGGACAAAATTGCCCATCGACACATTTCTCAGAACAAATTCCTGTTCTGAAGTAGCACATAACTGTACATTCATCTTCTTAGCTTTACATTCACTGAAATCATCTACTTTTTCATATAAACTACTCTATCAAAGCTGATCAATTCCCTTTTATTCCCCTACCACTAATCCATATAAAATTGTAAAATCCTTCAAAGTACATCAAGAACTCTTCTTCTGTGGGCCAAAGCATTCAAACAATTGCACATCAAAAGATTTGGGGGTAAATCTGAGAATATTTACTTTTCCTCCTTTCACTATTACTATTATTTGGAAAAAGAAATGGAAAGTTGTCCCATCCTTTATTCAAATACGAATGACATTATCACTGAAAAGTAGATGAATGATTTTTTTTTGTTTAATTTTTTTTTTTATTACAGAAAGCAAATTGTAATATATTACTTACACAGTTGCTGGTGAGAAGCAAATTTTCTATTCAAAATAATTATTGACAATACTAAAATATTGACATCTGGCACCCCAAATATTACATGTGATAAGCTATTAGAAACAAAGATTAACAATATTCAATTGTTGAATTAATTCAGGACCATACTATAAAGCATTAACAAAAAAAAGAGAGTAATGTCAATGTTTGTAACTTTTCTATATAGTATTTTTTTACTATAATGGACTAATTTGATTTCAGAGAGGTCATGTCTTATTCTTTTTTTTTTTCACCTATTTATATCAAATACCTAGAATAATGTATTCTATTCAAGGATTAGGTAAATATTGAATGAGTTAGTGAATAAAAATCCTGAATAAATAAATGGATGTTCAAAACTATGAAGAGTGCATCCTCAAATATTCAGAGTTGCCTCTAAATAAGTACATTTTTGAGGAAAAGATAAATGTGTCATTGAGGAACTGGGCTCATTCAAAATTACAAGAACTTTAAAAAAATTCAATTACATTACAGAATTACGATCACTTTCATATTTGTTCTAGAAAAAAAGAATTACATGTATAACCAGGATTACTTTTCATCTTTCTTACTTTGCCATGAAGATAGATATTACTAGGTTTAATGATGTATCTGCTCAGTGTTCCTCGTTAAGTGGTCTAAATGCTTAATGTGTTTGTGGTTCCAACACATGTTGTATTTCTTATATTTCCCTTTGATTATGATCCTCAGAGGAAATTACAAAAAGTAGCGTAATACTATTTGAAAGAAGAAATTTTATGAGATAAAATGAAAAGTGAAAGTATTTTCAAATGGGAAAAATACTGGATGAGTAATAGTTAATGGAACATGTAGAATGCATTTGAAATTGTATTAATATATTAACATCAATTTGACTACCATTTTTCCTTGCTTTAGAAACTTCTTGCTAATCAGTTGATAAGAATTAATTAGCTACATACAAAAGCACTGAAAGTGTGATGTTTTGTAAGGTAATGAGAAAATCAGAATTTTTTGAATTTAGAAAAGCTCATTGACACAAATTTTGGTTGAATATGTTTATTACTACACAGAATATCCTGAATAAAATATTTGAATCAGTATCTCATGTAGACACATTCTACAAGTTTAATTATCTAATAATTTTTAATAACTGCAATAAAGATACAAACATTTTACTCCATTTATTTCTGGAAACTACAGTATTTTTTTCTATATTTATTTTTTTATTATTTATTTTTAAAATTTATTTATTATTATTATAATACTTTAAGTTCTAGGGTACATGTGCATAATGTGCAGGTTTGTTACATATGTATACTTGTGGCATGTTGGTGTGCTGCACCCATCAACTCGTCAGCACCCATCAACTCGTCATTTACATCAGGTATAACTCCCAATGCAAATATATTTAAATAATACCTGAATGCCTTAGGAGGATAAAGAGAAATTGTATTAACGATGCATAGTCATCTTTTTTTTTTTCACTGCAGGGCCTATACCTTCTGAAGTAATTATGAGCACAACTGTTTTATTTTTATTGTAGTTATGTAAATCATCTTAAAGTTACAGATCACACATGAATAAACTGGTAAATCTAAAGGTTTTTGTTGCAGTATTATCAGCACACATTAATATTTCTTTATTAATTTTAGGTGTTATCAATTCTAAAATGCATCCTTTAAAAAGTAAAATAGAGTATTGGGATAAAAATGTCATTTAAAAATAGTGCTTAATGCAATTTTGTACTCTGCTTTACTTTTTTAAAAATGATCTTTTTTTGTACTTTAAATGACTCTGCATACTATTGAAGAATGCTCCAAATTTTGGTAGACCTTAATAGCTGACTATCTGCTCTGGCTACAGTAATGTTTCTATAGTGGGTAACAGTAAACCTTACATCCTTCATATTATAAATACTAATGTTTAAGGATTCATGTGTAATAATTTATGAATCTGTGCCACAATTCATATTTATAATCTTTTAAGGGAGTTGTATACAACACCAATACCTGAAATAGTCTATAACATTCACCCTGTTGTCATTTATATATTGAAGCTTAGAAAATATTCATTGAATGAATGAGTAAATAAAATAATAAGTGGTTTTGCCATGTTTCATTGATTGGTGGTTCCTTTTGTTTTTTTCATTCATTCACATATATTTATACATATTTATTTATTTTGTAAATCAAGAGAAGAAATACTGCAAACTCTAAAATAAAAAGCTTTTTCTTCCTTTGGTCACAAATTTTATGCCTCAATCATCTTGGAGGATTTATGCTTTGAATCGCATAAGATAATTATTTCTCCAGCATACTGCATGAATTTATATCCTAAGCTCTATTATCTATTCCTTGTAAAGCATGCCATTAAATAAATAAAAGTCTGTAATCCCTCCAACACTATTGATGCATACCATCTTCCATGACAAAAAATTAAAAAAAAAAAAAAAGACTACATTGAGAAATGCAAAAACTACAAATGATAAGCAGTAGAAGTTCTGGCAAAGACTTTCTATTGTTCTGTTGCTCTAAAGTACCTTCAAGTTCAAAGAATGTAAGAGTATAAAATATAGAAATCTTCAAAATAAGGAACAATGATCAGTCTCCATCAAGGCAATATTTAGCATCTAATCAAGTGAAAATGAATTTTGTGCAGACATGTAGACAAGGCAAAAACTGAATTTAACTGAGGTAGCTCTCAAGAATCAAATAGATATACAAGCCTCACTTTTCAGCCTTTTCAGCTTTGTTACGAAGGACAATTTATTTAAGCTCCTTGAAACATAAGTTATTTCTCTGTAAAATGGTATAAATGGCTGTGGTTATCTCTTAAGATTTGCTTTTTGTTACCTGATTTTATGATCTTTATAGGATTATGAAAGTAATGCACTGTAACCTAGTATTCATTATAATACAGTGTTCATTAAATGAAAGTTTTACCATTATGCAGTAGTAGGTCTTACTGACCAAATTTTAAATCATGTACAAACATAAACCTGTGAATATCGGTTGAAGATTTGTATCATCAGGCAAAAGTGGCTGAATCTATGCAATGGTGAAGAAAACATGGACAGTGAAATAATAATTGAAATGGGAATCCAGAAACATACATTGTTGTTCTGTGCTTTAGTCTAACTAGATTTGTGATCTTGAACTAGTTATTAAATATTTCTGGACCTCATGTTTTTCAATCAAAAAATTAGATGATTGTCCTAAATGATTTCTGATGACATAAACACTTGCCAAAAACTAGGCTTTATAAAAATTGTTCTTGGAACATTTTCCATGATACAATTTGATATAGTAGAAGCTGTCCCCATTAATCCTGGAAGTGTGTACATAAGCCATAAACCTTTGGCTGGGTTAGAGCACAATTAAGATGGTAGGTCTCCAAGAATTTCTCAGAATATTAACTTTTTTATTTTTGTTTTTTAATCTTTGGGCCAGTTAACCCTGATAAGGTTAACTATGATCTTTGCTTTCATTTTGCTTTTGGCTTCACTCACCCAATAGCTATTCTTCCTTGCCATGAAGGAGAAATAATTCAATAATATTCCCTGGTAATAGGAATATTCCTTGATAATTGTGGTGGTTTCCACATTGTTTCTTTCTCCAAAGTAGACAGTACAGGAATTTCAGCAAACATACCAAGTTCTAGGAGAGGTATAAAAAGAATGGTGGATCTAATGTTCTACATTTTTCCATGACTATGACGACCTGGTGATAAGAAACATGATTATACAAACTTGTTTTTCTAAATTAAAAAAAAAAACTGGGGTCTCTGCAACTCTTCAAAAGAGCCTTTAAATCTCTTTCCAGAAAACTAACGTATGTGCTCTATAATAATTTTAGAATGTAAATTCCTTAATACACATTTACAAATATGTATGCATATATATGTATTAAGTATCTACATTCATACTGTGTTGATTTGACTCAGATATCAAGCACTAGGAATGTGTTTAGTTTACGTCTACTAGGCTTTTTATTATAAAATTATGCAGAAAAGAAGGGAAATGAAAGAAAAGGTCCCAAACAAATAAAGTGAAAACATTAAGGTCATATAAAGTGTTATTTATAATACTATATCCAGACTAAAGTCACCAAAATAATTCACAAATCAAACTCATACAATTTGGTTTCTATGGTCTCTACTGTATCTGCTTGTCAGGTTTTTTTTTCTCTCTCTCTTCTTCTTCTTTTTTTTTTTTAGCCTTACCTCTACTCTTTCACTTCTAGTTATTCTTGGTTTCTACTGAAAAGGTTTTTTTTTTTTTTTCCCCCAGAATGCTTGCTCTGCATATCACGTGAGTTTTACTCTACACAACTGCCTGCGAAAATTGCCTTTATGTCTGATGTTAATCAGCTAACAAAAAGAGAGATTTGATTGGGTTGGCTTAAAGATTTTAAAGCCAGTCTTCCTCATAATGCTACTGGCTGCCTTTATATTTAATGAAACTTTTGGTCAGGCAACAATCTGTGGTCTAAAGAAATTCTCCTGGTCATCAGACCCTAAGGCATGAAACTCACATGCAACGAAAAATGTCTGAGTACTTGGCTTCTAAGGGAGCCGTGGGTGGAACAAGAGCTCAGAGTTGTTCATTATACAGTACTCACCCAAAATCTATATTTAATAAGAAAAGTACTGAAAGTTATGCTCAAAGTAAATGTGTGAATATATGTGTGACCTCTATATTATACAATATGGATATTTATGTATTTAATATAATGACAATTTTCATTGACATGTATTTGCACTTGAGCAATTGATAGCACTATAAATACAAAGAATTAGGGAGAGAGAGAAAAAATGGGATGGAATAAGATAGTAGTGTTCTCTTTTTTAAAACCTGTAATTGTTCTTTAATTTTCAGCATTCAACAATATCTAGTTATTGCCAACAGTGTTCTTGGAAAGGTTAACTTGTAATATTTTTCCTTAGGATGTGATTTTCATTTAATTTATTTACTAGCATGTTTGAAAGTCATTATCCACATTGATCAGCCACCACAATGAAATGGTGTTGGTGTTTTATGTGCCCACAGATAATATATTGCTTTTTAAATTAAGATTTACATTTCTATAAGTGCCTGAAAATATGTTCACTAATACACTATCAAGGGAAAATTAATTCCTAGCAATTCCTTATAAATACTTATAGATAAGTATTGTCTATCTTACTATTATAAAGTGTAACTCCCCTCTCCTGCTAGTCCCTGAATATAATTTTCAAACAAGATTAATCACCAAAACGTATACAATTATGGAAATCAGCAATGATATTGATCCAACTTTTCAAGAACATTTCCTTAACCACAGAATGAACCAGAATTTATTTTGGTTACCAAGTTAAAATGTCCCAGACATTGGTTACTAAATACCTTACTAACTCTTTACCAGTCCTAACTTTCGTGTTTCCTCTTTGGTTCCCACGATAGCAGATGTAGGAATAATATGTATTTTTTAAGATGTGGATTTTATTATATTTTTGATATTTTATGTATCCATTTTTTTATTGACTAATAAAAATTACACATATTTATCATGTGTAACATGATTTGAAATATGTGGAATGCTACTTATTCTGTTTGCCTTTTTATTTGTAAATACTTAGAAGCAGAATTGATCACTACATTTACTATTTTTTTTCAAACCATATGTTAAGGCAGCTGCAATATGCTAACAGCAGTTTCTATTTAGAACATAACCACTGAAATCAGTGCTATTGTTAATTATGCCACATACTTTTTTTTTCATTTTATCTTGCTGATTAAGACCTGTATAAATGATACATTTGGTTAAAGTAATTAATACATGAAATTGGTAAGCTTCTAAATTGATACAACTGTAATTTAATCTTCCACTGCTCAACAAGAACTGAAGGTTTTTGGGGTAATTTGCTCAAATCATTTTGGTGCACCTAATTTCTAGATAGGCAGCTAGCTAGCATTCATTGAGATCATGCATGTAAGGTATCTTGTGCAAGCTTGATAGTTACTTAATTAGTGTAGGCTTTTGCAGTGTCAGAGAGATCAGACAAAAGAACTATCATTTTTGTTTCATGCCCATTTCACAAGCCACATCGCTGTTATTCCTCTGTGCCATGGGCTGTAAGTGCCCTCCTCTACTCTAAGATAGAGACAGAGAAGATATAAAGTTAAAGTTACAGTAATTATATGTTATCTTGAAATAAGAAGAAAAAACATTAAAACGTGCATTTTTGACAACAATTTTAGTGTTCTGACCAAATTCCCTTCCAGGTCATCTCTATTCTAGAGAAAAAAAAATACTGAGGGACTCAGTTATTTAAGAGAATTCAAAAACTGCCTTTAGCATGGCTTTATGCCTTGTTAGTTTTCCAACACAAGTGGCCAACTGAGAGAAAAAAAAATTTGTATGATCCATTCGAGCTGACTATGGGTCACATAATCATTGAATCTAATGATGGGAGCCATTAGTTTGCTCAAGATGATGTTTAATCGTTTGCAAAAGCCAATTTTTACATATTCAGAAAATATGTGAGGCAGTTCATGTAGTTAAATAAATAATATTTTGAAGTTTATTAAATACTCAGAACTCATTGCTTCCCAATGATTAGACTTCCTTTTCCTCTTATCTTGTATTTACATGTCTTACATCTCTATACACCTGTGCTACTGGACATTTCTTGTCAACATTATATTCGAAATTTAAAATTGGCTTTGGTAGGAATATATATGCCACTGAAATCTGCAAGCGCTATAGATCAGGGCTTCATTTATTTAAAGTTGTCTAGACTTTATAATGGAGAGTCCTAATAATGGGGAATAAACTTTGAAAAATGTTGTGTCTTTAGCCATTACATTATTAATACAGCTCTTTTACAGTAACTGGCCAATGGATATATTCTGAAATATTGCTTCTTGCCTTTATTTGAATCAAATCTGAAAGGTCATCCTTGCTCCAGGGCTACCTGTGGGGTTGAGTAAGTTTTCTGTTACAATGGAATTACAATTCAAGTTCTGCTAATATCTGTCTCCCTCACTTTTTAGAGATGTTATTTCCAAGAGCACTTCCAAATAATTTTTTTTCCATACAAATCTCTATCTAAGAGTCTGTTTTCTGAGAAACTCCAACTGTGACTGTTAAAGCTGGGAGTGATTTGGGGAAACATAAAATGGCATTTTGTTGCTAGCTGTCAATGAGGACCCTGTCTTTGATGGTAGGTGGACTATGGATAGCTCCAGGTGTGATGTAATGGTGTAAATGTAAAAATTGTCAATGGAGATGAACTGGGACAACATACCAGTATAAGTGTATGCATTGTCGGAGGTAGTAGTTTAGGATGTCAGGAGATACAAGAGAAATATTGATTATAAGGACTATGTAATAATATAGCTGTTGTTTATAGATTCATTAGAGAAAGGCAATAAAGGGCTGAAAGTAAATAATCACTAATTATGGCAAAATGTGAAAAATCAGAGGGAGAAACTGGCAGCATATAAAGAGAGAATCCTCTCTTTCAGCAAGAGGGCAGAATAAAAATGAGGATAAGTTTTAGGATTTACTTAAAAGGGTAACAGCGTTCCGAAGGACTTTAAAGTCTCAAATCCAGCAAATCTGTTATGTCAAGATTAGGTGTTTCACAGGAACAAAATGAAACTGTGAGAGTTGGTATATGGGACAAAAGGACTGACAAACTGAGATATCATGAAACCTTAGATATTCCTGAGTACACTGGGTCTACTAAAGTGGTCAACTCCTCTGCTTTAATGGCTAGCTCTCCCCTTGTTTAAGACAATACACAGTTTCTGTTTTGCAAACAAACAAATAAAACATAAAACAAAATATGAACTGTTTTATTTCTCCTGCCCTTCTGGCTTCCAGGGAAATAACTGGTGTCAATACATAACAGAATCTGGATGAACAAGTATTCAGCTTGATAGAGGAAGAAGGGAGCTATATGCTGAAGAAGTTACAGGGCCAAGTCAAAGTGTCTGGCAGGAGCTGCAGAGCCATATCTGTGATTGGATCCTGAGGATGCTGGGAAGTTATATAAAGTTGGATAAGTTATTTGATATGGTAGCGCTCTGCCAGAACACAGGATTTTGCACCCTGACAAGGATTCTGGGAGCTGTGCTAACATGCTGCTAAGATAACTCTTCGAAGCTTGGAGAAAGCAATGTTTCACACTAAAATTGACATGCTAGAAATGGATGGCAGATGGTAGACAAAAAGATCAAAAGGCTTGGAGAAGTGGGGATATTAGAATGAAAATTCTAATAAAACCAATCTTTGTACTCTTCAGTGGGAGGACTCAGAGGACATTCTGTTCACTAAAGCAATAATGAATGCTGCATTGAGAAGGAACTAGTAACTCTTGTATGTTTGTTACCGTTTTTGAAATTTCCCCCATAGTTTTGGGGTTTCTATGTATTTTTTTTTTCTCTCGAATTTCAGTTTGGGGAGTTTCTGTTGACCTGTCTTCAGGTTCATTGATCCTTGTATTGGTAATGTCCATTCCATTACAAAAACCACAATTATTTTTGCACCAACATAATACTGAGATGCACATTCCAGACTCTCTGTATTTCTGTTCAGGTGTTTTTTTTTTTTTTTTTTAATTATTTTTCTCATTTCTCTTTGATTTCTTTTGTTAGAATCTCCATCTCTTTGCTTACATTACATGTCTGTTTTTTAATGTGGTCTACTGTTTCTGTTAGAAGTCTTAACATATTGATCATTTTAGGATTCTTATATAATAATTTGAAAATTTTTTCGTGCCTGAGCCAAGATCCGATGCTTACTTTGGCTCTTCAGACTGTGATTTTTTTCCCTCATATTTTAGCATTCCTAATACTTGTTTGTTGTTGAAAGTCAGTTGTGATGTATTAGATGATAGAAACGGAGGTAAATAAACATGGACGATGAGATTTTATGTTAACATGAACAGGAGTTCCACTGTGTTAATTGTCTGCTATGCTGTGACTGCCACCTTGACTTGCCACTAGGGTTCTCATTTATGTTGACTTTGGCCTTCTCCAAGTACAAGATTTCTGAGAGATTGAGTCTTGCAGTTCACTGTTATCATACTGGTTTTATTTCTATTGCAATTCACTGTTATTATACTGAAGCTCTATGACTCTTATGTGAAAATGTCAGTATTTTAGTGGACTCAGATCCCTGAATTGTGACCTTCATAACTGTTTCTTTGTGCCCATCCAGTCACTGCCAACCCCTCAGGTGAAGAAGGAAGTCTAGATGTTGCTGAAGTATGAGAAACGTCTTTCCCTGAGGTGGGATAAGGTGTAGTTAAGTCTTTCTCTAGAGGCTAAATCTTTGTGTTGAAAAATGCTCTAGATTTATTTCACAATCATTACTCTTCCTCTCTTTCTGCAAGAGCCAAGAGGGAGTATTTCTGGGTTTTTACTGTGAGAACCTGTTGGGGATCCTGGAGGTAAAAATGAATAAAAGAAATGCCCCCTAAGACTTCAGCCTTGAGAGTTTCTCACCCTCATGCCTGTCCACACTCAGCTTCCATCAATTTGTTAAGATTACCGTTTAACTGTTTCTATTAACTTATGGCTTCAGCAGCTTCCCCTCTAGATAAACAGCTCTCATCTTTGACTGTCTAGATTCATTCCCTTCAGATTTTGGGATAATATTTTACTCTAGGACCTGTTTCCTGATAGCTTTAAGAAAGTCAGTATTTTTAGTGTTCAGCTTTTACATGTTGTAAGGATGGGAATAATGACTACCAAGCTCTTAACATGTTAGAAGGCAGCTGGAACTGGAAGTTTTTGCATGCCTTTTTAATAAGCTCTGATTAAAAGGTAAAGTGTTATGTCTTTTTTTAGTACACCCATCATCATTGTACTTAACAGTGTCTCATTATCTAATATTTTAATATACTCTCTAGGCATCCCTTTTTTAGACTTAGTGCTCTTCCAAGACCAAATTTTTCAAATGGAAGATGGTAGGCATTTCTTCTCTCTAGTTGGCCTTGTCGCAGGCACATGTCCTAGGCTTGACCAATAAGATGCTCCTGTTAGGTACTGTAAATCTTGAGACGACGGTTTGAATACAGAGGAAAATAGAGAAATCGTATGACCCTTGTAGAATGATGCAGTTTGTAATGAAATGGAGAGGAGCTAACAGTAGCTATGCTGTGTGCAGAGCCTTTACCATTTATTTTGACTTGATTTACTATTTGTTTTAGGTTAGTAAACTTTCCCTCAGTCCCTGAATATTTTTCAAGCCTGGTCCTCCATCTACTCTATGAATTTTTTAACTCTTCAGTATTCTTCAATATTCTTCAGTATTCAATATTCATTCTCCTCTTAAGCTAGACTTAGATTTCCTTGCATACAGCTGTGAAGTCTGACTGATAATGGAAATTTATATTTAAAAGTTAACACTGTTTGTCTTTGACTATTGCAAACATAAAATCCATATTAATAATATCTTCATTGTGATATCGTAGGTTATTTTACTGTTTTGTTTACTTTTTCTGATAGGACTATGTATAGTCTGTTCTCACACTCTATAAAGAACTACCCAAGACTGAGTAATTTATGAAGAAAAAAAGTTTAATTGACTCACGGTTTCACAGGTTGTACAGGAAACATAGCTTGGAAGCCTCAGAAAACTTAGTCTTAGCAGAAGGTGAATGGGAAACAAGCACGTGTTCACATGTTGGAGCAGGAGAGAGAACAAAGAAAGAAGCTCTTACAAACTTTTAAAGCAACCAGATCTTGTGAGGACTCACTCCTTATCATGAGAACAGCAAGGGGGAAGTCTGCACCCATGATCCAGTCACCTGCCACAAGGCCCCACCTCCAACACTTGGCAATTACAATTCAACATGAGATTTGGGTGGGGACCCAGAGCTAAACCATATCAGAATAATACAAGTAAAAATACTAAAAATCTATTTATTGAGTATTTTACAAAGCACTGTGACCTAATAGAAGTTAACTTATAGTTTCGGTTATTTATTATTCACCCTGTCTCTTATAAGAAAGTTTATGATGCCAGAAATAAGTATTATACTGGCAGTTATAACAAGAATTACTTATTAAAATGCATGATTAAAATAGTCACTGACAGAATAGGTCTGTCAGTGAAATATGAACTTCAAAAACATAGTAAGTTGATACTCATTTCACACTAAAGCTAGTTCTTGTGAGATTAATTTCATATATACACAGGCACACAGAAATTGACTTTTACGATATATACTATACAAACATAAAATACGTAATTGATAGGTTTGCAGAAAGTAGAAATTAATGAGGAAAGAGAATATTTTGAATAAAAATCCTTGTATCCAGTTGCAATACATTTATTCAATTGGAGTTTTAGATTATTTTTGTTGGTTTTGCAATCTGAGTGAACAGGAGTATGCACTACTGAGTGATTTTTTTAGCATAAAATAAAGAAATAATTCTCACAAAGCAATGTCAATGGGCAACAGTTTAAAAATAAAATATCTGTGAGCACTGTTTTTCAAGTTACCATTTGTTAATTATTAGGTTTTTACATACAGTTTAAAAGTGCCTGGAAGCTGAATTAATTCACAGGAACTGAGATTACTTAAAAATAATATAGGGAGAAAATGAGGAAGTAACTAGGGCTACAATGAAAAGAAAAAAGGTATTTCCTTACAGATATTCTGATAAACTGAAACATTCAAATGTCTACCAAGTGATCAGTGCTTTCTTCACTTTCTTCAGGCATTTCTTCCTGTGCCATCCCACTTTGATGTTAAATGCACCTACGCCCACACATACAAGTGATACAGTTGCATGCCTAAATCCATATGTGTGTATATTTCATTTGGCATACATGTATTCATTTTTAAAAGGATAATCCTTATAGACTTTGACCACAATAAAAAATATCAAATTGAATTAGAAATAATGATTAAGAAATAGACATTCACTAGATTGTGGAATATGAAGCCATATGTCACAAATGTATGATTAGAAATGAATAAAATGCAGAGTCACATGGAAATTGGAATAAAGTTGTATAACACAGAAATCAAGAAGATTACGTGGCATTTTGAAACAAATGTTGGTATAAATTAAAATTTACAAACATTTTGAGCATTTCTGCAAAGTTAGTTTAGCTGGCTTCAGTGTCAAGAAACACTCTTTCAAATTCATAAATCTTCATGCAGTCTTGATATGCATGTTCTTAGGGGTAGCTCTTAAGTTGTTATTATTGGTGATGCTGGCGTAGGGAAATGACTAGGGGAACTTGACAGAGAAATAACTCAGGTTTTATAGAAAAAAACAGTTTCTATCATCAGAGTGAACAGGCAACCTACAGAATGAGAGAAACATTTTGCAATCTATCTGACAAAGGGTTAATATCCAGAATCTACAAGGAACTTAAACAAACTTAAACAGAAATAAGTATTATACTGGCAGTTATAACAAGAATTACTTATTAAAATGCATGACTAAAATAGTCACTGACAGAATAGATCAGTGAAATATGAACTTTAAAAACATAGTAAGTTGATATTCATTTCACACTAAAGCTAGTTCTTGTGAGATTAATTTCATATATACACAGGCACACAGAAATTGATTTTTACGATATATACTATACAAACATAAAATACGTAATTGATAGGTTTACAAGAAAAAAAAAAGCAGCCTCATCAAAAAGTGGGTGAAGCATATGAACAGACACTTCTCAAAAGAAGACATTTATGCGGCCAACAAACACAAGAAAAAAAGCTCATCGTCACAGGTCATTAGAGAAATGCAAATCAAAACCATAATGAGACACCATCTCATACCAGTTAGAATGGCAATAACTAAAGTCAGGAAACAACAGATGCTGGAGAGGATGTAGAGAAATAGAAATGATTTTACAGTGTTGATGGAGGTTTAAATTTGTTCAACAATTATGGAAGACAGTGTAGCAATTCCTCAAGGATCTACAACCAGAAATACCACTTGATCCAGCAATCCCATTACTGGGTATATACCCAAAGGATTATAAATCATTCTGCTATAAAGACACAGGCACATGCATGTTTATTGCAGCATTGTTCACAATAGCAAAGACTTGGAACCAACCCAAATGTGCCTATCAATGATAGACTGGATTAAGAAAATATGGCATGTATACACCGTGGAATACTATGCAGCCATAAAAAGGATGAGTTCATGTCCATTGCAGGGACATGGATAAAGCTGGAAACCATCATTCTCAGCCAACTAACAAGAACAGAAAATCACACACCACATGTTCTCACTCATAAGTGGGAGTTGAGCAGTAAGAACACATGGACACAAGGAGGGGAACATCACACACCAGGGCCTGTTGGGCAGTGGAGAGCTAGGGGAGGGATAGCATTAGAAGAAATACCTAATGTAGATGACGGGTTGATGGGTACAGCAAACCACCATGGCATGTGTATACCTATGTAACAAAACTGCACGTTCTGCACATGTATCCCAGAAAAAGTATAAAAAAAAAAAAAGAAAAAAAAGCAGTGTCTGTTTTTTGCATCTCCAAAGTCATAACTTGTGAAAAATCACACTTGTATAATTTTTTAATGTTTTAGTTGCCCGTTAGTATATAATATTTGGTCAAGACAGTTTATCACAAGAAAAATAAGTATGGCTTTGGATTTTCAAATTCAAGGTGATGCCATACATAATATAATTTAATTTGCATTGTTTTCCAACCCATCAACACATCTTTCCAGTTCATTATTTCTTTACACACTTTGCAATTTTATCCTTTATCCTGAAGTCTCACAGTCCACACCTACAGATCCATTAACTATTGCAGTCCACACCTACATCAGCCATTAAATAACTCTGAATTTTAGAAAACTTCCTCCCAAGTGCCTTTCCTGTTCCCATTTTCCAACTTCTATAATATATGTAGATACTACAACTCAATTACTTTCCTAAGAGCTTTTTAAAAAAGTGTTCTTGTTAAATCTTTTCAGTGATTTTCATTGCTGAGAGCATAGTCTTTCATAATTATACACTGACCTACCATTTGCAATCAACAGTGAGTCTAAAAGCTGTTACTTAAAATCCTGAAATTCAATTGCTACTTCCCTTTTTCTTTGTGCCTTTATGCTATTCTCTCAATTCTAGGATAAGCCACCTCCCTACTTCATGTCTGTTCAAAAAGATAAGAAATTTCACTTAGAGTGAGCTAATATAACTTTTCTCTATCTAATTGAGATGTTTTGTGTATTTTGTCTTGTCTGGATATTTTTGATCTTCTCACCTTCTATTGGCGGCCTCCTGCACCCTTGTAAGTATCTTTGTATAGATCGACACTTAGCAAAAGTGATAAAACGTTTTCATGTAACCACCAATTACATATTTAGTGAGTGATTATTGAGTAAATAAAGGGGCAAAGGAGAAGCAACAGAGAAATAGCAATTAACTTAGGAGGGAAAGCCAATTAAACTGCAAGTTGGTTTGTTTTTTCTGGGTTCCATTAACATTATTCTCTCCGTTTAAAGAATGCTATCTTTGATTTCTCTTAAGAAACAGATTTCCTTTGGTCTTTTTAAATTTAAGTACATCTGGATCAACTTTCCTCCCATTCAGGCTTTGTAGTAAAACAATTATTGTAGGATACAAACAATGAGCTTCAAATGGCAAACTTCCCTAAAAGCTGGAACTTTGTAGAACTTTGAAAATACAATGCATTATTGACCTGATTGTCTAATACCCAACAGATTTCTTTTTCTAGGGCTTTGTTCCCACATTATCTTTTGATGTTCCTGCGGAAGAGGTGAATACTTGCAACACCAGCAGCCTAATTAGGAATACTCTTTTCACTGGGGGATATCTCAGACTTCCTTCATGCTCAATCATCACGTCCTAAAATATACAGGGTGGAGTAATGCATCTTATAAATGCCAATTTATTTAAGTTCTAATCACAGATACTTCATCAACTGACAAAAGAAAAACCTCAGTAGGTACACCACTTCAAAATCTGGGACAACTTACATGTAATTTCAGGAATCAGCAGGGACACACAGCTGGAGAAAAATAAAAAGCTTGCTGCAATTGAAAATTGCCTTGCAGCTTGTTTGTGATTAAAATGAACTTCAGTTTCTTGAAATCTTGTTTAGCAATTAAATCTGTTTTACTTAGGCATTGAAATATTGTCTATTGTCCTGGAATGATTAAACTGGTACAGACATGTCTTAGCATTGGATGTTACATGAAAATGTGAATTTAAGAAAATCGTACTTGCATTGATCCCCAAAAGCAGAAGGTTGTCTTTTAGAGCAATGAGAAACAGCAGCTCAGTTAAATTATCCATCTAACTTGGAAATTCAGGATTAAATTAGGTCATTATATTAACAAGAGTGTTAATAATGACAAAGCTGAGAGCCATACCTAGAATTGAGCCTTCTCGGGGCTGTCTAGTCTAGACAAATGCTTCTTTTCTTCAGTCTTTCCTAGTCCACTCATTTCCCTTATGGGCCTATTATGCTAGTATAGGCAAATAAATTTGTGATTAACACAAATCTGGTATCTTCAAATAGGCTCCAAGTTTCATTGTTTCCCAACAGTTGCTTCAAATAAATAAAGTGAAGGTAACATTTACAAAGGAAAGGAAATATTTCCTGCTCTTCTAGAAAGGCTTGGCTCACAGCAACTAAGTAACAAAATAAAATTTATGTGATTCACTTTGCAGCTCTAGGAACCTGTAATCATCCTCCACCTTCTTGGCAATATGGTTTTTGACAGCTTTGTTTTTTAGTTAATGTTTTTCACTGTTGAAAGGCTTATGTACATTTTCCTCTACTTTAATCTGTTTTCGCATAGAGAATGTAATAAATTCCCCTGCAAATATTTGCATTTCTGTGTATCTCTCTTGGTTGGGTGTTTACATTAAGGCTCTCATGTAAGTTAGATGAGTTCACCTCAGTAGCCATAACTTTATCATTAACATAGGTTGCATGGCATAGTTCAAAATCCTTCAAATAGAAATTCTGTATAATTGCTGTTACTCTAAGTCCACACCAATTGAATGAACATTGTTAATGCATTTCAGAAAGAATACAAAAGGTTCATTTAGAGTGACTGCCTTAATAGTTGGATTGGTCTGGTCTTCTTTAACAAAAACTTGAACCACTATCCCTTTCCCCAAAGGAAGATTTCTGTCGGATGTTTGATTATTCTCCTTGATGCACTTCATTATAAATCACAAGTGGCTGTCTCTGCCTTTTTAACCAAAACTGTTCTTCTTGTGCACTCTGAAATGTTGACCTTGAAAGCTAGAAAGCTAGTTTTAATCTCCTGTGAAGAAAAAATATAAAGAAAAATGTAAAATATAAATATATAAAAATAAAGATGGCCAGGAGATGGACATTTCGCTGTTATTTCTAAACTTGAAGATGATAACATACATCGAGAGACATAAAGCGGATTCTTTGGGTTCAAAATGCTAGCTAAAGTTCTGTTTCCTCTTTTCAACGTGAAAAATATGAGGATGTTTGTGACCACTCCCTCCCTGTCTAAGGCAATAACAGTATCTTAATATTAGAGGAAACTGGAGTCTGTGGTTTTCAAACCATTTTCTGTTTCTATACTCCTTAATGTAATTTTGGGTAAATATGTATCCAATCTATCCATTTTATGTTGAAGTCTAAATATTTATTATTATAAGTTTAAATATTTGCAGATTGTATCATGTACATTGTATTTGCTTTAAATACACAGTACGTCATAAAAATGTGAAACTGCAGGTTTAGCTGTTTCTTTTTGCAGACAATGACCCCTATAACCTAATTAGAAAAACAAGTTCTTACTGTCAAGCAGTCAAATCGAGCTTACTTTATGTCAGAAAAAAATGTCTAACTGCATTTTTAAGTTTCTAAACATTACATACTCCATCCAGAACCATGTTTTCTTCTTCCAGATAAGTTTCTATGATAGTATACTTGGTAGATTAGACTGGAAATTTACTAAGAGTTTGTTTTTGGATGAAATAAGGCATTTATCCTTGTTTTATGCCTTGTTTTGCTCTTACAAGTATCTCAGTCAAATGCAAAACACTTTCAAATTGTCTTTTTTTTCCCCTAAGTCCTCAAAACATTAACATCACTAGAGAGAGCTCCATAATGTGATTTGGATGAAAAATTCACCTTACATTTGTGAAGTGGGAAAGAAAAGGGGACCGAAAAGAAATATTGGGAAGGTAAGCCAAGAGACCATATGCTTTTTCTTTCTTTTTTTTTTTTGTTTTGTTTTGTTTTGTTTTGTTTTGTTTTGTTTTTTTGAGACAGAGTCTCGCTCTGTCGCCCGCCCAGGCTGGGGTGCAGTGGCCGGATCTCAGCTCATGGCAAGCTCCGCCTCCCGGGTTAACGCCATTCTCCTGCCTCAGCCTCCAGAGTAGCTGGGACTACAGGCGCGCGCCACTTCGCCTGGCTAGTTTTTTATATTTTTTAGTAGAGAGGGGATTTCACCGTGTTAGCCAGGATGGTCTCCATCTCCTGACCTCGTGATCCGCCCATCTCGGCCTCCCAAAGTGCTGGGATTACAGGCTTGAGCCACCGTGCCCGGCCACCATATGCTTTTTCTTAAGTAGAAAGTCGAACATCCAAAAATTAGTTTTCTTAAAAAACATGTATTGCCGTTTGTATCCAGGAATATTCTCAGATATACATACACCTCCCAGTTTGACTTTGAACATCCTTGTTTGGAACATCATGTAATCAGACACTTCTATGTTTAGGTTAGATAATAAGGTTGAACATCAAATAATTACCTGTATCAAATTGTGTGATCCTTTTCAGTCTGCAAAACTAGTCCTTATATTGTTTCTTCTTGAATATTTTCTTAACAGATGCTACCATACAATTATTATTATTATTATTATTATTATTATTATTTTGATCTGTGGAAACATTGCTTATTTTATTCAAAAATCCAAAAGACCTCACTAAGTGAAGACTGAGAGAGAGGTACTAGGACTCGTGGGCTGTCAAATATAGGTTTAATAAGTCTGCCTTATATATAATTAATGATGATGGAATAGGCCTGAGGTCATGTGCTCTTTGGAGATGTGGACACGTATTCAAAATATATTGTGTTTCTCTTTTTCACTGTTTAGACCAACGCTGAACAAGTCATCTACCTTGGATATGTTATGTTTCTATGTAACTCTACTTAAATTTATATAAGTGAGAAATTGGCTTTCTTTACCCCCGTGAACTACTCTACAAGTAGTTCAACATAATGGTTTGTGGATAATTTACACTTAGTAAATATTGACTGACTTGCTATGGCAATAGTAATTTTGAAGTTATAGACTGAAAGATAATTGTTAACAAGGGAACCTTGCTCCAAGTGACTCAATTAAAATGATGATTATAATCCATGCAAACAAAGAATATTTTAAAAAGCAATAAGCATTTGAATATCACAAAGCAAATGTAAACTCTGTTTTTATGCATTTTCCTCATTTATATAATATTTTTATGTATTTTTATAAATACATATTATATATACTACATTTATATATTCTTATAAACATATTTTATATATATTTCCTCATTTATATACAATCTTTTTATATATTGAAACAGCAGGTAATTATCAGATCTCCAACTTTTTGCACCTACACCAACAAATTTCTTTTTTTTTTTTTTTTTTTTTTAAATTTATTTATTATTATTATACTTTAAGTTGTAGGGTACATGTGCATAACGTGCAGGTTTGTTACATATGTATACTTGTGCCATGTTGCTGTGCTGCACCCATCAACTCGTCATTTACATCAGGTATAACTCCCAATGCAATCCCTCCCCCCTCCCCCCTCCCCATGATAGGCCCCGGTGTGTGATGTTCCCCTTCCTGAGTCCGAGTGATCTCATTGTTCAGTTCCCATCTATGAGTGAGAACATGCGGTGTTTGGTTTTCTGTTCTTGTGATAGTTTGCTAAGAATGATGGATTCCAGCTGCATCCAAGTCCCTACAAAGGACTCAAACTCATCCTTTTTTGTGGCTGCATAGTATTCCATGGTGTATATGTGCCACATTTTCTTAATCCAATCTGTCACTGATGGACATTTGGGTTGATTCCAAGTCTTTGCTATTGTGAATAGTGCTGCAATAAACATACGTGTGCATGTGTCTTTATAGCAGCATAATTTATAATCCTTTGGGTATATACCCAGTAATGGGATGGCTGGGTCATATGGTACATCTAGTTCTAGATCCTTGAGGAATCGCCATACTGTTTTCCATAATGGTTGAACTAGTTTACAATCCCACCAACAGTGTAAATGTGTTCCTATTTCTCCACATCCTCTCCAGCACCTGTTGTTTCCTGACTTTTTAATGATTGCCATTCTAACTGGTGTGAGATGGTATCTCATTGTGGTTTTGATTTGCATTTCTCTGATGGCCAGTGATGATGAGCATTTTTTCATGTGTCTGTTGGCTGTATGAATGTCTTCTTTTGAGAAATGTCTGTTCATGTCCTTTGCCCACTTTTTGATGGGGTTGTTTGTTTTTTTCTTGTAAATTTGTTTGAGTTCTTTGTAGGTTCTGGATATTAGCCCTTTGTCAGATGAGTAGATTGCAAAAATTTTCTCCCATTCTGTAGGTTGCCTGTTCACTCTGATGGTAGTGTCTTTTGCTGTGCAGAAGCTCTTTAGTTTAATGAGATCCCATTTGTCAATTTTGGCTTTTGCTGCCGTTGCTTTTGGTGTTTTAGACATGAAATCTTTGCCTATGCCTATGTCCTGAATGGTACTACCTAAGTTTTCCTCTAGGATTTTTATGGTATTAGGTCTAACATTTAAGTCTCTAATCCATCTTGAATTAATTTTCGTATAAGGAGTAAGGAAAGGATCCAGTTTCAGCTTTCTACTTATGGCTAGCCAATTTTCCCAGCACCATTTATTAAATAGGGAATCCTTTCCCCATTTCTTGTTTCTCTCAGGTTTGTCAAAGATCAAATGGCTGTAGATGTGTGGTATTATTTCTGAGGACTCTGTTCTGTTCCATTGGTCTATATCTCTGTTTTGGTACCAATACCATGCTGTTTTGGTTACTGTAGCCTTGTAGTATAGTTTGAAGTCAGGTAGCGTGATGCCTCCAGCTTTGTTCTTTTGACTTAGGATTGTCTTGGAGATGCGGGCTCTTTTTTGGTTCCATATGAACTTTAAAGCAGTTTTTTCCAATTCTGTGAAGAAACTCATTGGTAGCTTGATGGGGATGGCATTGAATCTATAAATTACCTTGGGCAGTATGGCCATTTTCACAATATTGATTCTTCCTATCCATGAGCATGGTATGTTCTTCCATTTGTTTGTGTCCTCTTTGATTTCACTGAGCAGTGGTTTGTAGTTCTCCTTGAAGAGGTCCTTTACATCCCTTGTAAGTTGGATTCCTAGGTATTTTATTCTCTTTGAAGCAATTGTGAATGGAAGTTCATTCCTGATTTGGCTCTCTGTTTGTCTGTTACTGGTGTATAAGAATGCTTGTGATTTTTGCACATTAATTTTGTATCCTGAGACTTTGCTGAAGTTGCTTATCAGCTTAAGGAGATTTTGGGCTGAGACAATGGGGTTTTCTAAATATACAATCATGTCATCTGCAAACAGGGACAATTTGACTTCTTCTTTTCCTGTCTGAATACCCTTGATTTCTTTCTCTTGCCTGATTGCCCTAGCCAGAACTTCCAACACTATGTTGAATAGGAGTGGTGAGAGAGGGCATCCCTGTCTTGTGCCAGTTTTCAAAGGGAATTTTTCCAGTTTTTGCCCATTCAGTATGATATTGGCTGTGGGCTTGTCATAAATAGCTCTTATTATTTTGAGGTACGTTCCATCAATACCGAATTTATTGAGCGTTTTTAGCATGAAGGGCTGTTGAATTTTGTCAAAAGCCTTTTCTGCATCTATTGAGATAATCATGTGGTTCTTGTCTTTGGTTCTGTTTATATGCTGGATTATGTTTATTGATTTGCGAATGTTGAACCAGCCTTGCATCCCAGGGATGAAGCCCACTTGATCATGGTGGATAAGCTTTTTGATGTGTTGCTGAATCCGGTTTGCCAGTATTTTATTGAGGATTTTTGCATCGATGTTCATCAGGGATATTGGTCTAAAATTCTCTTTTTTTGTTGTGTCTCTGCCAGGCTTTGGTATCAGGATGATGTTGGCCTCATAAAATGAGTTAGGGAGGATTCCCTCTTTTTCTATTGATTGGAATAGTTTCAGAAGGAATGGTACCAACTCCTCTTTGTACCTCTGGTAGAATTCAGCTGTGAATCCATCTGGTCCTGGACTTTTTTTGGTTGGTAGGCTATTAATTGTTGCCTCAATTTCAGAGCCTGCTATTGGTCTATTCAGGGATTCAACTTCTTCCTGGTTTAGTCTTGGAAGAGTGTAAGTGTCCAGGAAATTATCCATTTCTTCTAGATTTTCCAGTTTATTTGCGTAGAGGTGTTTATAGTATTCTCTGATGGTAGTTTGTATTTCTGTGGGGTCGGTGGTGATATCCCCTTGATCATTTTTAATTGCGTCGATTTGATTCTTCTCTCTTTTCTTCTTTATTAGTCTGGCTAGTGGTCAATTTTGTTGATCTTTTCAAAAAACCAACTCCTGGATTCATTGATTTTTTGGAGGGTTTTTTGTGTCTCTATCTCCTTCAGTTCTGCTCTGATCTTAGTTATTTCTTGCCTTCTGCTAGCTTTTGAATGTGTTTGCTCTTGCTTCTCTAGTTCTTTTAATTGCGATGTTAGAGTGTCAATTTTACATCTTTCCTGCTTTCTCTTGTGGGCATTTAGTGCTATAAATTTCCCTCTACACACTGCTTTAAATGTGTCCCAGAGATTCTGGTATGTTGTATCTTTGTTCTCATTGGTTTCAAAGAACATCTTTATTTCTGCCTTCATTTCGTTATGTACCCAGTAGTCATTCAGGAGCAGGTTGTTCAGTTTCCATGTAGTTGAGCGGTTTTGAGTGAGTTTCTTAGTCCTGAGTTCTAGTTTGATTGCACTGTGGTCTGAGAGACAGTTTGTTATAATTTCTGTTCTTGTACATTTGCTGAGGAGTGCTTTACTTCCAATTACGTGGTCGATTTTGGAGTAAGTATGATGTGGTGCTGAGAAGAATGTATATTCTGTTGATTTGGGGTGGAGAGTTCTATAGATGTCTATTAGGTCTGCTTGCTGCAGAGATGAGTTCAATTCCTGGATATCCTTGTTAACTTTCTGTCTCGTTGATCTGTCTAATGTTGACAGTGGAGTGTTGAAGTCTCCCATTATTATTGTATGGGAGTCTAAGTCTCTTTGTAAGTCTCTCAGGACTTGCTTTATGAATCTGGGTGCTCCTGTATTGGGTGCATATATATTTAGGATAGTTAGCTCTTCCTGTTGAATTGATCCCTTTACCATTATGTAATGGCCTTCTTTGTCTCTTTTGATCTTTGATGGTTTAAAGTCTGTTTTATCAGAGACTAGGATTGCAACCCCTGCTTTTTTTTGTTCTCCATTTGCTTGGTAAATCTTCCTCCATCCCTTTATTTTGAGCCTATGTATGTCTCTGCGTGTGAGATGGGTCTCCTGAATACAGCAGACTGATGGGTCTTGACTCTTTATCCAGTTTGCCAGTCTGTGTCTTTTAATTGGAGCATTTAGTCCATTTACATTTAAGGTTAATATTGTTATGTGTGAACTTGATCCTGCCATTATGATATTAACTGGTTATTTTGCTCATTAGTTGATGCAGTTTCTTCCTAGCCTCAATGGTCTTTACATTTTGGCATGTTTTTGCAATGGCTGGTACCGGTTGTTCCTTTCCATGTTTAGTGCTTCCTTCAGGATCTCTTGTAAGGCAGGCCTAGTGGTGACAAAATCTCTAAGCATTTGCTTATCTGTAAAGGATTTTATTTCTCCTTCACTTATGAAACTTAGTTTGGCTGGATATGAAATTCTGGGTTTAAAATTCTTTTCTTTAAGAATGTTGAATATTGGCCCCCACTCTCTTCTGGCTTGTAGAGTTTCTGCTGAGAGATCTGCTGTTAGTCTGATGGGCTTCCCTTTGTGGGTAACCCGACCTTTCTCTCTGGCTGCCCTTAAGATTTTTTCCTTCATTTCAACTTTGGTGAATCTGGCAATTATGTGTCTTGGAGTTGCTCTTCTCGAGGAGTATCTTTGTGGCGTTCTCTGTATTTCCTGGATTTGAATGTTGGCCTGCCCTACTAGGTTGGGGAAGTTCTCCTGGATGATATCCTGAAGAGTGTTTTCCAACTTGGTTCCATTTTCCCCCTCACTTTCAGTCACCCCAATCAGACGTAGATTTGGTCTTTTTACATAATCCCATACTTCTTGCAGGCTTTGTTCATTTCTTTTTCTTCTTTTTTCTTTTGGTTTCTCTTCTCGCTTCATTTCATTCATTTGATCCTCAATCGCTGATACTCTTTCTTCCAGTTGATCGAGTCGGTTACTGAAGCTTGTGCATTTGTCACGTATTTCTCGTGTCATGGTTTTCATCTCTTTCATTTCGTTTAGGACCTTCTCTGCATTAATTACTCTAGCCATCAATTCTTCCACTTTTTTTTCAAGATTTTTAGTTTCTTTGCGCTGGGTACGTAATTCCTCCTTTAGCTCTGAGAAATTTGATGGACTGAAGCCTTCTTCTCTCATCTCATCAAAGTCATTCTCTGTCCAGCTTTGATCGGTTGCTGGCGATGAGCTGCGCTCCTTTGCCGGGGGAGATGCGCTCTTATTTTTGGAATTTCCAGCTTTTCTGCCCTGCTTTTTCCCCATCTTTGTGGTTTTATCTGCCTCTGGTCTTTGATGATGGTGATGTACTGATGGGGTTTTGGTGTAGGTGTCCTTCCTGTTTGATAGTTTTCCTTCTAACAGTCAGGACCCTCAGCTGTAGGTCTGTTGGAGATTGCTTGAGGTCCACTCCAGACCCTGTTTGCCTGGGTATCAGCAGCAGAGGCTGCAGAAGATAGAATATTTCTGAACAGCGAGTGTACCTGTCTGATTCTTGCTTTGGAAGCTTCCTCTCAGGGGTGTACTCCACCCTGTGAGGTGTGGGGTGTCAGACTGCCCCTAGTGGGGGATGTCTCCCAGTTAGGCTACTCAGGGGTCAGGGACCCGCTTGAGCAGGGAGTCTGTCCCTTCTCAGATCTCAACCTCCGTGTTGGGAGATCCACTGCTCTCTTCAAAGCTGTCAGACAGAGTCGTTTGCGTCTGTGCAGAGGTGTCTGTGTGTCTTAGTTTACTGTGCCCTGTCCCCAGAGGTGGAGTCTACAGAGACAGGCAGGTTTCCTTGAGCTGCTGTGAGCTCCACCCAGTTCGAGCTTCCCAGCAGCTTTGTTTACCTACTTAAGCCTCAGCAATGGCGGGCGCCCCTCCCCCAGCCTCGCTGCTGCCTTGCCGGTAGATCACAGACTGCTGCGCTAGCAACGAGGGAGGCTCCGTGGGTGTGGGACCCTCCCGGCCAGGTGTGGGATATGATCTCCTGGTGTGCCTGTTTCCTAAAGCGCAGTATTGGGGTGGGAGTTACCCGATTTTCCAGGTGTTGTGTGTCTCAGTTCCCCTGGCTAGGAAAAGGGACTCCCTTCCCCCTTGCGCTTCCCAGGTGAGGCAATGCCTCGCCCTGCTTCAGCTCTCGCTGGTCGGGCTGCAGCAGCTGACCAGCTCTGATCGTCCGGCACTCCCCAGTGAGATGAACCCAGTACCTCAGTTGAAAATGCAGAAATCACCGGTCTTCTGTGTCGCTCGCGCTGGGAGTTGGAGACTGGAGCTGCTCCTATTCGGCCATCTTGCTCCGCCTCCCAACAAATTTCTTAAGTCCTGTCTTCTAAATTTTAATATTCACAAAATAAAAATGTTGACCTACATGACAGAAAAAATTGCCCTGCCTTTTATATTTAATGGTTTTGTACCTCTAAATCTTTTTTTACAAATGATCCATCCATCTCCATGTTTTGGCTAAAGCATGTTTGACCTGGCATAATTTCCCTTAACACCTTTTCCTACAATGAATTAATATCTTTTTTACATTCTAACTTACAAAAGAAAGAAAGTGATTACTATCTACCATTTCCACAGTTCTAGAACTATTTTTTATTTAACCAATTAATTATTTTTTAAAAAATGGAATGAAATGACCACCATGTAGCAGACACTGAAGGCACCTCACTTGCCAATACCGAACTTATTCCTGCTGTTTATGAAGACACAGCCTATCCAGGGTAAACAAACAAATATGACATTGCAACAAAGTGTGATAAATGTTCATGTAATTGAGTAAATAAGTGCTACAGAAAGACAACCTGGCTTCTTTTAATTTAACAGCATCTGTGACATATCCTTGTTATTATCTATAGATCTAAAAGGTACTCACACTATCTTCAAAGGTTGAAATACTTATTATAAAGTACTTCATCAGTCTATGACCTTCTGCTCAGCAATATGTATATCTCTATCAAAGATATGTGTTGCACTCAATTATCTGACAACCTAACACATCTTAGGCCTCGGATATCTTGGATTTGTTTTATTTCCATTATAAATTGTTTGCTTTTTTCCAGGCACTATTATTTGCATTTTACATATATTAATTCATGTAATCATCATAACAAGCCAATGAAGTTTCTGTGGATTAAATTGTATCCCCTTGAAAAAATGTGGATATTCAGTGGAACCCCCAAACTTGCAACAGTGTCAGAAGTGAGGGTGGTGTTGTAGACTTCCTAAAATACACAGATAGATAATATATTATGCTGGCCTTTCTGTAACATTGGCAAAAAAATAAAAATAAAAATAAAACAAAATAAAAAAAAAAATCAGAGCATCTTCTTTGTTTTTGTAAAAAAAAAAAAAAAAAAAAAAAAAATTCAAACCAAACTACATCCATTGGTTTACATATATTGACTATGGCTGCTTATTTGCTTCAAAAGCAGAGTAGTAACAACAGATAATATAGTGCTCTCAAAGCCTAAAATATATAATATTTGGCCCTTTACAGATAAAAGCTTGCTGACTTTTGGAATACATTATGCTATTCTGTGTGGTTGTGCTCAGATCTATGAAACTCCAAATATATTGGTACAGACTGCATCCCTTAGTTCCACAACCAATATTCTGATGTCATTATTATTTGAAATAATTTCCACCCTTAACATGTATTTGTTATTCCTTTGTGCCTTTGTCTGCAGAGTACTCAACAAATATTACCTTGATTGGAAGAACATGCTTCTTATTGGATTTACTTTTATCTACAGAACGAACTTGACAGTGATTTCCATGTCATAAAGCTTTCAATGGTTTGGCTCCAAACTTTCTTTTCGATATCATCATCTATAGCTTCTTTCATCTATGTACCCTCTGATTCCATAACAGTGAACATGGCATAAACTTTCAGGAAAATCTCTGTGCCTTTGTCTACATAATCTCTTAACATGGAATTTCCATTTTTTTCTAATTATTTTTCATCTTTCAAGACTAAGCTGAAATGCTCTACATCTTGAATGTTTTACATTTTCTTCCATTTGTGCTATTCACTACTTCTTTCACATTTTTACAACTCTAATATGTCAACAAAATTCATTCTAGTATTTTGCAGTAATATTGTAGATGCTTAAAATACATGATGAATGAATGCATAACAAAGAAGATTTTCTAAAATATATGGAAGTAATTATTCATATAAGTGTCATATCTTGTGACTTAAAATTTTAATGAAAGATTAAAATTTATTTTTTCTCAACACTGAATCTCAGTGATATGTATTATCTCCTTTTTTTTCCAGCTTTTATTTTGGATACAGAGGGTACATGTGCAGGTTTGTTACATGGGCATATTGTATAACACAGACTTGGAATACAGCTTATCCTGTCACCATGGTAGTGAGCATAGGTAGTTTTTCAGCCCATACCCCCTCTTTCCTCTATCCTCTAAGGGTCCCATATTTACATCAATGTGTACCCAATATTTAGTTCCCACTTATAAATGAGTACATGTGGTATTTAGTTTTCTGTTCCTGTGTTAATTCACTGAGGACAATGGCCTCCCACTGTTCATGTTGCTGCAAAGGACATGATATTCTTCTTTTATGGCTGTTTAGTATTCCATGATGTATATATGTACCACATAATTTATCCAATACACCGTAAATGGATATTAGGTTGATTCCATGTTTTGCTATTGTGAATACCACTGCAATG
Organism: Macaca fascicularis; assembly: GCF_037993035.2. Classification (NCBI taxonomy): domain Eukaryota; kingdom Metazoa; phylum Chordata; class Mammalia; order Primates; family Cercopithecidae; genus Macaca; species Macaca fascicularis. Next base: position 33,295,887 of record NC_088379.1, on the reverse strand, counting down.
AACATATGAGTTCATGTGACTTTTTGGTAGAATGATTTGTTTTCCTTTGGGTGTATACCCACTAATTGGATTGCTGAGTCTAATGGTAATTCTGTTTTATTTAGAGTTCTTTGAAAAATCTCCAAACTACTTTCCATGGTTGCTGAGCTAATTTTACATTCCCACCAACAGCCTATAAATATTCTTTTTTTTTTTTCAAAGCCTTGCTAGCATATGTTTTGTTTTATTTTATTTTATTTTATTTTTTGACTTTTTAATGATCTCCATTCTGGCTGCTGTGAGTTGGCATCTCATCATGGTTTTGATTTGCATTTCTCTGATGATCAGTGATGATTAGCATTTTTTTAAATACTTGTTGGCCCCTTAAATACCTTCTTCTGTAAAGTATCTCTTTATGTCCTTTGCTCATTTTTTACTTGGATTATTTGTTTTCTTCTTTTTGATTTGTGTAAGTTCCTCATAGATTCTGAACGTGAGACCATGAAGTTAGCATCATCCCGATACCAAAATCTGGCAGAGACAAAACAGCAACAACAACAACAAACAAACAAACTACAGGCCAATTGATAAACCTAGACACAAAACCCTCAACAAAATAATAACAAGTTGAATCCAACAGCACATCAAAAAGTCAGTTCACCACAATCAAGTAAGCTTATTGCTGGGATGCAAGGTTGGCTCAATATATGCAAATAAATACATGTGATTCACCACATAAACAGAATCAAAACCAAAAACCATATGATCATCTCAATAGACACAGATTAAGCTTTTAGTAAAATCCAGCATACTTTCATGATCAAAATCCTCAACAGACTAGGCATGAAAGGAACAGACCTAAAAATAATAAGAGGCAACCAGGACAAATGCACAGCAAATATCATATTAATCAGGCAAAAGCTAGAAGCATTGCCCTTGAGAACTGGTGCAAGACAAGGATACCCATTTTCACTGTTCCTATTCAACATAGTCCTAGCCAGAGCAATCAGATAAGAGAAAAATAAAAGGCATCTTCAACAAACTAACACAGGAATGGAAAACCAAACACTGCATGTTCTCACTCATAAGTGAGAGTTGAACAGTGAGAACACATGGACACAGGGAGGGGAACAACACTCACCAGGGCCAGTTGGGGGTAGAGGGCAAGGCAAAGGAGAGCATTAGGATAAACAGCTAATGCATGATTGGCTTAAAACTTAGATGACAGGTTAATAGGTGCAGTAAACCACCATGACACACGTATACCTGTGTAACAAACCTGCACATTCTGTATTTGTATCCCAGAACATAAAGTAAAATAAATAAATAAATAAATAAATAAATATATTTTTATGAAAAAATAAGAAATCAAACTATCTCTCTTTGCTGATTATATGATTATTTGCCTAGGAAACCTTAATGACTCCACCAAAAGGCTTCTAGACCTAAGAAACAACTTCAGTAAAGTTTCATGATACAAAATCACTGCATGAAAATCAGTAGCATTTCTGCACACCTAATTGAAAGCCAAATCAAGAGCTCAATGGCATTTACAATAGCCACACCAAAAAAATGAACTATCTGGGAGTACATCTAAACAAGGAGGTGGAAGATCTCTAAAAAGAGAATTACAAAACACTGCTGAAAGAAATAAGAAATGTCACAAATAAATGGAAAAATATGCCATGCTCATGGATTGGAAGAATCTGTATCATTAAAATGGCCATACCATTCAAACAATCTACAGATTCAATGCCGTTCCTATCAAAATGCCAACATTATTTTTCACAGAAATAGAAAAACTATTTTACAATTTGTGTAGAACCAGAAAATAACTAACACAATCCTAAGCAAAAAAAAAAAAGGAAACCAAAGCTGAAGGCATCATGTCATCATGTTATCTGAATTCAAACTATACTATAAGGCTACAGTAACCAAAACAGCATGATACTGATACAGAGGCAGACACGTACACCAGTGGAAAATAATAGAGAACCCAGAAATGGAGGTACATACCTACAACCATGTGTTCTTCAACAAAATTGACAAAAGTAAAAACCGGGAAAAGGACTCCCTATCGGATAAATGGTGCTGGGACAACTAGATAGCCATATAAAGAATACAACTGAACCCCCACCTTTCACCATGTACAAAAATTAACTCAAGATGGTCTAAAGATTTAAATGTAAAACCTCTAATTATAAAAATCCCAGAAGAAAACTTAGGAAATACTCTTTTTGACATCAACTTTGGCAAATAATTTATGTTCATGTCCTGAAAAGCAATTGCAACAAAAACAAAAATTGACAAGTGTGGCATAATTAAACTAAATAGATTCCACACAGCAAAAGACATATCAACACAGTAAACAGAGAGTCTACAAAATGAGAGAAAATATTCAAAAACTATGCATTCGATTAAGGTCTATTATTTCTCTTCTAATGGGAACGCTTCATGATCAGTGTGATCAGGTCTTATTTTTGTATATGTCACAAGCCTTATTGCAATATTCAATATTCAGTAGTTGTTTCAAATTCATGATGAATAAATGAATAATCATCATCATAACTTAGTATACATGTATTGTGCCCTCTTTTGTTTGTGATGAAGTCGATGATGTATATTCAGGACTATGGGCCTTTATCCTAATGCATCAACCTTCATTTCCTCTCTATTTACTTAGGTCAATTACCAATTTCACTGTAAAACCCCAGATACTAGAATTATTATGATTTTTTGCCTGTACTGGAGCACACCTAGCACAGAGATAGAGTTGACCTTTTTAATGACTGCCCAGCAAGTATTCCTTAAGTACAAGAAGGTAGTAAAATTGCATGCAGTGACTAGATCTCAAATATTTGGTACTTGTAATAGTTGAGCTTTTAAAATGTTTGGTATTTTTATTCTTTTATTGCTTCCCAGTCCCAATCTCTAATGCATCTGGGATAAACTTTCCAATAGCCTAAAGCAGCCCACCTCTTCTTTGTCACCCTACCATACATATATGCACACATACACAGGCTGAGTCACATATTTGGTGAAAATATTTAGGTCAAAATAAATTAATATCCTCATCTGACTATTATTCAGAGCTATTTGTCATTAAAAGTCAGGTACATACATGGAGTTAATGTTATAATTTTACAAATTAGAATACAATTTTTTCTGTGGCGATGTAGACCAAGAGCAATCCCCTCAAATACTTGTATCTCTATATTCTGAGAGCTATCCTGAAAAGAGAAGGCTCACTAAAATTATATGTGCATGTATGCCTCTAAAAGAAATATACACAGATACACTCACATACACACAAATATTATGTATGTATACGTTAATGTTTATATATTCATGTATATACATTTTAAATTAAATTCCATTAATTTGCACAGGTCTGATAATGATTAAATGGTAGTAGATTGACATAGAGTATATACACCTAGCCATGCTTCTACAATTGTGTCAGACACTGTTTTAATACCAGATGGTAACTCACTGTTCACCATAAAATGAAAAAGAAACTTAAGAGATTCATGCAAGCATACAGTTCCTCCCCCATAAGTGATAAGATAGGAATTGTCTCATAAAACAAATCAACATTTTGTCAAAAATACATATAGCCAAATAACTATAAATCTTTACTGTGTTTTTCTTCCATAAAAGTCTGTCATGGAAATGTGATGCACCCATATTACAAATCAATCCAAGGCCATTTCAAGGTTATACTCACTCTCTGGGTCATTGAGCTAATGAATTTGAATGACTTTATTCATTATATAAAATTTATGACATACTTATTTAGTGTTGCACATATATTTCTCTTAAAAATAATACAAAACACAAGAAGTAACATATAAGACATTCATGATAAAGACAAAACTCAATTAGTGTTAATCATAGATCTTCCACAGAAAATTGAAATCTACCACAGTAACACATATAGAAAAGGTACTGAATAACATGCATTTGATAAATAAGTAGCATACTCTATCCAATGTATAAAAGAGTGAATAAACGTACAGAATAATTACAATTTGGAAATGCAGAAGAAGGATAAATTAATTATGTTTTTAGAAGGCAGTGCAAAATAAACTTCCTGGAAGAGCTGGCTCTTGATTTGAGCCTTAAAAGATGCCTTAAAGTTATTGATGATGAATATGGTTTTGGAAAGGTAGAAAAATATTCCATTACTTGAGGTATGAAAGTAACCCATGTATGGAATTATAAGTGTGTCTACCTCTCTAATAGAACATTTGAAGGGTAGTATGAATTGTGGTTAAAGGTTGACTTGTTAAAATCCTGCCACATTTATATATGTAATAGTTAGTGAATTTGAATGAGTTATCTAACTCCTGCCTTTGGGCTTCAGTTTCCTCCTCTGTAAAATTTAGATAATCATAATGTTGCCTTTTTTGAGGGATACATAAGCTGGTACAGGAAAATAATGCATAGAATATAGCTCAATCCTAGTGCTCAATTATATGGACACTGTTATTAACAAACTTTCTTGCCATGAATTGTCTATGTGGCACAATCACATACTGGACATCTTTAGAATGGGTGCTATCATTCAGATACTGTTAAAATGACTCTGTTCCCGTTTTAGTATGTTTTTCTAAAAGAAGAAAATAAAAACTTGGTATCTCAAAATTTATCTTTGAGAAAAAGAATAAATGCTACTGTGTAATCCTATTATTGTGCCAGCTGTGTAAGTGTTGCACTGTCTCATGTGTTGTACTCATTTTAGGTAACTTTCTTGTTACCCTTTGAATAACCAAGAAAAGGTACATTTTTTTCCATATTCTCTGCTGATTAAAACATGCTAACAACTCCTGTCTTCCCAAAGTAAGAATTTTAAATTCCTGAATATTATATCCATGTTCTTGTCCAAGCTTACCTCTCTAGTTTCACCTCTAATTGCTTCTCTTTTTTTTTTTTAATTTATTTATTATTATTGTACTTTAAGTTGTAGGGTACATGTGCATAACGTGCAGGTTTGTTACATATGTATACTTGTGCCATGTTGGTGTGCTGCACCCATCAACTCATCATTTACATCAGGTATAACTCCCAATGCAATCCCTCCCCCCTCCCCCCTCCCCATGATAGGCCCCTGTGTGTGATATTCCCCTTCCTGAGTCCAAGTGATCTCATTGATCAGTTCCCACCTATGAGTGAGAACATGCGGTGTTTGGTTTTCTGTTCTTGTGATAGTTTGCTAAGAATGATGGTTTCCAGCTACATCCATGTCCCTACAAAGGACGCAAACTCATCCTTTCTGATGGCTGCATAGTATTCCATGGTGTATATGTGCCACATTTTCTTAATCCAATCTGTCACTGATGGACACTTGGGTTGATTCCAAGTCTTTGCTATTGTGAATAGTGCTGCAGTAAACATACGTGTGCATGTGTCTTTATAGCAGCATAATTTATAATCCTTTGGGTATATACCCAGTAATGGGATGGCTGGGTCATATGGTACATCTAGTTCTAGATCCTTGAGGAATTGCCATACTGTTTTCCATAATGGTTGAACTAGTTTACAATCCCACCAACAGTGTAAAAGTGTTCCTATTTCTCCACATCCTCTCCAGCACCTGTTGTTTCCTGACTTTTTAATGATTGCCATTCTAACTGGTGTGAGATGGTATCTCATTGTGGTTTTGATTTGCATTTCTCTGATGGCCAGTGATGATGAGCATTTTTTCATGTGTCTGTTGGCTGTATGAATGTCTTCTTTTGAGAAATGTCTGTTCATATCCTTTGCCCACTTTTTGATGGGGTTGTTTGTTTTTTTCTTGTAAATTTGTTTGTATTGCCATTTTTCAAAGCCTTCTTTTCCCCTATTTCTACCCTATTTTCAGAGTGGAGTTTACACTTCTCTACATGTTTATACAGCTTTATTATAGCATGTCAGTTGTCACTTTAAATTTTGGTTGTCTGTTCTGTCTCCATCACACTGACCTGAATTACTGTGCTCAGTCAAGTCCAGGTAAACATAAGTATCTAATAAATAGTGGTTCATCAAATGGACCAGGGTCTTAAAAAAACAAAACAAAACAAAAAACAAAACAAAACAACAAAAAAGAAAAATACCACCAGCTATATTTTATTTTTCTTTAGGTAAAATATGTGTGCTATGCCCATCTTTTAACTATGGCTAAAACATATTTTAGAATTCATACATAGGTAAAGTTAACAGACTTGCCTGGGATGCCTTCAAGACAGGGGTTGCTCTTCAATTAGCCCTTTCAATATAGTTAAATGAAGTGTCTTTAGAGCCAATGAGGAGTTAGAAATTGAAAAACTGCAAATGGTGTATGGATGCATAACCATGACCAGATAGTTAAAGAGATGACGGCAGTGATCTTCAGAAGTGGATGGTGTAGGTTTTATACCAATGGGAGCATCATAGCTTTTCTTTCACCACTGCATAAAAGGCTAACTCCTGCTAGAAGAGTGCAGAGCTCTCAGCTGGGTGCGTTAGCTCACACCTGTAATCCCAGAACTTTGAGAGGCTGAGTTAGGTGGATCATGAAGTCAGGAGTTCGAGACCAGCCTGGCCAACATAGTGAAACTCCATCTCTTTGAAAAATACAAAAAATTAGCTGGGTGTCGTGGTGGGCACCTGTAATCCCAGCTACTCGGGAGACTGAGGCAGGAGAATGGCTTGAACCTGGGAGGCAAAGGTTGCAGTGAGCTGAGATCATGCTATTGCACTCCAGCCTGGTTGACAGAGCAAGACTCCATCTCAAAAAAAAAAAAAAAAAAAAAAAAAAAAAAAAAATAGTGGATCAGAAAATACTGTATCAGTAATCTCATAAAGTTATTCCTGTCAGTTCAACTTTCCAGTCCCTAAAAACCATGACTTTGTAATGATTTAAAAATAAGTCCATATCAGAGACTGTCCTTTACAATTAGCATTGTATATTATATACTGGTTTGTGAAAGGCTTGTGAAAATAGAGAAAAGTTTGCAAATGAGAAAGGTAACTTACAGTAGTATTTTTCCTGCACAGTGTATGGGAAAAACAACAGACAGTGATTGCCCATGTCGATTACCTTCAAATATTCTCAATAAGCAAAAATGTGTAATAGCTCCTTTTCATACATTTATGTCTGATGAATATGTCTAGGAGATTTTAACAATTTTTAAATAACTGTGGAGATATGTGAATTGAAAAATGAAACGATAAATGTTTTCTGGTAGAAAAACATTACCATTTACAAAGCCTCAAAGATACGTCACACCATTGTCAGAATCCTAAGATTAAAATTTTGTCTCTAAATTAACTTCAGTAGTATATTCACTTCCATAGGGTGCTATGTGGTCTACCAGAGCTTATCACTGGAAAGTAAGATGGCAAATCTGTCTATCAATGTTGATGATTGATTGAAAAACACTCTGATTCCACAATTGAACCCTGCATAATTCACTCAAAAAAAAAAAAAAAAAAAAAGAGTCGATCAGCGTTTTCACAATTGTTTTTCAACTTTCGACAACCTAATGAATACTTCAAATAAGGCAGAAAATGAACCCGTTTAAATTTCACAGGTCATTATTAGTAGTTTCTGTTGAATGTGTAATTGACATATATGCATTTTGTTGCACTTTTCAACTTAATAATGGGAAAATTGTTAACCATGACTGACGATATGACTATGGCACTTTTAGAAAATCTTAAGTCAACAATATCTAACCCTGTATTAAAAGAAAAATAAGGACACTTTTGTTCAAAGTAAATGAAAAATCAGGACACTTTTGTTGAAAGTAAATGAAGTGGTGGAGAAATCATTATTCACTCAGCTAATAATTATTCACATAAGTTTGTTAAGTTACATTAATAAACAAATATCCTAGTTTATGAAGTTAATTTTCCTGAAAATCTTTGCAAAGTACTTTTCATATTTTCCACCATATGAACAAGGAGAAGTTTTTGCTGCAATTAACTTAATTATGAAAAATAATACATTGAACCAAATTTGTGAAAAGACTTCTCAGAGCACTAATATGTCAATGATTATTCTGAGTCTTCCAGAGAGAGCTATATCATGCAGGAAACTGACTTGTATATTTTGTACATCTAATTCTCCTAAAACTAATATTCTGAAAATGAGATAAGGAATATACATTTGGAAATTTCAAACTGCCTAAGCCTGCCTTTTCTGATAGAAAGAGCCATCCATTGTTGGAAAATATGCCTAACTTAAAATACAAGTACCCACATACACTGTACATTTTTAAAAAATTATTTTTAACAATTTAACTCAACCAGATATTTAACTGTTAAGAACTGTACTAACCCTTAATGGGAAATTTTAAAAATTAAGATGTGGTTCCTTCTATCAAGGAATGCGCTATTAATTTAAGGAATAAGTTGCATGGATAAATACTTATTTCTGTATACAATATTAACATACTAAAAACACTTAAGCCTAAGATCACATAGTGAGTGTCCTCCTGTACCCAAAGGGATTAATCATGCTCATAAATATAACTGCTATCATTTATAGAAAGTTGCTTCTATAGAAATATCTCCTCCAGTCATGACCTTTAAACATACAATAAATATTTCATTATTTAGATTTCATATGAGACATATTAATTAGACTATATATATTTTTAAAAACTTTGAAATATGTAGCTTTAGCCAGGCGCAGTGGCTCACGCCTGTAATCCCAGCACTTTGGCAGGCCAAGGTGGGTGGCTCACAAGGTCAGGAGATTCAGACCATCCTGGCCAACATGGTGAAACCCCGTCTATACTAAAAATACAAAAATTAGCCAGACGTGGTGGCGGGTGCCTATAGTCCCAGCTACTCCGGAGACTGAGGCAGGCGAATAGCGTGAACCTGGGAGGCAGAGCTTGCAGTGAGCCGAGATCATGCCACTGCACTCCAGCCTGGGCAACAGAGTGAGACTCTGTCTCAAAAAATATCTAATAAATAAATAAATTTAAAAAATAAATAAAATAAAATATGTAGCTTTGAGAGTTACTGCAACATGGTGTAGAGGTACAGAATTCCTTATACTGAACTGGTATTTGAATTCGTAACTTTGGAAAAATTATCTCTTCATCCACAAGTTGGGATGGTTAATAGCATTTTCCTCATAATAGTGCTGAAGAGATCAGTTAAAATTGTGGGTATATAAAAGATGCTCAATAACTACTTGTAGTTATCTCACTGACTTAATAGAATAATAATGAACTTATTTTACCTATATTATATATTGGCAATAATACAATTTATTTATATTGTGATTATTTTATGCCATGCAATATTGCTTTTTCCTCAAATTTTAATATAAATGATTATAAATATCTGAAAATAACATGTACCATTATTGTAATATAAAAACCTGTTATATTAGGGCAAGGGGAACTTCCAACTTTCTGATTTTATAGGAGTTTGCAAATAAATTTTTCAGTGCTTTATTTTGTTAAACAGAGTTCTGTTTATGAGATACCTACAAAACATATGGCTATTGTTAATATAGGTATCATTCAGACATTATTTATGAAAAGTAATTGCAAAATTTGGAGCATTATTTTACACAAGGTTGGTTCATCTCGGCCATTATCAAACCTAACTGTAGGGTATATTGCCATTTTGAATGATTGATTTTTTTTTTTTTTTTTTAAGTTACATAGGACACTTGCAATGTAAGTTATCCCTAGATGTGAAAAAGTGGACATGGACCTCCAATTACAATTACTGATAATCGATTTTTGCTGCATTTTCATACCATAATGCACTCCCTGAATGCATCCAAGATTCCATGAAGTGCCTGGAAAGGTCCTATTAATCATTTTCATATGTTGTTTTCTTATTTATTAAAGTGCTAAACAGGCACTTTAATCTCTCCAAAAAATCCATTTACTTATGTTATCAGAAAAAGAATGAATTAGACATGACCATAGGCACGCTTTATTTTTTAATCACTGTGCCATATCAATTTGGGTATTTCATCAGGAAAAAATGTAATTATATTAATGTAGAAGATTTTACAGTGTTATGTGTACCTTATTTCTATACTGCCTTTTTGATACTTCTTAAGAAAGTCTTCTGTCACAGCTTCATTAATATTGCCAGCACCCCAGGGCAATAAAAATACATGAGACAATTTATGGAAATGCAATTAAGCTACTGATTTAATAATCCAGTACTCAAGGGCTCGTTCTCTCTCCCTCTTTTTTTTTCTTTTTAATTTAATTCTCTTGTTCCTGGGACAACTCAGTAAAGATATGGTTACATCTAAGCAGACTTTTTTGTTTGTTTTAAATCACTTTAACCAATGATTTTCCCATTAGGAACTGAGTTACAACTTCAAACTCACTCAAATATCCTTTAATACTGCGTTTTCAATTAAGTTTTAAAACTAAAAACAGTTATCATGGAAAAATCTTTATTATAATATTTGTATCTATAAATAGTAATCATTATCGATGTGCTTACGAGGAAATAGAAGCAACAAGAAACTTGTCTCATTTATAGAACTATCTATTGCAATAACCTTAAGTTTTGCCTATTTATGTATCCAGGTATTATCATTATATATTTATGTTTCACTAATGAGAATAGATTTTTTTCTGATAACATAAGTAAATGCATTTTTTGGAGACATTTGAAAATATGTGAATAATATCCTGAAGAAAATAGAAGTATCCTAAAACCCCATTTCAACAGTGAAAAACAGTCATTTCCATGGCTGTTTTTCATGTATCTTCCTATGCATACACACATACACACACACACACACACACACACACACACACAGCTTTATTCCAGTGAAGTCAGAGTATACATTGTTTTTCTTACCTCATTCTCATTCATACATCCATCAAACAATCTTAAAAACCCAGTTTTTATTCCTTCAGTTTATCCATAGCATTCTTCATACTCTTAATCATATAAAACCATGTCTGGACACGCAAATACAGAATTGGAGAACTGTTATTGCCTACTTTAGGAAAAATTGAATAATATCACATACTCTTTCTAAATCTTGTAATACATAACTGCCCACAAGTCAATTTATACTTCGTGGTTGCCTGACAGTTAATGCTATAATATATCAGCAGGTGATTCCACCATTCTTGAACTGATGAACTTTCATTTTCTTTTTCTTTTTCTTTCTCTCCAAATCATGCTGAAATAATCCTGTTTGTACAAAATATCCTTATACTCTTGTATTCTTATATCTATGGGGATAATTTGTAAAACTGAGATTAAAGAGTAAAAAGCACATATTTTTAATTTTAGCAGATAGTGCCAGATCACCTTCAAAATGCTATAATTGTTCTTTTCACCAAAAGTAAAAGTATACCCTCTCCTCATCATACCAGCAGTAGGGTTAATCTTTTTTACCTAACTTTTGCCAACTTAAAGGTAGTGTCAATTGTTAGTTTCATTTGCATTTATCTGACTATTAGAAATGTTAAGCTTTTGGCCAGGCATGGTGACTCACACCTGTAATCCCAGCACTTTGGGAGGCCAAAGCAGGCGGATCATGAGGTCAGGAGATCGAGACCATCCTGACCAACATGATGAAACTCCAGCTCTACTAACAATACAAAAAAAATTAGCCAGGCGTGGTGGTGGGTGCCTGTAGTCCCAGCTACTCGGGAGACAGAGGCAGGAGAATGGCGTGAACCAGGATGGTATAACTTGCAGTGAGCCAAGATCATGCTACTGCACTCCAGCCTGGGTGACAGAACAAGACTCCATCTCAGGAAAAAAAAAAAAAAAAGAGAAAATGAAACGTTAAGCTTTAAAAATGTATTAATTACATATTTAGATATGTTATCAAATTGATTTATAATTTTCATTTACTTTGTTTTTCATATTTCTGTTCTGAATTGATCAAAGGTTTTATATTACAGATATTATACTTATAGTTTTGTTTCTGTTTTAATTAAAAAGTGGTTAAATAAGTAAAATACAATTTGCCATACTGCAGAAAATAAAATTGGACACTGTATCTCAAAATAAATTCGAGGTTGATTAAAAACCTTGAATGTAAAATCACACACACACCCCCCCACACACACACATAATATATATATGTCCATAAAGAGAGATTTGGAAAGATTTTTTAAAATACGAAAGTCCTTGAAGCTATGCAAAGACACATACATTAGTATGTACAAAACAATCTCACATTTTAAATTTTAAGCATTCCATATTTATAATTAAAATAAAGTATTGTTACTGTGTCTAGTGTTGGTACGGTGTGTGTTTATGTAAGAGAGTGGGTGTGTAGTTAAACTACAAAAGATTTAAAGGATGACTATTTCAAAAAAATCCAATCTTCATTGATCAAGGATTCTGGGAAAATGATAGAGTAGGAGGCACCAGGAATCTGCCTACCTAGACGACAACTGCATTGGCAGAATCTATTATGGAACTGTGTACTCTACTGAAGGCTCTCAACTTCCAGGGGAATGTTTGGACAGTATTGTATGGTTAATTTTACAGTTAAAGATTAACTACACAAGGCTGGGCACAGTGGCTCATGATCAGCACTTTGGCATGCTGAGGCAGGTGGATTCATTGAGACCAGGAGTTTAAGATCAGCCTGGGCAACATAATGAAACACCGTCTTGACAAAAAATAATACAAAAATATTAGCTGGGAATAGTAGCATACACCTGTACTCCAACCTGCTTAGGAGGCTGAAGTGAGAGGATCACTTGAGCCTGGGAGATGGAGGCTGCAGTGAGTTAGCATTGCACCACTGCACTCCAGCCTGGACAACAGAGCAAGACCTTGTCCCCTCAATCTCTCAAAAAGATTACTACATTTTATTGAATGCCATTTGACATGGGTAATTGTGTAGTATATACACTTTGCAAGTTAATTACATGGTAAGTGTGTCATAGACACATTTTGCAAGTTCATCACTGAGCAAAAACCAGTTCCCTTTCTCTGTGAAATAACACCATAGCAGTAGGTTCCCAGTAGCTATAATGTTACTCGGCGACCCTTCTCATTAGCTATTGCTAATTATATTATAAATAAATGTTTATTAATTCCAGTATCTTTTAGAAAAGAAGTTAAGTGAAAGGTGATATTTATTAGGATTGTTTAACACACTTGCAATAAAATAACTAATATACACATGACATAAAAATTCCAGATTCAAATAAAATAAATGCACCAGATCAACAGTGGGGTACTTCATCAAGGGGTGTGTGTGTGTGTGTGTGTGTGTGTGTGTGTGTGTGTGTGTGTGTATATATATATACCCTTCAGAATCTTACTAAAAAGAACAAGAAAATGTGAAGTTACAAAAGAGACACATACTTTAGACAGGCTTGAGTTAGTACTGCAAAAGAGAAAGGAATTATACTTGACTCTATGTTGAATTCACATTTATATAATCCAACCTAGGTGGCTCAATATCAAGATAAAAAGATTAGGAAATATAACCATAGTCTGAACTGACTAATGAAACCTTTATAATCATGACCAAGTCAATCTTCAATGGCAAAGATTATATGGAATCTAAAGTCAGAGTTAAAAGCAAGTCCACTTGAATTAATGCTTAAAATATAACATGGCAAATACTTACTGACAGTAGTTTCTCTCTTCATTTTTGGATTGAGAAGGATGGACAAAAAGACCTCTGGAAAACTAACTTTGTTTTCTAGTGTTACATTTGTATATATAATTTAATAGCCCTGAGTTTTAATAAAGTTACTTTTAGCATATATATCTTATTTTTCAGAAATATACCCTAAGCCATGTGATTAGGTGGGTGGCATGTTCTTCAGTTTTTATAGTTGAAGGGTCGTCATTACTTTATACAAACAAAAAAAAAATAAAGGTGAATTTTTATCATATAATTATATGGAAGTAAAGAAGGCAGATACTAAATAATAAATACTGTATGCTTCCATGTAGATAAAATTTGAAATTAGATGAAGACAGAATGCCTTAAAGTTTTCTGAGGTTGAAGTGGGGAATTTCATTGGCAAAGGTCATGCAATAAATGTGTAGATAAAGGGAATATTCTGTATTTGATTGTGTAGGTGATTGTCTACCTTTATAAATTTGTAAAACTGAACTGGACTAAAATGTGTGCATTATATGCAAATTATAATTATGTAAAATTGATTAAAACTAGTTAGAGAGGAGAGAATCAGTCAAGGGGAAAAGAAAGAAAAGGGACATGAAAAGATAATGCCAGAATTATCTTTGATGACATTAAATATAGACTGGCCTTCTCTTAATTATTTTTAAAATTAATGTAGATTTCTCAATCCTTTGATACTTTTTCCTCCACACATCTTATATTCTCATTTATGTGAATGTATGGCTACATAAGAGAGGACTCTCTTAAAGTTGGACTGGAACAGCTTGATATTTATATCTGGAGATGCATTGGAAGCATAACACTGACCCATGAGCAAATTGAAAATGGCATATGCTGGTTAGTGATTCATAATATGTTGCTTTAAGTTTAGTACCCGTTGGTCTACATTGTTGAGAATATTTAGTTTGATGGTTTACACAACTTGGCTTGAGTTGTATATGACTAACAGTGTATGAGAGAGCCTCTTATAAACACTTTTCTGCACTTCCCTTAAATTATTATAATAAGCTCAAATCTTGAATATTCATAATATACAGATAAAATGTGTCCGTGAGACTGAGAAAGCACCTTTAAGACAGACTTTCAGTGATTTCCTGCATTTTATTCCTGTTGTACTTTATCTTTACCTTTATTAAACACTAGTAAGATTCTTCTTATAGAGCCTCATAGGCCTTTCTAGTTTTCCAACCTTTTTGCAGTTGGTGTAAACCTAGTAAGTTTTTGCATTATAGTATTGGTATTTTACTCCCAGGCTAGGCTTCAAAATGTAAACACAGATTTTTGGAATTGTATCATTCTCAGTCTTTCCATTGTATTCCACTCTCCCAGCCATACACATACCAGATATTAAGACTAAAAGCAATCTCAAAAGGTAACACATCTATAATAGATGCTTTTGCCTCTTGTAAAATCTAAGGAAAATATACTAAAAATGAAGTTGTAAGTAAAATGGAATCATTTAGGTTGACCTCGAGTATTTCAATATCAGTCCAGCTTCAGAACAATACATTTGCGAGGGGAAAGCGGGTGCTTTTGTGATTTTTTTGCATGTGTTATTTCAATTGAAATAGAAAAAAAAAAAAAAAAAAAGAACTAATTTGAACTAACCGTAAAAAGAAGTTTTTATCAGTATTGAAATAAAATAGCAGAAAATGCATTTGTGGGTCTGACCTCAGCACAGATTTTAAATAGTCAATAGTAACTCTAACTCTCATTCCCCCTTCTCTGAGTGTAGCTTTATTCTTATTCCATCTTACTTAATTGTCACTGACAGATACAGACACATTCTTCCGACATATACCATCCGAAGTGAAAGCTTCACATTTTCCATCTCTTGAAAAATCTAAGAGATGCACTTTGACTATTCTCAGATCATAGATTTATTACTTGGATCAAAAAGTACTGCACAGGGAAGCAGATTCTGTAATCTCTGACGTTACAGTATCAAGGTTGGAGTGAGAAACGGATAGCTCCCTAACAAGGGGGTATCATGGAAATGATATTTTCATAGTCATACTTTTGTGAACTAGGCAGATATCCCTTCAAGTCAACCACATCTCTGCTTTGAACAGATAAATATCCACGCATATACAAAATTATACAGTAATATAAGCATGACTTTTAATAAAATTTTAACCAAAACAGTCTATTTAGGTGAATAAATACTGATATTTACAGGAGATAGTTCTGCTTGAATGATCTTAACCCTTGGGGAGACATAAATAAAAGAATATCATACTTTATTATTAAATGACCATCCAGCATATTTATGAGTAAAATTTCATAATAAATTTCTTTATTGTTTAAAATAAACAACAAAAACCCTTTTAGTTAATTAATATTCCTTTTTAATACGCAGAATGAATATAAGAAAATAGCACAAATGGTGTTATGCCAGCAAACAGAAATAGTTCCAGTTAAAAGTCAATCCTGTATTTTGAGAACTTGACAAAATCATAATTGAAAATAGTGTATTATCTTGCATGCAGATGTTGTGTAATCAGGGACATCCAAATCAACTTACATCCAAATATTTCACAATTAGTCTTTGACATATTCTGTGAAGTATTATAAAACCATGCCCTCAGGAATATAAAAGCACAAAGGGAGCCAGGACTCCAAATAGCCGTTTATTCATTTCCTAAGGTTAGGTACAATGATGACTGCATTTTCAACATTATCAGGGCCACACAGACCTTGGAGCTTAAGGATAAGATCCAATTTCATAGCAATCTGTTAAACTATAAGCCAGTCTAATGACCCAAATATTCACCATAATAATTACCATCTTGAGTGAGGATGCTATGAATATAAAGGAACACTGCATATCTAAAATAAACTACATTTATATGACATGAGACCAATTTGATGAAAAGAAGGCAAACTGTGAATGGTAATTCTGTTTTTTTAATTGTTTTCATTGTGTGTACTCATATCTGAAAATATAATACCATGTAATTTAAAAAGTTATCATAACAAAATAAAATAAGACTAGAGGCCTTAACTTTTTTTTTTTTTTTTTTTGAGACGGAGTCTCGCTCTGTCACCCAGGCTGGAGTGCAGTGGCCGGATCTCAGTTCACTGCAAGCTCCGCCTCCCGGGTTCACGCCATTCTCCTGCCTCAGCCTCCCGAGTAGCTGGGACTACAGGCGCCTGCCACCTCGCCCGGCTAAGTTTTTTTTTGTATTTTTAGTAGAGACGGGGTTTCACTGTGTTAGCCAGGATGGTCTCGATCTCCTGACCTCGTGATCCGCCCGTCTCGGCCTCCCAAAGTGCTGGGATTACAGGCTTGAGCCACCGTGCCCGGCCGAGGCCTTAACTTTTTATATCAAATGTTCTGCACACAAATATAGTCTTTTACTGATGATCTATGGCTCCAAAATATTAGTAGCTATAATTACGCTTTGTAAAACAGAAGCTATGAATGCCTTACTACAGAAAGACACAAAGAATCATTTCCTTACTCATTCACTGCTAGTAGACCCTAAGGCACAGCATTTCCTGCCCAGATACCTGAATATTAATCCAGTTTTTGTTAAGGGTATACTAACATTAACTAATGGAGATTGGTGTTTAAACCAGTTAATGTAAAGAAATGCGGTAAGAACTGAAACATTCCTTTTAAATTAACAAAAGTGTTCTTTCTAGATAGACAAAGTTACATGAGGACCCGAATGTATACCAGAAAATCATTTGATGAATATGGAATTAATAAAAGAATGTTTTGTTATATGACTTTAGTATTTTGTTGGTGTCAGGTTAAAGACATGTGGCCCTAGATAGGATAACTCTACAGAAGAGAATTTAATTTGTTTGCCTGCTTCAGTAGAAATCCAACAGACTCTATTTTCCAATATTCATTTCCTCCATTTTTCTCATCTCTTTTTGATTGATGGTATCGTTTTGTTATTTTCTTTTCATTGGCATGGAATTCATTTTGGCTACAATGACTTTTTGACTGTTTGTGTGTAGGTATATATATGATTTTAAAATCAATAAACAATGTTGTTTCCCTATTTCCAAGATTATCCCTCCATATTCTCTAAAGTCAATAGTGTGAAACAGTCCAGATATGAGTCTAAGAATGGCAGTATGAAAAACTGTAAAACTGGAAACAACTTAACTCAGTAGGTAATCAATAGGGAAAATGAAACTCAATATAATTGACTCTAGTTAATGTAATGATGCATATATTTTATATTTTTCATACAAGCATTTTTTCATATTTTAAAATTTCAAAGTTAAGTATACATGTGACTACAGTTCCTCCCAACTTCTTTAAGGTACTTTATCTGGCAGTCACTAGCAGATGTGTTTGTCTAATTATTTCTTATGTTTTTTTTTCCTGCCTCATAATTTTGTTCACATTTGCTGTGGAGATTTTAGAAATCATCTAGATTGTTTGGTACAGGAAGGAAATCAACCCTGGGCTGCCTAATTACTGACAATCTTCCTGTTTTTCCTTGGATACATTTTCATCCTTACATACATTGGTGATTTTGGTTAACCCTTTCCACATACAACTCAACTATACATCCCATGATAGCTTGCTGTATATTAAATCCAACTATTTTTATATTGAAAGTGGATAAAGTAAGCCAAGGTATTCCAGAAGAAAATACATTTGGTTCAGTATTTTTAAAAATAAGCTATAGCTTGAAAGTTTTACATGCAGTCCTAATAATAAAATAATTGGGAGAAATAGTCCAAATACAAGAAACACATAAAAAAATGAATCTATATCAAGTATAATAAATTGTTTACACCTCAGGTTTTTCTGCTTTGAAATTTGTGTTGACATTTGACCACATTCATTTCTGTTGTATTCACTTCGAAAAATAGAACAGGAAAGACGTGGACAACAAAAATAGGATATGAATTGAGAGAAGACATGAACTTTCAGAAGAGGAGAAGCATGAAATAAGTATAATTAGCGTTGAGATATTAAATCTCAACAAAATAGGACAAAAGGTGGTATAGATAATGATGAAAGCATGCTTGACATGTAAGCTAGCAATTTGGTTGAGCCGGAAATTTTGACATTCAGATCGAATACAAATAATTTAATAAAATTAGGCCACAAACTGCATAGTGTGCTCACATAATTGTTTTTATTTTTCAAAATCTGTCCTTGCTCTGAATTCAGATCTGACAGAGGAATAGATGATACAAATAACAGTTGATCCCCTTACATTATCTAGCTAGACAAAACTATGCATATATACTACCAATGAAAGTTTTCTTTTTTCCCTTATATCACTAATCTTACCTGTTTTTAAATTTTATCTCTTTACTTTCAATTTATGCCTTCTCTTTTTCTTTTATTACCTAAAAAGTGCTATACGAATAAATTTCAGGGAAATTTGGATTAATGCTGCATCTGTCCAATATGTGACATTTTCCAGTTCTTCCATAATATGCCAGTTAAGTGTGGATGGCCCATTAACCTCCTTCTTTGTGTTTCAGTGCACAGGTTTCTCTCATTAATCATCTGTACAACTAAAAATTCAGTTCTTTTTTAAAACTCACATCAGACTAAAGCTTCAGAGATTTGACAGGCACTAGATAGTTTTTTATTTTCAAAAGAATAATCAAAATGTCTCATAACTATCAAAATGAGGCATAGATGGGGAATATGTTTAAGACAGACTTTGACTAAGGGGAAAAAAAAGAGAGAAAACAAATCCTTGGGTCAAAGTTCTCCATAGACAAGCTTCAAGTATAAATGCAAATCCTTTTAGTTGAATGAGTCACTTATCCTAGTTTAAGCAGATAATGCTGATATCAGACATTCTGGTATTTTATATATAATTGGTAGGATTAATAATTGATTTTATAGAAAACTGGCTCATTTATCTTTGGGATAGCATGAGATACTAAAATTAACTCTAGAAAACAGAAAATACTTTTATTTTACTTGAATATTTCCAGTACATCTTTTGAGGCATTTCATTTTTTAAGGTACATGATTTTTATAAGTACATATAAGCATATGATAACAATATCAGCACTGTAGCAAACAAACTTAAATTTTGTGAAAAGGCTCATTGACTTATGGATTCAAACATTTATAAGGTTACTATATCCCTCACTAAGAAAGTATAATTCATTTATCACTGACAAAAATAGTATGTTTTTCTTTGAAAGCCCAGAGATTATATTAATTTAGAGAGGGAATATAAAATTGCTTTGCATTTTATTGGTATAGGAATAATTTTATTTAAATTGTTAGTGACTTTTTGCTATTTTGATTTTGTTGTGGTGGTGGTTGTTATTAAATTCCTTCATTCTCTCCATATTGTCTCCTTCCAATTTTTTTCATTCATTTATTGATAATACATTTATTAATTAATTCATTTATTCATTATTTAATTCATTTATTACTATGCTAGTAAATATTGAGTTGGACCACCTGATGTAGATATAAAAATGAATTAAATTTTTCTTGCCATCAAGCGTAATTGAGGCAGACATAAAAATATTTGACAAATATTATAATTATTATAGTTTAAGTCAATGTTAAATAACAAAATAGCACAATTTGAGCTTAAACTCCAGTTAGAGAGTAGAGGAAGTCTTCATAGAAGTAGGGCATGAACTGGACTTTGAAGGTTGAGAAGGCTCACTTAAGGAGGCTGGGGGATTGGCAGTCTTATACAAAGCCTCAGAAAAGTATAACCACCTGGAGTAATTACAGAAATTGACATAATTACTTTAATATTGTTTTGAAATTGCATAGAAGTGGCTAAATATAAAACTGGATATGTCAGACCAGGGTCAGGTCCACATGTTCAGCTAGAGAGGTTTAACATTGTTTCTTGAGAAATGGGAGTCATTTCACAAAAGAGGAATCATATAAATAGATTTCTGTATTAGTGAAATTATCCAAGAAACAGTGAAGATCACTGAGTTCATAGTCAAAACTGCAGTCAGAGAGATAACAGAATACTTCAATAATGTATATATGGGAGGAGGAGAGTCAATTTAACACTGGCATAATGTAAATGATGAGCAATGAATAAATATAAGAAATCGTAATAAATTTCAGAGATTGTAAACCTGGAGCCAGTATACATATAGGACAAATAGAAGTGGTGGATAAAGGAGAAGTAGTGGTTTTGACAAAGATGAATTTTCTGTGAAAGAAGAAGTACAGTGCACATTTTGCCTTAAGGTAGCTGAGGGTCCTTCAGATAGAGATGTTTAGTGTTCACTAAAATATACAGCAAAATTCTAGAATAAAGATATAGAATTAACAGGATTCTAAGCTACAGGTATAGCATTAGCAATTTTCAATGCACAGTTAGTAGTCAAACTCTACCTACTTTACAGTAACTATATTGTATTTAACGAGAAATGACTTTTTTGAGAAATAGATTTTCAATACAAGTTATCCTTAGCTAAGAAAAAGTGAAAAAAAGAGTGGGTATCTAGAATCTAAAGGAAAAAGTATTACTCCTCTATGGAATAATTATTCTTTCTGTCAAGCAACAGTTGAGTAATGGGAGTTATATTGTCCCTCAGGGACCAAAACTGGCTACGTAAAATAATAATAATAATAAGATTATACTCTACTATGTATAAAGTATGGATATAAATACTGTAAATAAATAGACAGTATAACTGTGGCATTAAAATTTGATGGAAGGCAAAATGACTTGGAAAAAGAAATGTTCATGAATGCTCTTAGGAAAGGGTAAATATATTTTAAAAAATGAAGTTGAGAAACATCTATCTGATAGACGGGTGTGTCTTCTTTTTAGTGAAGATACTTCTGAGTGTCGTATGTAATTTGTGAACTCAGGTCTCATACTAAATGTGACTTAATGGCCACAAAATCACAAAGACTGCTGATCTCCCTCTCTTACATTCTTACATCAAGTTCACAGTCTGACACTCTGACATATTCTGCCCGCTCAGCTGCTGTGGAGTTTAACTCCTCTGTCGAGTCCATATTCCTGAGGGATCATAAGCTTTTATTTCTGAGTAAGCCAGAAACTTAGTGCCAGGATAATTAGTGTTAGTTATTGGAAGATCATTAATGGCATCAGCATCAAAAATCACTCCAAGTGGGAGAGCTTCCTTTCTCTTAGAGTTTTCATTTAATAAGCCATGTTTCTACTTAACATGACCAATGAAATCGGTTGTATTTTATGAAGTTTTTTTTAATAATTTATGTACATTCAAAATGAGTATAAATCTTATGTAGAGGATATCTTTAATTTTAAATTAAATTTTTTTTTTCTTAGCACATATAGTCTTCTGCATAAAGAAGCCAAGAAGAACTATACTGATAAGACTTCTTCTCTGTTACTATAACATAAATAATGGGTTGTAAACAAGCTTAAAGAAAAATAATATACAGGATATAGAATATACAGGCATGCACTACTTAACTAAGAGAACACATTCTAAAAATTGTGCCATTCAACGTGGTGAAACCCTGTCTCTACTAAAAATACAAAAATTAGCTGGGCGTGGTGGTGCACGTCTGTAGTCCCAGCTACTTGGGAGGCTGAGGCAGGTGAAGCGCTTGAACCCATGAGGCAGAGGTTGCCGTGAGCCCAGATTGTGCCACTGCACTCCAGCCTTGCAACAGAGTGAGACTCCGTCTCAAAAAAAAGATAAAAATAAATAAATAAATAAATAAAAATAAAAATTGTGCCATTAGGTGATTTTGTCATTGTGCAACCATCATTGAGTATGCTCATACAAACCTAAATGGTATAGCCTACTACATACCTAGGGTATATGGCATAGACTATTCCCCTAGACTACAAACGTGTGCAACATGTTACTGAACTGAACACTGTAGGCAATTTTAGCACAGTGGTATCTAACCATATTTAAACATAGAAAAGGTACCTCAAAGTACACGATTATAATCTTATCAGACCACTGTTGTATATGCAGTCTGTCGTTTAGACTGAAAAGTCATTATGTGGTACATGACTCTATTGTTTAAAATAAGCAAGTGGCTTCTCTGCCTAACTTATGCATGATGCAAGCACATGAGATGTGTAATCTAATTCCTCTCATGCAGGAAGGCAGTTTGGATAGATAAGACAAGAGCAGCCTAAACCCTAGCTGAGGTTAAGTGCAAATGGGTTTGCACCTTTAACTTCTAAATTATAGCAAGGAAAATTGTTTAAAGTATGTGAAATTAACAATCTGACTTTAAGTTATACTTTTGCTGAATTATTTTATTAACAAATGAATTTAAGGATTTTTAAAAAGTATCATTTGACCGTGGCTCCGAAAAATTCCATCCAAGAAAGTCAATTTGTTTCTTTCAGTCTTTCCTTATGCTTTCACTGGAGATCTAGATCTGGGGTAGAAAATGTAAGGTTTTCCTTTCTAATATTTTACTTTCTTATATGAAAAAAGTTTTAACTTAGGGCCCATACATTGCTGCTGCAAGTCAGGGTCTGTTCAGCTGCAAAAATGGTAGGAACAATGTGAATGTGTATTCTTTTGTTTCCTTTTCCCCCTTTGGGAGAGATTTTTCAAAGGAGTTCTTGACTTGCAAGCATTAACATTTATCTGGTGCTTTTTCGGCTTCACTCTTCCTTTTATGTTTGGAGGGAACTAGTATCATTCTTTATTTGGCAGGAAACAGAGAAAAGTCACCTCCATCCCATATTTGTATGGTTCCCCTTTAGCCAGGCTTATGCTTAGTGCAGTGACAGCCAATTTCTCTTGCTTAGCACAGGAAGAGGCAAGCTGACTTATTTTGGCTTGCTCTCTCTCCAAATCCACTTCTGTCCTCATTGTGCCTGGCCAATACTAAAGTCTCTGTTTGACGAGGCCTGGAAACCTCACATAACCTAACAAATGATATATAATTTTTAAGTAAATTTGGTATTAATCATAAATGTTTCATGTTGCAGACGTTACAATTAATTTCACTAGAATATTGGTAATGGAAGAGCTGAAACATATCTATTGTACCAGTTTGTTTTTTTCTTAAGTGTAAATTAATAGAATTATTTAATGATGTTATTGGAAGTGATTAAGGAAAAAAAACACACAAGAAATAAACCATGAGACAAGAACATTATTCCTTTGCATATTTCAGTATGGACAGAAATGCAGTAACATGTTAAAAAACTGATAATAAATAAAACCAGAAAACATTGTCAGCAATCTTCTTTGGGTAAGAAGAAAGCATTTACTTTTGCCATAGGGTATAATACATTTACATCATAATAACACAATATCTGTGTCTTTTATAACCTAGAGAATTGAACTCTTATGTGATGTCACTTTTTAATAATAAATGCAGGAAGTTCACGTTGAGAGTAAATAGTAGCTAGAGCTCAGTAAATTAACTGAAGGAAGAGACAAAAACATATGAATAGACAACAGAATGTTTTCCCTTGAGGAGAAGAGCAATAGAATATTCACAGAAAAGCAATTACTAGGAAACATAGCAAAGTATGCAGAAAAAGTGAAAGGAAAGTTAATGAATTTAACAGAAAGATGGCAATAAGAAAAATAGGTTATTAAAATGTTAAACTTATCAATAAATACGTATCTATATGTAACATCTGTAGATCATCTGCTTGTTGAGTGCATTTGTTATCACTTTTGCTAGATTTGTAAACTACATGAGAACAGAAGTGGTAACATATTCATTTTAAAATAACTGACATCTCCTATTAGAATACCTATTGTGGAGTTCAGATCTCAGAAACACATTCTGTAACTAGGGTCTATCCGAACAACCAGATCCAACACATATAAATTGTCTGAGAATGTTTCCTGATCTAGGTCTAGGTTGTCACTTAGAGGTTCTCTTGAACTTAAAAATCCAGCTCAGAAAAGACTTCCATATGTCTTTCCCCGTGTTTCTCTGTGTTCAAACATCTGAGTCCCAAAGGCTAATGATCATTCAAATAGAAACACACAATAAGAGCCTTAGCAAAAAGTATAATTTCTAAACCATGCTGCAGCAAGGATTCCCTGGTAAATGTGATATTTAAGGAAGTCTCAACCTTTAACTAATCTAAATTTCAAAAGCATATCATTCTTTCCATCAAACTACCAAATGCTTTGCTAGTTTGGCTTAATTTCTTTTTTTTTTTTTTTTTTTTTTTTTTGAGACGGAGTCTCGCTCTGTCTCCCGGGCTGGAGTTGCAGTGGCCGGATCTCAGCTCACTGCAAGCTCCGCCTCCCGGGTTCACGCCATTCTCCTGCCTCAGCCTCCCGAGTAGCTGGGACTACAGGCGCCGCCACCTCGCCCGGCTAGTTTTTTGTATTTTTTAGTAGAGACGGGGTTTCACCATGTTCACCAGGTTGGTCTCGATCTCCTGACCTCGTGATCCACCCATCTCGGCCTCCCAAAGTACTGGGATTACAGGCTTGAGCCACCGCGCCCGGCCGGCTTAATTTCTTAAAAGTATTGCCTTAATGTTACAGGACCCCAACGCTTACCCAAAGGTGGCCATTGGGTCAGGGTTTCTGCGTTATAGTCCCTTCTGTGGTCGCCAGAAATATGTTACAGGAATAGGGTCCCAATCCAGATCCTACGAGAGGGTTCTTGGATCTCACACAAGAAAGAATTCAGGGCAAGTCCAAAGTGCAAAGTGAAAGCAAGTTTACTAAGAAAGTAAAGGAATAAAAAATGTCTATTCTATAGGCAGAGCAGCCCTGAGGGCTGCTGGTTGCCCGTTTTTATGGTTATTTCTTGATGATATGCTAAACAAGGGGTGGATTATGCATGCCTCCTCTTTTTAGACCATACAAGGTAACTTCCTGATTTTGCAATGGCATTTGTAAATTATCATGGTGCTGGTGGGAGTGTAGCAGTGAGGATGACCATAGGTCATCCTATCGCCATTTTGGTTTTGGTGGGTTTTGTCTGGCTCCTTTAATGCAACCTGTATTATCAGCAAGGATTTATGACCTGTATTTTGTGCCACCCTCTGACGTCATCCTGTGACTTCGAATGCCTTAACTGTCTGGTAATGCAGCCCAGTAGGTTTCAGCTTCATTTTACGCAACTCCTATTCAAGATGGAGTTGTCCTGGTTCATGTGCCTCTGACATTAATGCTGTGCCTTAAACTATTATTGCAAGAGATCAAGAGGATGTTAATATTTCCCTCAGCTTGACTAATTTCAGACAGGATTCTTCTTATTCTAGGCCTCTGACCTCTCTTTTCTTAGAACATTTACATTAGAACACTTTATCATTCCATATTATCTCTTTGCCCCTTTGAGATGTAAATCTTGTTAAAAACATCTTGCCAGTTTAGAATTTAGGAATGTCTTCCTAAAGGATCTGGGAACCATCTCTTTGAAATGTAAATATTTGAGGAGCTAGCACCCTAGTTTCCAATCTCCATGGGAGGGCAGACTCCTAACATCGATGGGTACCAATTAGCAAACATAGATGACATAATCTCAAAGAAAAACATTTGAAAACTCAGGAATAACTAAATGTACTCCATACATCCCACAGATCAGTGTCCCTTCTAACATCATGCAAGATGTTTTCACTGGCTCACCCTAGTACATAAAAACTCTCCCACTTCTTGTTTCATCTGAGTTGAGTTCAGAGGAGTTCTGGCCTCTATCACCTGCTGCAATGACTTTGAATAAAGTATTTCTTGCCTATTTAACTTTATCCAGTGCAATTGTTTATTTGAGAATAGTTATCAAAAAAGTAGTCACATCAAATTGATTTTTCATTGACCCTGTGGTTGTTATAAAATCTATTACCTGTGGATTTGTTTTTGTTGTTTTGAGATAGAGTTTCACTCTGTCACCCAAGCTGGAGTGCAGGGGAGAGATTTTGGCTCCCTGCAACCTCTACCTCCTGGGCTCAAGCCATGCTCCCACCTTAACCTTCCAAGTATCTTGGACTACAGGTGCGTGCCACCATGCCTGATAATTTTTGTATTTTTTGGAGAGATGGGGTCTCACCATGTTGCCCAGACTGATCTGGAACTCCTGAACTCCAGCAGTCCACCAGCATTGGCCTCCCAAAGTGCTGAGATTATAGGCATGAGTTACTGCACTTGGCCTATTATCTGTTTTGTGATTAAGGGTCTCTGTGTTACAGGACTCTCTGTGATCCTTGTCACATGGCCATGAAAAATTAGTGTTGCAGACAATTTGAAGGGTGAGGAAAATGGGATTTATTGGGAAAAAAGGGAAAAGGGGACCCTCCACAAACCCACAGTCCCTGCTCTTCACTTCCTACCTCGCAGATTGAATGCCAGGTTCTGCCTAGGAAGAGGAGCAGCCAGGCTCCTCCCTGCTGCAAACGGTACAAACTTACCGAGACCCCACCACAGTGCACACCAATCCCAGTGTGCAGGCTGGCTGGGGGTTTGCCGACAACCCCTTTCAACCGGCTGTTTCATTTCCACCAGAAGTAAAGTTCTAAAGCCCCTCAGCCATCTGAATAGACCCCTTTCTCTCAGTCAAGGGCATTCCAAAGCTAACCTGAAAAACTAGTTGAGGCCATGATGGGAATGGGAAGCCAGTCATGTCTCATTATACCCACCTCTGTTTTGGAATTACTGATAGAACAGACTCCAAGTCTGATAAGAATCATTTACAATCTTTTCTCTGAAGTGCGCTACCTGGAGGCTTTGTCTGCATCATAAAACCTTGGTCTCTACAACCCTTCATCTTAACCCAGACAATTCCTTTCCATTGATTCTAAGTCTTTATATAATAATTAAACTCTTCCTACCAATTGACAATCAGAAAATCTTTGACTCTAACTGTGACCTGGAAGCCAGTTGTCATGCCTTTCTGGAGTGAATCAATGTACATCCTACATGTATTCATTGATGTCTTTTGTCTCCCTAAAATGTATAAACCCAATTTGTATCACAACAACCATAGGCACATTTTCTTAGGATCTCTTGAGGGCTGCGCTATAGGCCATTGTTCACTCATACTTGGCTAAGAATCAATCTCTTCAACTATTTTACAGATTTTGGCTCTTTTTGTCAACACTGGTAAGAATATAAATTGTTATGATTTTGTAGAGAGCAACTTAATGTGTTTCAAGAATTTTATCACATTCACACTTTTTGACAAAGTAATTTCAGAACTAAGAATATGCACTAAGAGAATAATCAGAGATTTACATAATTATTTACAAAAATGTTCCTAAATGTGAAACAATGAAATAACGTATAATTAAAGTGTATCATATCTAGAAGAAAATTTATTGTAAAACATCAAATATTATTGTTAAAATATTTAATAGAATATATTTATTGTTGCTGTTGTTTTTAGTGCCAATTGGGAATAGAAAGAGTTTTGTTACGACCATATGCTAACCATATCCAAAGAAGCTATCTAAGCAGTGGGTGATTTTGAAGGCTTAAGAAGAGTTGTAAGGGTGAAAACGTGTGATACCTTTCCTTACCCATCATAGGTGTCAAGGCCAACACTCCTATAGCAAAAGACAGATTAACAAGAGAAAAGCATAACAAATTTATTTAATAAAATATTTATGTGGCATGTGAGATTTCAGAAATGAAGGCCCAAGGACACACGGAAAAGTGTTGTTTTATGCTTAGGTTAGATGAAAAATGGGTAGCCATGTAAAAAATTTAATTCGACAAAAGGGTATTTTCTAGTGGTAATAGAACATTGGATTTATTAATTTAGTAAAAATTGAACGGTACCTGCAAGGTTTGTTTGTTCAGATACTTCTTGGTCTCTCTGTGTAACATTCATTTCTTCCAAATATGAGGCAATACACCTCTTGCTCCATACTTGGGGTAACAAACCTGGAGGAAATAAGGGTGGTCAAGGGAGAAGGGTGAGTGTGGCTTGTCCAGGATTTATGGTTTTTTTTTTGGTGGAGGGGAAGGTAGTTCTAGCTTATATAACCTGCTTTGAGGAAGACAAACCTTGGTTTGTATGAATCACTTCCAGGAGAGAAAGGCAGCAGGAGACAGGAGTACAGGAGAAGGTCAGAGAGACTTTGCTTCCGAGGCTTCCACTTCCTTTATTTCAAAGTACTCAGCACGCCCAAGTGCCATACTTTGGAGTATGGTTTTCTGAGTTCACAGAGTAAAATCTGTTTATGAGGTTACAGTCTGCTAGAGACACAGTGACAAATAACTTTGTTAATGGGGTAGCTATGTGAATAAGGCATCTTTTCCTAGAATCTGTCAATTCTCAAGGACAGCTTTAGGAAATATGTGTCTCCTCCCCAACTAACATGGAGATTTTGTCATGTTTATGTATTTTTTGGGGCAAGAAGTTTTTCTATTTAAGTCGGTTCTCAATGGTTTAAATCTTCAACATCTTAAGGAAAAAAAAAAAAAAAAAACATTGAAATTAATAGAAGAGCATCTCTTTTGTTGGACCAGAGTAATTTTTCAGCTACTCCAATAATGATATAGAGGCAGTATGTTTTGACATTCCTCTAGGCATGTACAGCTTCCTGATAAATTCAGGCCCATCATCTAAATATCATAGTTAAAAACATAAATTGAACAAAAATGATTTTATTAAACAGGTATCTTTCATTTATATTAGCCAGTGTTGCTTTCCTCAAATTGTACACAATATCCACAATATTGCTAAGAGTGATAGAGATTTATGGAATCAAAAGTTATCTCTCACGCAGGTGCAAGTTAGATTTCAAATTGTATAGCCATTTTCTTTGTTCTAGGGAAAACTGTTTCTTCAGTAATGGCATTCTACTTTCTATGGTAATTGAGCTTTCCGGAAGCAAACTGCTTCTTCAATTATGTTTCATTGAATGACATATTTGCAGAGTATATGAAGAGTTCTGTTTCTTTAAACACTTTAAAACATTAGTTTACCTTTTTATATACTGCACAAGTGCAATGAACTGAACTCATTAACTAATTATTATTTAATTGTGATGCTGAAAAGCTAAAATATTACATTGCAAGAGCTTTTAGTGATCATCGTTTAGCATTTTAAAGGTACTAAAAGCACTATTCATCCATCAAATTGTTCGTTTGTTTAAAACATGTGCAACAAAAACTGAGTGGACCTAAAAGCATAAAATAAATCTGGTCTCTTGCAAGTTAGTTAGATGAAGCAGAATGTGCACAGGTAAGGTCAGTAGAAACACATACACACACACACACACAATATGTTTGATGTACTCCAAGAAGTTCAATAACACTTGAACGTACATTCATAACACATCTTTGGAAAACACATGAATATAATTTTAAATCCTGAAGCAATAAAAAAAAGAATTGTCATAAGATTGCTTTGGATTTTAGTATCATTATATTAGAAGTAAACTTCATAATCTTTTTAATAATAGCAATCATCTGTCTTACTTTGCATTTATTTCCTTTCTCTGTTTCCCTCTCTCTGCTTCTGGGCTATTAGAGTTTCTCAAATTGTTTGTATCACATAGATACCCATGTAAATACTGCAGGGTTGACTCCAAAACTATATTAGACACAAGTGTGCTTGTATTTCAGTTCTTGTAATTATAAGTGGCCCCACTTCAGACTATTGGATTTTCTATGAAACACAATGGAAAGCATCAAATTAGGGAAAAAGAGTGGCTCAGGCTGCCCCAAGCAATTAAGTGAATTAAAGAAAATTACTACTGGATGCTTTATGTACAGCAGGGGCTCTGTGCATGAAGAAATATAACTGCTAGTCACACCTGTGCTGATTCTCACTGTGGAATTGAAATTATCATGAGTAAATATAATTACTTAGCAAATTTAATAAATGTTGTTTGGGGTTCTGAAAACAGCACTTGGATCTACAAATTACACACTGATAAATGTGGCAGCACAAGTTCAGTGGTATCTAATAGCACTAAAATATGTAGAGCATCCTGGAATGTGCCAGGAAAGCTTATGAGTAAGTAAAGATAATAAATTGCTACAAAAAAAAAGGGTACTAAGTCACTCATAGCTACCCATGCTTTCATGTTTTTCTTTAATTATGTAATTTTGACAAAATTGTTTTTTTCAAAATCCCCAGCAGTTTAGATATCCAGGCTGTCCTCCTGAATTACAAATAAGTTTATTCCTAGCAAGAAATTAGTAAGTATTTGGTAACACTTGAAATGAAGTGCTCTAAATAAGTATTTAATTAAGAAATAAAACAGTTATTGCTCTTGGGCTGTAATGATTGGCAATAATTGCTTTACATGATTTAATGGTTATAAAAATAACAGAGATAAGTAATAACAAGAAGAAATTAAGCTACACTTTCCATCATAACTTTAATTTGTATGCTCTTAAGAATCATAATAATGATTGATCTTTTATTAAATGAATATTAAGCTAAACCTTCATATAACCTACCTTATCTTTGAAGAATATGTTGAACCATTAAGTCATAATTTATAATTAAAAGGCAATACAATTTATTTTATCAAAAGGAAATAAAGTATTTATGTATTTTGTAAAATTTCCATATGGTAAAAGCCTATTTAGAGTATAAGGCTTCTGCTATAATACTAATAACCATAAGTCTTCTACTTTAAATCAGGAAAACGTTAGAAAATGTTTAATAGCTTTAGTATATTTAAACAATTCATCAAAATTATTGAAAATACTGTTCTTTTGCTAGGGCTGTCATAACAACGTGCCACAATTGGGTGACCAAAAGTCACAGAAACACATTTCTGGAGGCTACAAGTCCAAAATCCAGCTTTCTGTGGGACCATGATCTCCCCAAAGGCTCTGGGAATGAATGGCTCCTTGATCTTCTACCTTCTGGTGTTTGCTGTGAAATTTCAGCATTCCTTGATTTGTAGACCTAGCACTGAAATCTCTACTTTCTTTATCACATGGTCTTCTCCCTTGGTCTTCATGTCTTCTTCTCTTCACATTATCTTCCTTCTCTGTATACTCACATCATCTTTCATCTGTGTATGTGCCTATGTCCAAATTTCTCCCTTGTTAGGGAAAGGACATTATCCAGTATACAATGTCTTAAGTTAAATAATGGATTTTGTGGCTGTACCAGTTTAATATGACTATATATGAACTCGATTACTATTCTATAATTATCCTATTTCCAAATAAGGTTACATTCACAGGTTCTGGGTGGGCATGAACTGATTAACCCAAATATAAAGTGTTAATGTTCTTGTAAGTCGTATGGCTGACTTCTCCCTGTTTTGTCAGTGTCCTGCAATACATAAAATTCCCACTTAGTATTCACCTATACACAAAAAAGAATATTTATTATGCTCTAATGGAGGAATCAGGGTCAGAACACTTATTCTGTGACCAGATAATAAATATTTTAGGCTTTGCAGACCACATGGTCTTTGCTACAACTACTCATCCCTGCTGTAAACAATAGGCAAATGGATTGGCATAGTTGGATTTGGCCCCAAGTCATGATTTTGCCTACCTTTCCTATGGTGGAAAGAAATTGTTTATTTTATTTTAACAGAGTAAATTTGTATATATATATATTATATATATATAATATATATATATGTGTAGAATGTAGCAGGTAGACGCCAAGTATATTGGCTAAATTGTAGCCAATACTAATACACTGATGAATATACTAAATATTCTACAATGTTTAGGTAAGGTTCCCACAACAAAGAATTATCTGTCCAAAATGTCAAAGTACCAAAGTAGAGATAACTTCCTAACTTTATTTCTGCCTTAGAAATCCCTATTCTTGATTAGAAATCACCCAGTCATGTAATGAATTTGATCTACTATAAAATGTCCAAGAAGGGATATCTATGAGGCAGTTAAATGTCTAACGTTAGCCATCAACAGGGAGATCATTTTTAGAGGTACAAATTAGTGATAAAGTATAAAGGTTCAAAATACAGAGATGGTTAACACTTTCTAGAGAAAATCTTTAAAAGGAAAGAAGAAGTAATAAGATAATAACATATTTATATTTAAAAGGAGAATGGGCCGGGCATGGTGGCTCACGTCTGTAATCCCAGCACTTTGGGAACGAGGCTGAGGTGGGTGAATCACCTGAGGTCAGGAGTTTGAAACCAGCCTGGCCAACATGGTGCAACCCCATGTCTACTAAAAATACAAAAATTAGCCAGGTGTGGTGATGCGTGCCTATAGTCCCAGCTACTTGGGAGCCTGAGGCAGGAGAATTGCTTTAACGCAGGAGGCAGAGGTTGCAATGCGTCGAGATAGAACCACTGCGCTCCAGCCTGGGCAACAAAGTGAGACTCCGTCTCAAAAAAGAATAAAAAAAAAAAAAAGAGGAATGAAGATGAATCTGCCAACAAAATATTGAACAAATAACTGACACAGAAACATTAAGAAAGGGGAAAGAAGAGAACATCTCTTAATAAAGCACATGGATTCAGCTACTGACCACTTCCATGAATTTGGCTGTCTTCAACATGCCCTTAAGATTAGTAATCATTCCACTTTTTCTAAATATATGTTTGTTATCTACACATATATTAGATATTATTTCTTATATTGTTAACCCTTTTGTTTATTCTCATTTGGTAAAGTAATACATCCAAGAGAGAACAAACCAAGTTCTTCCAAAATGTGAAAATTTGGGGGCATCACAGGTTAGAAGGCAGGAGGACATCAGTGGGCACAAAATCCCAGATGGACACCAACCGTTTCTCAGATTTTGACCCTTTCAATCCATTTCATGATGCACCAAGGATGTCCAGAAAAGTAAAATATCACTATTTCATCAATCATTTCCAAGGCGTCTGTAAAATGCTGTCCTGTACAGGGAAGTGGGTTATTTTCCCTTACCTAACATGAAAATTGACAGAAATTGAGCTTAAACATTTTACTCAACTCAGTAATTTTGGCATTTGCAAATTACCTGATAGGTACATTACACTTGTTTCTTATCTAGAAATTTAAAAATCTTACAGTGGTTTTGTAGGGTGAAAAATCTATTTCTATCGTTGACCCAAGTATTCCCAGTAAGGAAAGAAAAGCTTTTATTGTATTAGATCCTGCCTGCATTAAAATTATCTTTAAATATTTTGACTTCATCTATTTGTTAAAACTATCAAATCGTTTACTTAGCAAAATAAATATTTAATTCAGAAAATAAAGCAATTACTCTGTTTCGATTCAGCCATATACTTAGAAGGTGCCCACTTAATTGCTCAGAGGTGAAGACTTTCTTTTTCATCCTATGGTCGCATTCCCTTTTAAATTCATATGTGTGTATATGTGTATGTGTGTATAATTTATAAATAATTGATGTATAAATATTTATATATGACATTTACATGTCATTTACATGTCATATATAAATGTTATATATAACGTATAAAATATGTTTTATATATAACATGAAAATATATATGACATATATAAATAATTATATTCATTTACTTATTTGTCATACATTTAGTGACTATCAACAATATGCAAGGTGCTAAGCATGTCACTATGTTAACAACTATGAAAAAGCCAAAAAAGCCCTTTTTGAGTTTGGAGTCTAAAAGGAGAGACAGAAATCAAAGTTCGTTTCTGTCCACATAATCAATTTATTAAGATACTAATAAATGGTATTTAAGAAAATTATAAGTTGGTGTGAAAGCATAAACCACAGGATATGACAAGTCTAGAGATTTTGATAAAGCTTTTGTAGGGAGAATTTGAATGAATCACACTAGAATTTATGAAAATTGGGTTGGTAAGGAAAAGGGATAAATTCATTTTAGGAAGAAAAGGAATGGCAGAATGTCCTCAGGAAGAAGTGAGCATGAATTATTTGAGTAACAGCGGAAAATGCTAGGAAATTACTTGGAGTGAAAATTAGATACCCAAGTAGAGATGTGAAAGTGCATAGGAAAACATACAGTATATAATATGCATTTAAAGTATATTATTAATAGCTTGAAAATAAATACATGAATGAACGAATGAAGAAAAGATTTAGCAGAAGATTTTTTGCTATCAAGAGGAGCAGAAAATACTTATTAGACAAAAGTGAAAAATGCACAGAAAATTGAGTTACTTGCCAAAGGTCATCTGGAAACATCAAGGAAAGAATTAAAACAAAGTGGAAAAGAAGCACAGGCTTATAGAAATTACGTTGAGACCAGAGGCTATTTATTTTTAAAATTCTAACACTTTTCTCTGAACTTATAATACATTGAAATTCATTGGAAATATTATTCATACACATATCTAAGTCAAATATATAATCTACCAAATGGTTTCTGGCATATATTTTCCTTTTAGTCTTTTCTTCAGAGCATACCATGAAAATACATGAGATAGATGGGATTTATAAAAAGAGACCTAGAGATTGTGGGCCTACATTATTTTGAATAAATAAAAGGGAAATGAAGTCTAATTTAAAAACATATCACAAGACCTAACTTATTGTTATATACACAAAGTACATTTTAGTAGATAATATACAGATAAGAATGTTTCTTTTAAATCAATGATTGTTGACAATCCTATCCATTATCCACTATTATTCTTATTAGTTGTGTCTTACTTTTATTCAATTTTTTTCTATTGGATTTTTAATGAGAGATTACTTTGGTTATAAGATTTTAAATATAACAATATTATATCAGAATACATATTTCAATTCTAATGAAATCTTTTTCCAAGTTTACAATCAACTATGTCCTTCCATAATTTAATTTGTTGAAAATGGGAAGCATACTGGTAGTACATTTAAGTAATTTTAAAATCCTTTAATAAAGGAAAAATTACGTTTTGACTTTGAGAAATATCTTCAAAAATAAAAATTGTTTCATATTCATATTTATGTTCATAGAGCATAAGGTATTCACTCTATGGTATGTTTTTAGATTTGTAAATGTTTTTGAGTAGAGTATAAAAGAAATATCTAACTTCCCAATATCAGGGATGGTGTGAACATCAGAAAGCTACCTTTGTTATCCTAAAGCAACTTAGGTTTTGTTGAGAAAATATAATTAAAAACAGTCTTATTCCAACCCTGAAAACCTCTCTACAGAGGCAGAAGAGAAAAAAAGCAATGTTATTATTGAATAAGCTTGAAACCAGGATACGATGCACATTACGGGCAATCCACTAAAGAGAATGCAGACAGAAAGAAATCTCACCCTTTTATATAGCCAAACAGATTCAGCCTATTACATACACATTTTCATTGTTGTGAGATCATCATAGAATGTAATGTACTTACACAAACTTAGTTGTTCTTATGACACATAGGCTATATGGGATAGCCTATTGCTCCTAGGTTACAAACCTGTACATGTTACCAAATACTGTAGGCAACTATAGCACAATGTTATTTGTGTAGCTAACCATATCTAAATATAGAAACAGTGCACAAAAAATACATTATACTCTTATGAGACCACAGTTGTAATATGATCCATTGTTGAACAAAATGTTGTGATGCAGCACATGACTTCGTAGGCCTTTTAGTAATTATTCTATCTTCCTAAATAGCTTTTCTCAGTTTTGCAATTCAGTAACATCTATGGTCACCATCTAATATAAAAGTCTTGGCCGGGCGTGGTGGCTCACACCTGTAATCCCAGCACTTTGAAAGGCTGAGGCGGGTGGATCATGAGGTCAAGAGTTCGACACCAGCCTAGCCAACATGGTGAAACCCCTACTAAAAATACAAAAAAAAAAAAAAAAAAAAAACCATTTTACTCTATTAAAAATACAAAAATTAGCTGAGCGTGGTAGCGGGTGCCTGTAATGCAGCTGCTCAAGAGAATGAGGCAGGAGAATCGCTGGAACCCAGGAGGCAGAGGTTGCAGTGAACCAAAATCATGCCACTGCACTCCAGCTTGGGTGACAAGAGTAAGACTCCGTCAAAAAAAAAATAAAAAAATAAAAAAAAAAGTCTTATTATGAGGTACAAACTGAAAGATACAGATTAAACTTTGAGTGTTTAATGTATACAGCTATTATTATTTTAAGTCTTGAAGACAAACCTATGGGTATTTTTTTTTTTGCATGGGATCTAAATAACTATACATTATAATAGTCAACAAAATATTCATGAGTAACAGAAATTCAGTTTCATATATCAATCTATACTTAGATGGGAAAGAAGTTACATCACAAAGTTAATTAAGTAACAATAGACTTGTTTTTTTGTAGTTTCTATCTTACAATGCCAAGTTTCTATTTTTCTATTAGCTGTAATTTTTATGTTTTCAATTAAGCCAATTAATTGTGTTTGTTTGTTTGTTTGTTGTTTTACAAGTAGGGCTTGTCTTAGCCCATTGTGTGTTGAGATAGCAGAATACTAAGATGGGGTAATTTATGAAGAAAGCAATTTCTTACATTTCTGGAGACTGGGAAGTCTAAGGTTGAGGAGCTATATCTGGTGAGGTCATCTTACTGTATCATAACACGGTAGAAAGCACTACATGGCTGATATTTCTCCTCCCTTTCTTATAAGGCCACTAATTTTATCATGGGGGCCCTACTCTTATGACATCATCTATCACTAAGGCCCTACCTCCAAATAGAAACAACACATAAATTTGGGAATTTAATTTCTGACACATGGAATTTGGGGACACATTCAAACCATAGCTAGGCTTGAGTACTTGGATGCATATTAGTTTTATTTTGTTAACAAACAATTATTAATGAAGATGGTCTCAGTTCTACTCGGTCAATAATAAAACTGTTGGTTATACAATTCCAGGTCCTGTTTCTGCTGGGAGGACAATTTGAGCTAACTGGAAAGGAGACTGTGAGAACCATTACTGGGAGTACAAAAAGAAAAGGTCATGTAACAACTTTTGATTCCTAGTAAAATGTGATTCTTAAAGTAGTCAGAATAACCCTACCGGAAATAAGACAGCAAGACCATCTAAAATGTAATATGCAATATGTTCTCTAGAGTACCTCTTCATCTGAATTCAATACCAAGATCAGTTACTCTTGAAAACTTGAATTTCAAGGCCTTGTGAGAACCACAGTCAAATCTTCCCCGGGTGCTGTCTCCACGGAAGCATGACTCCAGCTGAGTTGTTTCTCTTTTGTTTTGGTTTTGGTCTTTGTTTTGTTTTGTTTTAATCTCTGATAGCCAAATGAGTGATCAGCAGCACTTGAAAGCCTTCTTCCCAACATGGTGACTGTATTTTCTTTCTGGAATACCTTTTTGTAGATGAAATTTCCTGGTGCACAGAGATAGCCAATTTCCACTGGCATGTTCTTCCAGATCTTATTGTCTTTAAGTTTCAGGGTTTCTAGGGAAGAGATAAACCCTTTTAGGCATTGGAAACGGTTAGAAGAGGATTTGCTTATATCAGGCACAGGGCATGTTCTTAGACCCAAATTCATGGGCCTGCCAAATGTGGGTTCAAAGGAAAGATTCTGTGCTTGAATGCAGAGGCAGCAGGAAAAAGACTAATGACAAAACTCTGGAGATTTTAACCCAGTACATAGCTGAGGCTTAGCTAATTATTTTTTAAAATTTAATTTATCTACTTTATCTGGAGGACTGAGGAATGTAAGGTGTATGATAGGTTATGGAAATCAGCACACATTTGCATAAATCCTAGGCAATGGTACAAATAAAATAGCTTTCTCTGTTTGATTCAAATACTGTGGTATCCCAAAAGTTAGAACAAAGGTTTTTAAGAGAGTCTTTACCATTTCCTGAAAATCAGTTGATATGTTTTGTTTCATTTTTGTTTTTGAAGAGGGTAAGGCCTCAGGCCATCCAGACATCATACACACAGTAAACAGACAAAGCTCTTACCTTTTACATGTAGTTCTATGAAATTCAACTACCAAAAGGTTCCTGGTAGTTATTCAGAGAGCATTTCCCGTGATTTCTTAGGAGTAGCTTGTAAATAATTCTGCTGACAAATATCACATCTCTCTAATATGTCTGTATTTTTTAAAAAATCTTTTTTTGGTATGCGGGCTCAGAGTCTAGTGACTTTAAAATTCATCTTTTTTCTTCAGATGATTTGTTGATGACTTAATAACCCTAACCAGGCCAGGCGCGGTGGTTCAAGCCTGTAATCAAAGCACTTTGGGAGGCTGAGACGGGCGGATCATGAGGTCAGGAGATCGAGACCATCCTGGCTAACATGGTGAAACCCCATCTCTACTACAAATACAAAAAAGATTTAGCCTGGCATGGTGGCAGGCGCCTGTAGTCCCAGCTATTCGGGAGGCTGAGGCAGGAGAATGGCGTGAATCCCGGAGGCAGAGTTGCAGTGAGCCGAGATCGCACCACTGCGCCACTGCACTCCAGCTTGGGTGACAGAGTGAGACTCTATCTCAAAAAAAAATAATAATAAAAATAAAAAACCCTAACCAAAGCTTATTATGTTAGGTTATTCCCATAGTCCAGTTAAATTTCTTTTTTCTTTCTTTTGAATGCATTCTTCCTGTCAGATTAAAGTTTTGTATCCTTTGAACAATGTCT
The DNA here is from genome assembly GCF_037993035.2 of Macaca fascicularis. Taxonomy (NCBI): domain Eukaryota; kingdom Metazoa; phylum Chordata; class Mammalia; order Primates; family Cercopithecidae; genus Macaca; species Macaca fascicularis. The sequence goes on along the minus strand of NC_088379.1, from coordinate 33,256,969 downwards.
CCCCAATATCTACCGCACCTCCAGTCTCTGGTAGCCAGCATTCTATTGTTTGCTTATACTAGTTCAACTTCTTTAGATTTCACTTACAAGGGAGAGAATAGTGTAATGTTCTCCAGGCTCATACATGTTGCCACAAATAACAAAATTTCCTTAATATTTAAGGCTTAATAGTACTACATCGCACACACACACAATACACACACACACAGACAGATGTTTTCTTTTTCCATTCACCTGTTGATGGACCTGTTGTTTGATTCCATATCTTGGCTATTGTGAATAATGCTGCAGTGAAAATGTGGGAGTCAGATATCTGCTTGACATGCTGATTTCAATTCCTTTGGATATATACCCAAAAATGGGAATTTTTGGATCACATGGTAGTTCTATTTTTAATTTTTTTCAGAAACCTTTATACTGTTTTTCATAATGGACATACTAATTTGCATTCTCACTGACTGTGTGCAGAGATTCCATTACTCTCCTCACAAACATATTTTCTTTTGATAATACCCATTCTAACAGGTGTAAGGTGATATCTCCTAGAGCAAAGAAAAAGTTTTCTTTCCCCTTCTGGAAGTTCACTGAAAATCAGCTAACTAAAGGAAGATTGAAGGAGAAAAGGCATGCAAATTTTATTTTGATGTGTATAGGATGAGGAACATTCACTAGAATGATTACTGAAAAACCCAATGTGGTACAGATGAGTTATTCTTTTTTTAATAGGGGAAAAGGAATTGGGAAAATGTGGGTGATTTTAAGGAGGATAATAAATGACTTGTAGGGGACTCAATGGGTTTGGAAAACATACAGTGGCCTAGGACAAAGTCTGTTCGGGCTGCAGAGCAGACAAAGGTTTGCCACCAAAGTCTGTCCAAGTGTGTTGACAGACTTCAGGTTTTCTTCCTGAGATACCAGTTCAGTTAATGAAAACTCAGGGAAGGGACCAGAAGTAATTGTTTTCTCCTTTGGTGGGTCTGATCTTTAGGCACATAACAGAGTATCAGAGTAGAGCTTCTTCCAGCCTCTGCTGGTCTCCAAGGGCCATTCATTTAAAATAATAAGCAAACTATGATGCTGTATTTGGGGGTAAAATTGCCTGGTCTCCTTCACTCCTTATGGTTTTAATTTGCATTTTTTTAAATGACTAGTGATGTTGAACATTTTAAATAAACCTGTTGATTATTTGAATGTCTTCTTTTGAGGAATGCTTATTCAGCTCTTTTGACCATTATTTCTTCAGATTATTTGTTTTCTTATTATTGAGTTGTTTGAATTACAAATATATTTACAAATATACCTTTTTCAGACATATAGTTTGTAAAGCTTTGCTCCCATCCATAGATTGTCTCTTCATTCTTTTGATTGTTTCCTTTGCTGTTCAGAAGCTCCTTAATTTGATTCAATCTCATGTGCCTGTTTTTGCTTTTGTTGTCTATAATTTTGGTATAGGTCAAGTTTCTTTGAATCTCTTATATAATTTATTTGTTTTTTTCCCTTTGTGAAACATATTTTTGAATATTAAAAAAATGTTTCTTAATGTAGTATAAGTGGAGCTTCTAAGTTTTTAGTCTTCTATGTTTTATCAGCAGCTTTTGAAGCTCTGTCAGCAAAATGAATTATTGAAATTTTAGCAGGCAATGGTAAAGTTCAAAACAAATCAACCATCAATTTTCTATGAGGTTTTTAGTTCTCAGGGAAGTAAAAAATCCTTTTCTTTTTAATTTGTGCTGTTGCTTGACAAATTCAAAACATATGTATGTTTTGTACTATGAAAAGTACTATGAATACTTTTGAAAATGTACACAAATATATTTTAATTCTAGAACCAAAGAAAGTCATCTTTAGTATGTTATCATCTTCTCTCCTTGTGGAGACTTAATTCCAGGCAAAACAGAAGCTTCTATCATTTTATGATCGGTCACTGCAGCAAGGGAAGCCTTAACTAGGACATTTGTTTTCCACATGCATGACCCATAAGGAAACATTGTTAAATATGAAATATGAGCATAAACATCACATAAATCAGGTCATACTTTTCAAAATTTTGAATCTGCAAAGGTGGGAAAGAAGTTATATTCAATTTCAGTTTTTTATAAGTTCTTCATTTTACAGGGAGCAAAACCAAGGATCTGGAGAATTATGCAAATGAGATGTATTGTTCATGCTGCAAAAACTGGAATCCTTTCTCTACAATCTGGTGCTAATCCCTAAAACTAAGGTTTTTTTTTTTTTTTTCAGTAGTAGTCCACTTATATCTGCAAAATGGAGTAACACTTAGACGTAACACTTTGTGACCCACAGCTATCAACCAATGACCTCAATACTTTCCCTCAGTCGAGCAATGCTGCAGTTTGTCTAGTGAGGCCTTATGCAATGGTACCAAGGCCAAATATTCAATTTTGCATGCTCTCTAGTTTCTAAGGCCAGTGGAAATTCATCTGTATTTGAATAACTATAGATGTCTCTGGTGGGAAACGTTTGTCTGAGTGTTTTTTTCTTTTTTTGAGAGGGGTTGTATTGCTATTTATTTGTTTTATAAACAATTAGATAAATTGTAGGAGAATCCTAAAACCCTTGTGGAATCCTTTATGTCACATTGAACTCCTTCATAAGCAAAAGGACACAATAATTTTAGTTCAGGCCAGGCGCGGTGGCTCAAGCCTGTGATCCCAGCACTTTGGGAGGCCGAGGTGGGCGGATCACGAGGTCAGGAGATCAAGACCATCCTGGCTAACAGAATGAATCCCTGTCTCTACTAAAAATACAAAAAATTAGCCGGGTGTGTTGGCAGGTGCCTGTAGTCCCAGCTACTCGGGAGGCTGACGCAGTAGAATGGCGTGAACCCTGGTGGCAAAGCTTGCAGTGAGCTGAGATCGCACCACAGCACTCCAGCCTGGGAGACAGAGCGAGATTTCGTCTAACAAAAAACAAACAAACAAACAAAAAAGAATTTACGTTCATCTGCTAGAAGAATAGAAATAAGAGAGAGAGAGAGGAAGAAAGTAAGAAAAGAGGAGGCATGAAAATGCAGAACATGGATTAATTATAGAGAAAAACTTGCAGACAATAATATCAAAGACAGAAGAGATGCCGGATGAGGAACTTTAGGAATTAATCAAACAGACATGCTTACTCCTCTAAGATCTTTTATCAGTGATTGACCGTTGATATGGTTTGGCTGTGTCCCTACCCAAATCTCATTTTGAATTCTAGTTGCCACAATCCCCAGTGTCATGGTAGGAACCAAGTGGAGATCATTGAATCATGGTGGCAGTTTCTGCCATCCTGTTCTCATGATAGTGAGTTAATTCTCATGATGGAGCTTCCCCCTTCATTTAGCACTCATTCTTTTTTTTTTTTTTTTTTTTTGACGGAGTTTTTGCTCTTGTTGCCCAGGATGGAGTGCAATGGCACGATCTCATCTCACCACAACCTCCGCCTGGCAGGTTCAAGCAATTCTCCTCCCTCAGCCTCCTGCATAGCTGAGATTACAGGCGTGCACCTCCACACCTGGCTAATTTTGTAGTTTTTTTTTTTTTTTTTCTTTCTGGTAGACATGGGGTTTCTCCATTTTGGTCAGGCTGGTCTCAAACTCCCAACCTCAGGTGATCCGCCCACCTCGGCCTCTGAAATTGCTAGGGTTACAGGCATGCGAGCCACCTCACCTGACCGAATTCTTCTACTCCCTGCCACCATGTGAAGAAGGACATATTCACCTCCCCTTCTGCTGTGATTGTAATTTTTTTGAGGCCTCCCCTTTCATGCGGAAATGTGAGTCAATTAAACCTCTTTCCATTATAAATTTTGCAGTCTAGGGTATGTCTTTAGTAGCAGCATGAGAACAGGCTAATAGGGTAAATTGGTAACAGGTAATGTGGTGCTACTGTAAGGATACCTGAAAACGTGGAAGCAACTTTGGAACTGGGTAACAGGCAAAGATTGGAACAGTTTAGATGGCTCAGAAGAAGCCAGAAAAATGGGGGGAAGTTTGGAACTTCCTAGAGACTTGTTGAGTGGCTTTGACCAAAATGCTGATAGTGATATGGGCAGTGAAGTCCAGGCTGAGGTGATCTCAGATGGAGATGAGGAACTTGTTGGGAACTGGAGTAAAGGTCATATATGCTATGCTTTAGCAAAGATACTGGCGGCATTTTGCCCTGCCTCAGAGAACTGTGGAAATGTGAACTTGAGAGAAATGATTCAGGTTATCTGGCAAAAGAAATTCCTAAGTGTCAAAGTGTTCAAGAGGTGACAGAGCATAAAAGTTCAGGAAATTTGCAGCTTGACAATGCAATAGAAAAAAAACAAAAACAAAAACAAACAAACAAAAAACAATCTGGGAATAAATCTAAGCCTGGTCATAAGTAACTAGTAACTAGGAGCCAGATGTTAATTCCCAAATCAATGGGAAAAATGTCTCCATGGCATGTCAGAGACCTTCATGACAGCCTCTCCCACCACAGGCCCAGAGGCCTAGGAGAGAAAAAATGGTTTCTTGCCCTGGCCCAGGGCCTTGGTGGTCTGTGCAGCCTTGAGACATGGTGCCCTGCATCCCAGAAGCCTCTGCTCCAGTTGTGGTTAAAAGGGGCCAACATACAGCTCAAGCCATTGCTTCAGAGGTGCAAACCCAAAGCCTTGGCAGCTTCCATGTGGTGTTGGGCCTGTGGGTGCACAGAAGACAATAATTGAGGTTGGAGAACCTCTGACTAGATTTTACAGTATGTATGGAAATGCTTGGATGTCCACACAGTGGTGTGTTGCAGGGGCAGAATCCTCATGAAGAACCTCTGCTAGAGCAGTATGGAAGGAAAATGCGGGATTGGAGCCCCCACATCAAGTCCTATCTAGGGCACTGCCTGGTGCAGCTGTGAGAAGAGGTCCACCATCCTCCAGACCCCAGAATGGTAGATCCACCAACAGCTTGCATCATGTGTCTGGAAAAGCTGCAGACATTCAACACTTACATATGAAAGCAGCTGGGAGGGGGGCCATGCTCTGCAAAGCCACAGGGTTGGTGTTCCCAAGGCTGTGGGAGCCCACTTCTTGCATCAGCATGACCTGGATGTGAGACATGGATTCAAAGGAGATCATTTTGGAACTTCAAGGTTTAATTACTGCTCTACTGGATTTTGGACTTCTGTGGGGCCTGCAGCCACTTTATTTGGCCGATTTCTCCCATTTGGAACGAGTGTATTTACCCAATGCCTGTGCCCACATTGTACCTACGAAGTAACTAACTTGCTTTTGATTTTACAGACTCATAGGCAGAGGTGACTTGCCTTGTCTCAGATGAGATTTTGGACTTGGACTTTTGAGTTAATACTGGAATGAGTTAAGACTGTGGGAGATCGTTGGAAGGGCATGCTTATGCTTTTACCTGTAAGAACATGAGAGTTGGGAGGGTCATGGATGGAATGATACAGTTTGGCTGTGTCCCCACCCAAATCTGATCTTGAATTGTAGTTCTCATAATCCCCGTGTGTCATGGGAGGGACCAAGTGAGATAACTGATTCATTGCGGTGGTTTTCCCCATTCGGTTCTCACAACAGTTAGTTAGTTCCCACAAAATCTGATTGTTATATAAGGGAATTTCTTATATAACCACTCTTTGCTGGGCACTCATTCTTCTTCTTGCCGCTATGTGAAGAAGGATGTGTTTGCTTCCCCTTCTGTCATGATTTTAAGTTTCCTGATGTCTCCCCAGCCATGATGAACTGTCAGTCCATTAAACCTCTTTCCTTTATAAATTACCTAGTCTTGGGTATGTCTTTATTAGCAGCATGAGAATGGACGAATGCAGCCATCTCTATCAAATTTACTTTTCTTCTTTACTGTAAGTATATGAGTATGACAAAGTAAGTGGCCTTTTAAAATTTATTCCTTGCTTTTCTGATATTTTTAATAACTGATTTTATTCCTTTTAATGGAGCTCTCAGTAAAATATACCTTTTTGCACATGATCATGGCTTACCCTTTTGACAAACACTTTTTATTGGTTCTATAGCAAGTACAAGTATCACTAGAGCCAAAAGTGAAACTGTGTTTTCCTTTTCAGTTTGGAGTGTTTTTCTGACACAGTGTGAAATGCTCTCTTCTTAAATAGCCCTTTTCTTTCAAAATGCACATGGTAGCTAAATCAGATCACTTTTTTTCCCAAGGAGCTCCAGAGACGGTTCATTCCCAGTACAAAATAAGGTAGCCTTTAAGTTGCACAGTTCTCTCCCAAAAAGATGTACAGGAGAATCAGGACAAGGTAAGAACATATGTTCCTCTGATCCTCAGAGGAGTTATCTGTACGGGAACTAGGGGGAAAAAAGAACAAGTAGGAGAAAAAAAAAAAAACATAAAATACCAACAACTTGTATTAATCTGTTACCAAAAGCATGTGGGAAATTATTGAGAAAGCTACAGGATAAGTAGCACCCCTATTACCAATTCTCACATCTGAGTGTCCCTAAATGTATTTTAAGTCATTTTCCATTGATTCCATAGCTTTCTGGACTTCCCTAATTCCCTTGTCCCTGTGCCTCCTGTATCCTCCCCAGTCTACTTCTATACTTCCTTTTCCAATGTCATGGATTCTTCTTTTTCAACCTTTATAGATTGGCCAGAGTAGAGATTATTCCCTTTAGTACAGAATGCTCATTGATCAGTCAACACAGTAAGCTTTAACATTTTTTCTTCTTTGTCTTGCTTTTGGTGATACCCAAACCAAGTAGCTACTGATAAGACTTAAGTGATATTCTACACCTGGCATCCTATTACATTTTCTGTAATTCTGTTTTGTAGCCTGCAAAAGAGACAAGGCAAAGGTATTTATGGTCAGAAGGCTATTTCATCTGCCATTGGATCTATGCCAATAAACTTTACGAACGTCTCAATGAACAATTAATGATAATGAATTGAGAGATTCACCCCCCTTCTGGGAACACCATTATACTTTCCACCTCACCTTTCTCAGCAAGGGTTCAACTCCAACTATTAGCAACTCTTTTCAATGTGTCTCTTAAACTATTAAGTCCTTTCATAGTTGTGTGTGTGTATTGGAAGGGAAGATGTGTGTCAGAAAATCAGCTTCCCTTGTCCACCAGAACTCCCTGATAGAATCTTTGGAATCCTAATGTTCTTGTTCCATCAAAGGAACAAAGCTGACTAGTTACAAAATGCCATACAGGAGTCAGTACACATCCCCATGTGTGAAGCTGTAAAGGAGTTTGCTTTGCACTACTTCAACTTCTAAAGCACAAGAAAAAGAAAAAAAAAATATAAATGAATAATATTAGCTTGCAAGGAAGGCATGTAGATGAACAAGGAGTCCTCAGTTGCTTCTTGATGGCATCAGCTTTGCTTGCAGGACAAATAAAAGCAGGTTTTTCTCTGAGACAAAGGAAATGAAAATTATATAGCATTTTGGTTTCTTTTTCTGTGTCTACGTTTATCAATTTAACATCTTTTCTGTTGCCTTTTTTTCCATTGACAAGTGCAGCTACTCTCCATCCTGTTGTCTTCCTAAAAGACAGCCTTTTCTTCAAGTTCTCATATTTTCCTGATTAGGTCTCCTTATATCTGCTGCTTTTCTAGCTTCATGGCACATGGATAATAAAGGACTTTTGGAGGGGGAATCAAGACTAAGACATAGAATGAAATCACAGCTAGACTATGAGGCACTCAAACCTGTGCCCTCAAAATAGAGTAGATAATAACATTTTCCCCTTATCCCTCTTTTCAGGAAAATCTCCTGACACAGATATCTTAGTTAATTTATGCTGCTGTAACAAAATTCCTGACACAGGATAATTTATAAGAATAGCATGTTATTTCTCATAGTTCTGGAGGCTAGGAAGTCCAAAATCAAGGCATCAACAGGTTTGTTTGTCAGACAATAGCTCTCTCTGTTTTCAATGTGGCATCTTGTTACTGTATCCGGCAGAGGGGAGGAACACCATTCTCACATGACAGAAGGCAGAAGGGCAAAGGATCTAAAGTTTGAGTGAAATTTCCTTTATAAAAACCTTAATCCCATTCAGAAAGAAGAAAACCTCATGGCCTAATCACCTCTGAAGGCTTCACCTCTTCATACTATCATATTGGCCATTGAATTTTAACACAAATTTTGGAAGGGAGACTGTCAAACCATAGCAGAAAGAAACCATTCATCCAAGAGATCATTAACTTCCCTTCCCTAGACTCATTCTGAGGTAATGAGGAATAAAGACAAGATGTTCAGGGGAAAAGGGGGAGTAGCCATCACAGAAAAAGGGTCAGAAGTGTTCTGTGAAAGAAAAAGTACCTCTAATTCTCACATTTCCTATTGTATTTTGCTTTTTTTTCCTTTTGCCTATCCAAATTAATTTTTTTCTTGGAATAATATTCATTGCATAAATACTAGTGATTGACTTGTTTTAGATGAGATTTGCATTAGTTTGCTAGGGATTGCATAACAAAATACCAGAGACTGAGTGACTTAAAGAGCAGAAATTTATTTTCTTCACAGTTCTGGAAGCTGGACATCCAGAATCAAGTTGCCAGCAGGATTGGTTTCTCAAGACACATCTCTCCTTGACCTGCAGGTGGTTGTCTTCCTGCTGCATCCTCATGTGGCCATGGCCTTTTTTTCTCTGTGGTTTCCATCCTTGGTATTTCTTCCTCTTATTACAAGAACATGAGTCGTATTGGATAGGGCTCTGCTCTTATGACTTCGTTTGGCCTTAATTATCTCTTTACGCTGTATCTGTAAATACAGTCCCATTGGAGGTTAGGTCCTCAACCTATGATTTTGGGCGATGAGAGAATATATTCTTATGTAACAAGGCCTATCTATGAACCTCAATGCATTCATTTAATTTATTCAAATCAGAAGAACTGTCTTCAGTCTACTGCTAGACTTAATTATCATACACTTTTTCAAATATAATAGAAAGTTATTAACTCTTTAAGAGACACACTTTCAGGCAGCATTTCTGGTGTCTTGTATTTTCCAACTACATTAATACTGATGAGACATTAGAGCCTGTATTATCGATGTTTATTTAATAGTAAAATCTTGAATTTTAAGATGGGGGTTCATTTGGCTGGTATTCCAAAATTGTGCAGAGTGGAAAGAGAGGCATAATAATTTACGGTATCTTACCTGAGTGTTGTGTGCCCACAAGACCTTCAGCTGGACCATTCAGTTTAGAAAATGCAAAACTCATTCTATCTCTGTTGCCAAAATTATTAGTGAAAATAAAAACAAAATATCCTCCCAACTCTGAAAACCTCTCTGTAGAGGTAAAAAAGAAAGTAACTAGTCATTAAACCAGAATGTGATGCACACAGGTAATTTACTAAAGAGATTACAAACAAAGAAATTTCACCTTTTTATATATTCAAGCAGGTACAATCCATTACATATATATTTTCCAAATAAATAATAACTAGTCCTCAGTAAGAGGACTTGATAGTACCATTTGTCACACATAGTTGATCCTAAATTCACTTGGTAATTGAGGTGACCATCTGTGTTAGCTAATTGGATTTATTCAAAGGGAAAAACAAATTACCATATTTTTACAGCAAGAGGTAGTTTTGCAATTTGGAGTGAGAACCAGCCCCCTTCACCCAAGGCTAAGCTCCTACCATCCCAGAAATTGAGAAATGGGGGTGCTATCTTCCTCGATGATTACACTTCAGAGAGATAGTTCCAGGTCATTGAAAAAGATATTCCTTGACCTTAAAGCTGGTGAGAGACTTATTAACTTTTATTTTGATTTATGTTTTTTATCTCTATTAATGTTTAACCTTTAAACATTACCTTTAAAATTTAAAGGATTACCTTTAAAATTGTATTTATGGTATTTTTGATAACTAAATAATTGTATAATAATGAAATCAAGCTAATTAACATATCTTCTAATGCACACATTTATTATTTCTGTGTATGTATAGGGTGAGAATATTTGAGGTCTATTCTCTTAGCAATTTTTGTGAATATAGTGTATCATTATTAACTATACTCACTATGCTGTAAATAGACCCCCAGAACCTATTCTTCCTATCTGACCAAAAGTTATTTGTAAGGCTGATTTATTTCACTTAGCATAATATCCTCCAGGTTCATCCATGTTGTCACAGATGACAGATTCCTTTCTTACTAAGGTCTAAATACTATTCAATTGTGTATGTTTATACACCCCACATTTTAAAAATCCGTTTGTCTTTTCCTAGATACTTAGATCAGTTTCATATCCTAGCTATTATGAATAAAGCTACAATGAACATGGGAGAGCAGATGTCTCTTTGACATATTTATTTCAATGCATTTGAAGCAGAAATGAGACTGGTGGATCATATGGGTAGTTCCATTTTTAATCTTATGAGAAACCTCTATACTATTTTTCATAACAACTATACTAATTCATGACTCATCAACGGTGTAAAAGTGTTACCTTCTCAACATCCTTGCCAATATTTGTAATCTTTCATTTGAGTTCCTTAACCCCTTATCAGATATATCGTTTGCAAATATTTTCTACAATTTCACAGATTGTCTTTTCACTCTGTTGGTTGTTTCCTTTGCTGAGCAGACGACTTTTAGATGTATGAAATATCACTTTTTCCTATTTTTATTTTGGTTGCCTTTGCCTTTGGGGGTCATATCCTAAAAATCTTTTTAAGAACGACATCAAAAAGCTTTTATCCTATGTTTTCCTCTATAACTTTTTGCGTCCAGTCTTACATGTAATCTTTAATCCATTTTGATTTGATTTTTGTATATGGTTAGAAGTAAGAATCCAATTTTATTCTTCTGAATGTGGATTTCCTGTGTTCTTAGCACCACTTATTGAAGAGACCATCTTTTACCAATGTGTGTTCTTGGCATCTTTGTAGATGGCTAGTTCACCATAAATGCGTAGATTTATTTCTGGTGTCTCTGTTCTATTCCATTGAGCTACGTGTCTGTTTCATGCCAGTGCCATGTTGTTTTGATTACTAGAACTTTGCCATGTATTTTGAAATCAGGCAGTATGATCTAGTGTGACTAGCTAGTCACAATAATTATATGAGATAACTAATGTAACCAACATTTTCTAATGATTTATTTGACTATTCAGGGTCTTCTCACATTCCATTCAAATTTTGCAATTTTTTTTCTATTTCTGTGAAAAATGTCGTTGGAATTTTAAAAGGGACTGCATTAAATCTATTGATCACTTTACATAGTCTGAAAATTTTAACAATGTTAATAATTTCAATCCATTAAAATGAGGGTTTTAAAAATTTATTTGTGTCTTCTTCAATTTCTTTCATCAATGCTTTATAAGTTTTAGTATAAAGATCTCTCACCTCCTTGGTAAAACTTATTCCTAAGTATTTTTTGTGCTATTATAAATGAGGCCATTTCTTATTTCGTTTTTCAGTTTATTGTTAGTATATAGCAACACTATTGATTGTGTGTATGTTAATTTTGTATCCTGCAATTTTATTGAATTAGTTTATTATTTCTAACAGCTTTTCTGGTGTAGTCTTTAGGGTTTTCTCTATATAAAGAGTATACCATCTACAAATATAGATCATTTAATTTCTTTCATATTTGAATGTCTTTTATTTATTTTTCTTGCTTAATCGCTCTGCTTAGACTTCCAGCACTATGTTGAATAAGTGGTGAAACTGAGTAGCCTCATCTTGTTACTGATTTTATAGGAAACAGATTATCACCATTGAGGAGGATGTTAGCTATGAGCTTGTTATATATTGCCTTTATTGTGTTGAAGTACTTTGCTTCTATACCTAACTTGTTGGGAGTTTTTATCATAAAATAATGTTGAATTTTGTCAAATGCATTTTCTTTATTGAGATGATTATATGGTTTTTATTCTTCATTCTGTTAATATGATATATTGTTTGTTGATTTACATACAGTGAAATATCCTTGCCTCCCATGAATAAATCCCATTTGATCATAGTGAATAAGTCTTTTAAAGTGCTGTTGAATTCAGTTTGCTAATATTTTTTGTTGAGGATATTTGCACCAATGCTCATCAGGGATACTGGCCAGTAATTTCTTTTCTTGTAATGTTCTTACCTGGCTTTGGTATCAGGATAATGCTAGCCTTATAAAATGAGCTTAAAAGTATTGTCTCCTCTTCAAGTTTTCGGAAGAGTTTGAGAAGAATTGGCATTAGTCTTTTAAATGTTTGGTAGAATTCAGTCATGAAGCTATAAGATGCTGGGCTTTTTGTTGTTGTTATTTATTTATTTATTTATTTTGTTTTGTTTGCCTTGATTTAATCTCCTTAGTAATTAATGGTATGTTCAGATTTTTTATTTCTTCATAATTCAGTCTTTGTACATTGCATGTGTTTAGAAGTATATCCATTTCTTTTGGTTATACAATTTGTTGGCTTACAATTATTCATTGCAGTCTCTTACGATTCTTCATATTTCTGTGGTATGAGTTGTAATGTCTCCTTTTTATTTATGATTTTATTTATTGATGTATTCTTTCTTTTGATCTTTTCTGTTGTCTTTCAAGTCTCTATTTCATTTATTTCTGTTCTGATTTTTGTAATCTTCTTCCTTCTATTAACTTTAGGCTTTTTTTTTTTCTTTTATTCCTTTGGGTAACATTAGGCTTTCTATTTGATATTTTTTGTTTTCTTAATGTAGGTATTTATTGCTATAAACTTTCCTTTTAGAATAGACTTTTCTACATATCATATGTGTATTAGTTTGTTTTCACACTGCTGATAAAGACCTGTCCAAAACTGGGAACAAAAAGAGGTTTAATTGGACTTACAGTTCCACATGCTGGGGAGACCTCAGAATCATGGCAGGAGGTGAAATGTACTTCTTACTGGCTGTGGCAAGGGAAATATGAGAAGAAGCAAAAGCAGAAACTCTTGATAAACCCATCAGATCTCAAGGGACTTATTCACTGTTATGAGAATAGCATGGGAAGGACCAGCCCCATGATTCAATTAACTCCCTTCTGGGCCCTCCTACAACACTTTGAAATTCTGGGCGATACAATTCAGGTTGATATTTTGATGGGGACACAGCCAAACCACATCAATATGTTATGTTACTATTTTCATTAGTCTCAATGATTTCTTCTTTGACCCAGTGGTTTATAGCTGTGTGTATTTTTGGTAGCTTTGATTTGTGTACAATGCTATGATTATGATAATAGACTATTACTCTTCTTATGAAGACGAAGAAACAGAAACTCTAAATTATTTGCCTGATATAAAAAATAGTTATTGGTAGAGATTATAATTTTTCGAGCTGTAAGATGTACAGAAATCATCAGGTTATAAATTGTTTACTCACAAATATTCATGTGTATATATTTTATGTACATAAATGAAGATACTCATGGATGATCATGAGTATAATTATGAAGATTTTAAAAGAATTTTGGCTGGGTGCGGTGGTTCATGCCTGTAATCCCTGAACTTTGGGAGACCATGGCAGGTGAATCACTTGAGGTTAGCAGTTCAAGATCAGCCTTGCCAAAATGGTGAAACTCTGTCTCTACTAAAAGAAAAATCACAAAAATTAGCAGGGTGTGGTGATGCATGCCATAATCCCAGCACTCAGGAGGCTGAGACAGGAGACTCACTTGAACCTGGGAGTTGGAGGTTGCATTGAGCTGATGTTGTGTCATTGCACTCCAGCCTGGGTAACAGAGTGAGATTGTGTCTCAAAACAATATATTAATAATCCTATTACTCATTTTTCTTTAAACTTTGTGACATTTTCTCTCAAATTGAAATCAAAATATAAAATAATGTATACTTATTTTTAGTGGTATTGAACTAATTAATACTTTAAAGTTCATCTTTCTCATATTTTTTTCTTAACCTTTATTTGTTACTTTAGCTCCAAGGTTGAGATAAAGATATATTTTGTCTTACTAAGAGAATTTTGCACTGGAAAACCAAACCAGTTAGAAAATATTTGTCAATAAGTAAACACTATTCCTTGTGACTGCTCTAAAACCTGGGACAGACGAGCCTCTCCTTGGGTTTGTTCTTTAGAAGTCTTCACCGATTACAATCCCCAAAATACTTCACAGTGCATTGCTATCTTTTCTTTTGGGATTCAATGTTCAGTACTAACATAGCATCGCTCCTGTGACTAACATGATTTATGCTCCAGGGAAGCACTTCACAAGTTTTGCCCTAAGTTCTCAAAACAATTGCATCTCAAGGTCATAAGGGTTGTGGATTTCTTCATCATTCCTAACATTGATGGAGAGACTGAAGCATTTGGGAAAAATAGCAACAGACTTAGTAAACTTGTCAGGTCCTCCTCCTTTTACCTGGAATGAAATAAGTTCCTGTATAGCAAAATGTAATTTTTCAATAGTGTCAATTATACATTTGCTTGCTTTTGTTTATCTTCCAATTTGAGAGTTTGGATAAACCCATGATTTGTTGTAGGTTTTACAGTAGCTGTACACAGTCAGAAATGAATTCTTTTGGTATTAAATAATTCTTGTAACTACTAAATTTATACATCTACAGGGCCAGCATGCATGAATAATATATATATTTTTTACCTTGAACATTAGAACTGTGAGTAGTTTTATTCTTATATATAAATAAATTTAATTTTAAAACATAGTTGTGTCAACTGTATTATTTTACTTAATTTTAAATATTTATTGATTACTATATATATTGATTTTAACTTAGTTTTAGCATTTAAAAAAGTATAAATAATGTATATTTTTACATTTAATTAATTTATTTTTAAAAATATTTTCGAACCTTGTTCACTTTTGAATAAGATTGTACAAAATTGTAAAATTCTATGGATAGTTGGGATGAAATATGAGAGTAATTATGATATATTTAGAAAATAAAAACAGAAGAACAAGAAAGTGTAGACATAAAGACGAAAAAGTAAAGAAGAAAATCTTCTAAAAAGTCCTAATTTTTTATATATATATATTTTTTTTGTTTGTTTGTTTTATTTTGTTTTGTTTTTTTTTTGTTGTTGTTTGTTTGTTTTTTTTTTTTGAGAGGGAGTCTCGCTCTGTCGCCTGGGCTGGAGTGCAGTGGCCGGATCTCAGCTTACTGCAAGCTCCGCCTCCTGGGTTTACGCCATTCTCCCGCCTCAGCCTCCCGAGTAGCTGGGATTACCGGCGCCTGTCACCTCGCCCGGCTAGTTTTTTGTATTTTTTAGTAGAGACGGGGTTTCACCGTGTTAGCCAGGATGGCCTCGATCTCCTGACCTCGTGATCCGCCCGTCTCGGCCTCCCAAAGTGCTGGGATTACAGGCTTGAGCCACCGCGCCCGGCCCTAATTATATCTTTAAAAACTGAAAGCAATGAAAGGGTGAATTGTATCATATTTGGCCTTTACAAAATTCATGAATAGAATGTAACAAATTTCATAATGTAATTGATAATGGAAGCTATAAAAGTGAACAAGAAAGTTATTCACATCAAATCTCCAACATGAAGGCACTGGATATACTCCATGAAACATCAAATTCTTTTCTTAAGGAGCTTTGATTACTGCCAAAATAATTACAGTGACAAATAAAATGTTATTCATACCTCAGAAGTAGTGGATGCATTTGTGGCCTGTGCATTAGAAGATAACATCATATTGATTAACTTGATATGTTTGTTGAGAAAGTCGGAAACTCTGAAGTGTTGCTGTATTCCTTGTTCATAATGACACACTTTTACACAAAAAACGATTAAAATTAGAAGACTTATGCAAGTCTCCATTGGTATTGTTATATTAATTGTGGATTATTCCAATAGAAAGGAAAATGTTTTAAAACATGGGCATCAATATGGTTGATTAAGTCCTAGCAGAAAGACACGGTTATTAGAAAACCTAATTTACATAGAAGAAAAAAATGAAACCATAATAATTAGTCATACTGTCGTTCTCTGGGATAGTCTTGGATGTCACATCTAAGTTCGAAGTTGCTTTTGTTCTTGAGTCACTTTCATTAATAGGCTGTGTGTAATGGCAGTTATTTAATCAATTAACCTCACCCATACCCAAGTTCTATTTTGGCGTTAAGGTCAAGTAATCTAAGCTGCTCTATAAATACCCTTATAGTGAATGAAGAGATTTACCATCCCAGGATTTAAAAACAAACCAGAAACAAAACTTATTTATGTTGAAATATTCAAGATAATTAACAAACATTTTAAAATCATTGATTTTATGTGCATTCTGATAGTTTTTTAAGATGTTTGAACATTTTAAATACTTTTTTTTTTTTTTTCTTGAGATGGAGTTTCACTTTTGTTGCCCAGGCTGCAGTGCAATGGTGCAATCTCAGCTCACTATAACCTCCGCCTCCCGGGTTCAAGCAATTCCCCTGCCTCAGCCTCTCAAGTAGCTGGGATTACAGATGTACGCCCCCATGCCCAGCTAATTTTTTCGTATTTAGTAGAAAAGGAGTTTCACTATGTTGGTCAGGCTGATCTGGAACTCCTGGCCTCAGGTGATCCACCTGCCTCAGCCTCTCAAAGTGTTGGGATTCCAGGTGTAAGCCACGGCGCCTGCCCTAAATACTACATTTATGCTTGAGTTAGCATATTTGTTCTTATGAGCTTAGTAAGACCTTAATTTTTTAAACAACGAACTACTTTCTTAGGTGCTTGCAATGTTTGAGAAAATTATCTCTATTCAATTGCATATGTAGCTCAAAAAGTTTAAAATAATTTGATAAATTGTAAATAGGGTTAGATACAGTTTTTAAAAATTTTACATATATTAGATATATTACTTAATTTAATATTTATCCAAATGCATGTTAAAAAGTGATTGAATTTGTGTATACAAATTACTTAAATGTATGATTCATATACAGAAGTGATATTTGAAATTAGAGAATTAAGAAAGAGTTTCTAAGCCTGGCATGGTGATGTGCTAGTAATCCTAGCTACTACTTGGGAGGCTGATGCCGGATGTTCGTTTGAACCCAGGAGTTTGAATCCAGCCAGGGTCACATAGCAAAACCCTTTTGCTGAAAAAAAAAAAAAAAAAAAAAAAAGGAAGAAGGAAAGAAGAAAGAAAGAAAGAAAGAAAGAAAGAAAGAAAGAAAGAAAGAAAGAAAATAGTTCTCCAATTTATAAACTTTTCATATGTAGAATTGATAAATAAGAATGTGTCTCCTCAGAATGCAAATTAGTTCAGCCACTGTGGAAGACTGTGTAGCGGTGAAGATCTAGAATCAGACATACCATTTGACCCAGCAATTCCATTACTGGGAATATACCCAAAGGAAAATAAATCATTCTATTACAAAGATACATGAATGTGTATGTTCATTGTAGCACTATTTACAATAGCAAAGACATGGAATCAACCTAAATGCTTATCAATAATAGACTGGATAAAAAAATATGGCACATATACATCATGGTGTACCATACAGCCATAAAAGGAACAAAAATCATGTCTTTGCAAGGACATAGGTGGACCTGGAAGCCATTATCCACAGCAAACTAATGCGAAACCAGAAAACCAAGCATTATATGTTCTCATTAGCAGGAGCTGAACAATGAGAACACATGGATGAGACCCTGTCTCAAACAAACAAACAAACAAACAAAAGGCCTGTAATCCCAGCACTTTGGGAGGCTGAGGCAGGCGGATCACCTGAAGTCAGGAGATTGAGACTGGCCGGACAAAAACGGTGAAACCCAGTGTCTACTAAAAATACAAAAATTAGACAGACGTGGTGGCAGGCACCTGTAATCCCAGCTACTTGGGAGGCTAAGGCAGGAGAATTGCTTCAACTCAAGAGGAGGAGATTGCAGTGAGTTGAGATCGCACCACTGCACTCCAGCCTGGGTGCTAGAGTGAGACTTGGTCTCAGAAAATAAATAAATAAATAAATAAATAAATAAATAAATAAATAAGGAAAGAAGGGAAGGAAGGAAGGAAGGAAGGAAGGAAGGAAGGAAGGAGGAAGGAAAGAAGGAAGGAAGAAAGGATTAGGACATGTTTATGAGATAACCTTTGATGGGTTTTGAGAGACTGCTCCACAGAAGCATCTGTGGAATATGATAAAAGTTGATGTTTTTTAAGATAAAGAATTTTTAAAGGTTTGGGTATATTTCTTTTAGTACCTTTGGCAAATACATGTATAAGAAGTTACATTAAAACTACATTCTGCTTCCTGAACTATTTTTTAGCTACATGATTGCTGTGGGCCTGATCGTGTGGATCATATTTTCAATAGATTACAATTAAATTTTTAAGGATGAATCAGAACATCAATCTGTTTTTGTATACCCAGGGATCTGGGAGCAGTAGAAAGATTACACCACAAGGAAAAGTTTACTGCCTCAGGCGCAAGTTGCCTCCCTCATCTCTCAGTTATGTTAGAGACTTGGGGGTTTCTGTATTGTGTCCCAACACTCAGAAACTGATTATTTCAGTTTCTGTCTATATGTAAGAATACTGATCCCTTGTTGATATCCTGGGCTCCATTATTTTCATTGCATTCTATTTTCTTGCCTTTTCTTAATTAGCTTCTATATAAAAAGTAAAATTTAAGTGCATGTTTATTCCATAAATAGTTCTGAAGAAATGTGGCAATTACAGAATTAAATCCCAAAGCAATTCATAGGTAGTTTCTTAAGCTGCCAAAAAGAAAAGTAATTAGCTATTAGTTTATATGATACTATGCAAACTTTTTTGTTACATGAGAACTACAACATGATGTGAGGAAGATATATAGACGTGTATGTAGACATAAAAGACAGAAACACATAAAGACACATATTCAAGACCATAACACAAAGACTTTTTGAGAATTTCAACACTGAATTTAGAAAGTGTATAAATCTTAAATGATTTAAATACTGCCTGTAACTTGCAACTTGTCTGTTTCCTTGGAAATAACTTGTTGTCCCTGTCACTATATTGCTGCTCGTTGGGAAAAAAAAAAAAAAAATATATATATATATATATATATAGTTCTGCAAACACCCACAGAAACAGTATAGATAGATAGATGGATAGATTGAAGGACAGCACTTAGATTGTTTGTCATTATTTAATATGTTTAGTGTGGACTTTTTGTGTATTTGTTTTGTTTTTATTTAATATTATATTATGAAAAAATTACCAACAGAAACAGAGAGTGTAAATCGTTTGCTGTAAATCTGAGAGATAAATATTAACGGAAGCCAGATGCAAAAACAAGCAATTCAAAATGAAAATTTCAAGTAAAAACAATGCATTTGGAAAATCAGTAGTAATCAAATGAATAAGGAGGTGCCATATTAATACATGAAAAAAAGAAAAGGTAATTGTAAGCAAGCCCATCAGCATACTGGGTGTGTGTGTATATGCAACAATATAGGCTAAATCAATACAACAAAAGGTTGAAAAATATAGTGACCAACAGAACACATACATATACAGCACACATATGCTGCGTGTCAGTTTGGTTTAGGACTATTTGCTGGGTTGAAGCTTTTAGGAACCCAAAATCTTTCTACTCAATTGTTACATTACGTATAGGGCTCACCTCTGCTCTATAATCAATGATAACTCACTGTTACTTTATCATTCCAGCTTTCAGACTGGGGAAAGAAGAAATAAATGCTTTGTTTCTTTTCAAAAGCTTGGACCCCAAATTGCAAGTATTACCTGTGCCTATAACTCATTAGCCAGAATCTTATCATATGGCCACTCCTGCCTTCAAGAGAAGCTGGGACATTAACATGTTAGCTAGTCAACAATGTGCCAGGTAAATCTTTAATCACTATAGAAGAAGGGACTGAGGACTTTTGGAGAACACCTAGCAGCCTATCTCTATGAAATGGTTCCTTATGAATGTTGTGACTTAGGGTGTTATTTGGGTGCTACTTTACAGAAAGTATGTTAGAAACATAAATGCAAGAACCATACAAATATAGTATATTTTAGTCTAATTCTAATTCTATGCACTTATTATACAGAAAATAATAAAAGTAGATGATTTTAGAAATAGATTGGTAGCATCTTTTTTTTTCTCTTTTATTTCTTCTTTTGTTTTTTTTTTTTATCTTATACTTTTTGTTTTATTTTATTTTTTTCTTCAGCTTTTAAGTTCTGGAGTACACGTGAAGAATATGCAGGTTTGTTACGTTCATGGGTAAATGTGTGCTATGGTGGTTTGCTGCACAGATCTATCCATCACTTTAAGCCCAACATCTATTAACTATTCTTTCTGATGCTTTTCCTCCCTTTCTTGGGCACCCCCAACAGGCCCCAGTGTGTGTTGTTCCACCCATGTGTTCTCATCATTCAGCTCCTATTTATAAAGGAGAACATGTGGTGTTTGGTTTTCTATTCCTGCATTAGTTTGCTGAAGATAACAGCTTCCAGCTCCATCCATGTCACTGCAAAGGACATTATCTAATTCCTTTTTGTGACTGCATGGTATTCCATGGTGTATATGTATCACATTTTCTTTATCCAGTCTATCATTGATGCACATTTGGGTTGGTTCCATGTTTTTGCTATTGTGAATAGTGCTGCAGTGAACATACATGTGCATGTTTCTTTACAATATAATGATTTATATTGCTTTTGGTATATACCCAGTAATGGGATTGCTCGGTCAAATGGTATTTCTGCCTCTGGATCTTTAAAGACTCGCCACCCTGTCTTCCGCAATGGTTGAACTGATTTACACTCCCACCAAAAGTATAAAAGTGTTTCTTTTTCTCCACAGCCCTGCCAGCATCTGTTGTTTCTGGACTGTTTAATATTTGCCATCCTTTCTGGCATGAGATGGTATCTCATTGTGGTTTTGATTTGCATTTCTCTAATGATCAGTGATGTTGAACTTCTTTTGAGAAGTGTCTCTTCATGTCCTTTGCCAACATTTTAATGGGGTTGTTTGTTTTCTTGTAAATTTGTTTAAGTTCCCTGCAGACTAGATATTAGACCTTTGTCAGATGGATAGATTACAAAAATTTTCTCGTTCTGTAGGTAGTCTGTTCACTGATGATGGTTTTCTTTTGGTGTGCAGAAGCTCTTTAGTTAATTAGATCCCATTTGTCAAATTTGCTTCTGTTGCAATTGCTTTCATAACATCTTTAGTGAAGGACTGGAAGCAATCAGATATCTAACAATAGAGTAGTCATGTATCACCTAGTATATATGATAGGAAGTCAGTATACTGATGTGGAAGATTTTAAGCATTTTAGATTATAAGGGCCATTATGGAATTCTTGGTCATTATATCCTGTGACTTCAGCCAATTCAATATTTTCCTTGAACCTCAGTTTCCTGAGTTTTAAAAAAGAAGATAATAGTTTTGATGTGAGGATTAATAATGTTAATGAGCTTCAAAAATCTGACAAAAACTGTATACATGTGTCACTTTAATTAAATTTAATAATTTAACAAAACTAAGAATGATGTAATGTTGAGAGAAAATATTTTTAAATGAAGGCTTAGATTTGGTTGAATTATTTAAATACTATGAGATATGAGAGTAAAATAAATCTATATATACGTATACACACACCTATATACAAAATGAAAATTACATTAATTTTAAACCATTGGTTCTAGAAAATACAGATTATTGGCTCCAGGTAGTGAGATTATGGGTAATTAATTTTCTTTTATCATCTTCTAAACTTATCAAATAATATTATTTGAATAATATAAAATAAGTTTCTTATACTATTAGGAGGGAGTGGCCAAGGTGGCCAACTAGAAGCAGCTAATGTGCGTTGCTCTCACAGAGAGGAGCAGAAGGGGCAAGTAACTACGATACCTTCAACTGAGGCATCTAGGTACTCACAGTGGGACTAATCAAGAAAACAACTTGACCCAAGGAGAATGAAGAAGAGACACGACAATGACCCACCTGGGAGCAACATGGAGCCAGAGGAACCTCCCTTGCACTGGGAAGTGGTAAGTGAATGAGCGGTCTTGGGAAACCACGCTTCTCACATGAATCTTTGCAACCCTTGTGTCAGGAGATCTTGTGAACCTACTCTACCAGGGCTTTCGGTCTGACAAACAGAGCTATGTGGAGTCTCGACAGCAGTCACTTAGGCATGTGTGAGAACACTGGACCCTTAGATACTTGGTCTTTCCAGCAAAAGTAGCAGTAGCTCCAGCAAAGTGGGAGGTTAGACCCCTGTATATATCCTTAGGAAAGAGATTGAATCCAGGCAGCCGAGCAGCAACAGCTTAGAAGTCCAGCCAGCCACCAGTAATGGTGTTGCACCTCCCTAAGAAGGAGCTCCCTGGGGAGAGTCAGGTGGCCATGTTTGCTGTTTGGGCACCTTCTGGCTTTGGACTTTGGAGAGTCCCAGCAGACTCTGGGCAGAAGGGATTCCCCAGCACAGCACAGCTGCTCTACCAAAACGAGACCAGACTGCTTCTTTAAGCGGGTACCCAATCCCATTCCTCCCCACTGGGTGAGACCTCCCAACTGGGGCTTCTAGTCACCTTCTACAGGTGCCTTTGAGCTGGCAAGAGGCTTGTGCCTCCCTAGGTCAAAGCTCTCAGAGGGAGGGACAGGCTGCAATCTGCTGCTTCACCATCTTCACTGGTGACATCTCTAGATACTAGAAAATACAAAGTGATTAGATACTGGAGCAGACCTATAGAATACCACAGCAGCCCTACAGAAAAGTGGCCAGACTGTTACAGGGGTGTCCATTCTCTTATCTTCTTACTGGGGAGGTCCTCCAGGCACCCCTTACCAGAACTATTGAGCCAGTAGGAACTGAGGAACTCCCTGGACAGAGCCTTCAGGGGAACAGACTCTCTGTCACTGCCTCTGCAGGGGACCTGGCCTTGCCACCTTCAGACTAACAAAGGAGAAAAGACCCTAAGTGACTTAGCCACAAGTCCAGTGAGTTGTAGTAAACCCAAGGAGAGGAGGCCAGTCTGTATTCCACAGGTCCCACTGCCCACCCCCAACTCCGTCCCCCCACTACTCATAACCAGACAGGGAACCCCTGACTTTGGCCGACAGCACAGACCTTCCATCCTGGGTTGATTGCACTGAGTGATTTCTGACCTTCATGTATCTGGAGTGGAGCCCTGAGGAGACAAGCAAACGACCATCTTCCACAACCACTACTAAGATCTATTCCTTTGCTGCCTCTAAGCTGAGGAAGGAACATAAACACTGAAGTCACTTCTGAGCTGCAATGGACAGCCCAGGTGTACCAGGTCGTGAACTACAGCCAGCACTCAAGGAGGAGAGGAGCCCACACTTTCAGAGCATTGAGAGGAAACACGGCTGCAACTGTGAGGAAACCCAGGGGAGCCACCTGACCAAGCAAGAGTTTACCAACTTACCAATAAGCCTAAGTGCCTCCTGCTGGATCATACCCAAAGTTTCAACACCAAAAACCTCACTAACATACCCCTGTCTGAAATCAGAGACAAGCAGCCAGCTTCAAATAAAAACCCTGCACAAAGTCTCAGCCTAGTGAAAATATCCAAAAAATTTTATTGACTATATTCAATCTATACTGCAGTTAAAGAAACAACCACATGCAGAGATGAGAAAAAAAAAAGTAATGCAAGAACCCCAGTAGCTAGTTTTCCAATAACAGTTCTTAACCAGGCTGAACTGGCTGGAATGACAAAAATAGAACTCAGAATATGGAGAGGAACAAAGATCATCGAGATTTAGGAGGATGGCAAAACCCTATCCAAGGAAAATAAGAATCACAATAAAGTGACACAAGAGCTGAAGGACAATATAGCAGGTATAAAAAAGAACTTAATGGGTTTGACAGAGCTGTATAACACAATACAAGAATTTCCCAATGCAACTGCAAGTATTAACAGCAGAATAAGCCAGACTGAGGGAGGAATCTCAGAATTAGAAGACTTGTTTTCTGAAATAAGACAGTCAGACAAAATAAAGACGAAAAAAATAAAAAGGAATGAACAAAACTTTTGTGAAGTATGGGATTATATAAATAGGCCAAATCTACCAATCATTAGCATTCTTGAATGGGAGGGGGAGAAAATAAACATCTTGGAAAACATTTCTGGATATCTTCCATGCAAACTTCCCCAAACTTGCTACAGAGGCCAACAAATTCAAGAAATACAGAGAACTTCTGCCAGATTCTACACAAGATCATCCCCAAAACACATAATCATCAGATTTTTCAAGGTTGAAATGAAAGAAAGAATGTTGAAGGCAACTAGAGAGAACGGGTAGGTGATCTACAAAGGGAACCCCATCGGGCTAACAGCGAGGTTGTTGAGAAAAGGGAACACTAATACACTGCTTGTGGGAGTATGTATTTGTTCAATCACTGTGGAAAGCAGTATGGCAATATGGCGATTCCTCAAAGAGCTAAAAGCAGAACTATCATTCAACTCAGCAATCCTATTACTGGGCATATACCCAGGGGAATATAAATCTTTCTACCATAAAGACCCATGTATTTGAAAGCTCATGGCAGCACTATTCACAGTAGCAAAACCATGGAATGAACCTAAACACCCATCAATAACAGACTGGATAATGAAAATATAGTACATATATATTATGGATGGAATACTATGCAGCCACGAAAAAGAATGAGATCATGTCTTTTGTGAATGGAGCTGGAAGCGATGATCCTTAGCAAACTAATGCAGAAATATACAATCAAATACTGTATGTTCTCACTCATAAGTGGGAGCTAAATGATAACAACTTATGAACACAAAAGAGGAAACAACACACAGTGCAGTCTACTTGAGTGACGAGGGTGGGAGGAGAGAGTGGAGCAGAAAAATATAACTAGTGGGTACTGACCCCTGTGACCTGAAACACCTGGACTGGCTCAGTGATCTGGATGCAGAAGGCTTGGGACCAGCCTAGTCAGTCAGGCCTGCTCTCAGGGTGCATGCCAAAGGGAGACTCACTGGATTGTGAGAGTGCAATCCATGGGTGGGCTTAATACATGGGTGATGAAATAATATGTGCAAAAAACCCCTGTGACACATGTTTAGCTATGTAGCAAACCTTCACCTGTACTCCCAAACCTAAAATAAAAGTTTAAAAATTATGTAAGAATCTCAGATATTTGTTATTAATAATTATTTATGCTTTTATAATATAGGCCTCCCCTAATTCTTTGGCTTAATGTCGTATTTATTTCCACTGTTGATTGTACTATGTAGGAATAATTTCTTGGAACATGAAATGTTTTTATTATAGGTCTTTAAAAAAAATAGAGTTAAAACATTTTATACATCATATAAATACAATTATAAAGAGAGAAAAGATTCCATAAAAATACACCGTTTTTTTAAGAAAAGCAATAATCTTGAGGAAACTAGGCAAGATGGTCAACCAGACATAACCAGAAAACACCTCTTCACCAAGAGGAACCAAAATACCAAATAAACCAGCAAACTTCCAACAGATTTTTTGAGAGAAAATTAAAAGCCCATAGAGGCGACACAGATGCTGGGGTTGAAGAAAGAATAAGCTGGGAAGCCTGCTTAGAGCCACTAGGATTGCCCCCCAGTTTCTGAACCCAGTGAAGGAGTGAGTGAGAAAACCTGGGGTAATAATACCCCATGGACCTCTGGTATCCTAGCTATAGGATAAGCTCCCACAACCCCCATAGACCTTTGTACTTAGAGGAGGAGCCGCCTGGAAAGCACGTAGATGTGCAGCTTGAACCCTCATGGAGCCCAGAAGGTTTTGCTGTGCAGTACAGCTGTGGCAAATCACAAGCATAGATGCCCGTCTGCCAAGCTTCTCCACGTTGGACCGAGTGGTTGAAGCTCCTGTTGTCTGCTGGACTTGGAGGGAACAGGGCTGCCATTGCTATGGGATTGAAGCATATCTCATCCACATGCCCCCTTGCCTGCTGGTCCCTCCCAAGACAATCTGCCTTTTGACTCCTACAGGATGGTGCCCACAGCACAGTCTTCACCGCCCCATCTGTGTCTTCTTAGCAGTGTGGGAGTAGTGGGCCCCTCAGCACAGCCAGTGCTGGATGAAAGGGAGACCCACTGGATTGTGGGAGTGCAAGCTGGGCAGGCCCAAGGCTGTCTGCCAGGATGAAAACCCAGGGCTGTGGGTGCCATACCAGTTGGACATCCACAGTTCCACTGCCCTGCTCTGGGATCCTCCATCCTTGACCCACTGCCTCACCAAACCACCAGCAAACATATCTCACAATTCGCTCTAAAAAGCACAGGAGACCAGCAGGCCCCAGGGAGTTGTGGGTCACCCATGACTTAACCCTTAGCTCCAAGTGCTCCGAAGGGAGGAGGGAGTGCAAGCTGCCAAAGCCTCCCTTGGGGCAAAGACAATGCTGGCACAGAGCCAGTAGTTCCACCAAGGACAGGGAATGAGCTTGGAGAGAGAGTTATCTTTTGCCCAACTGCGTCCCCTCCACAGAGCCCTGCTGTGTATGTACTGAAATACAAAAGGGGTGCAAGACTGAGAGCCTACTTGCTTTCTCTTACTGTTAAATACCACCTACTGGAATGCAGCCGGAATTACACCACCAAAAATTGCTTCAGCAAGCAAAGCCTATGAAACCCATTGCAGAAACCTCTCTCTCTTCATTGGCTATAAACTTAATTGTAAAATCTTAATCTATAAAAATCCTCAACCCCAACACTTTGGGAGGCCAAGGAAGGCAGATCATTTGAAGTCAGGCGTTCAAGACCAGCCTGGCCAACACGGTGAAATCCCGCCCCTCTAAAAATACAAACATTAGCTGTGTATGGTGGCACGCACCTGTAATCCCAGCTACTTGGGAGGCTGAGGCAGGAGAATCTCTATAACCCGGGAGGCGGAGGTTGCAGTGAGCTGAGATCGTGCCACTGCACTCTAGCCTGGGTGACAGAGAAAGACTCCATCTCAAATAAATACATAAATAAATAAATAAAATAAAATAAAAATAAAAATCCTCAAAGAAAACCTAGGAAATTTCCTTCCGGACATTGTCCTTGGAAAATAATTTATAACTAGGTTCTCAAAAGCAATTGCAACAAAAACAAAAATTGGCCCATGGTCCCTAACTAAACTAAAGACCTTCTGCACAGCAAAAGAATCTATCAACAGAGTGAACACAGAGAAAATCTTCACAAACTATGCATCTGATAGAGATCTAATATCCAGAATCTACAAAAATCTATAAGGAACTTAAATCAGTAAGAATATAAAAGATAACCAAATTTTAAAATGGACAAAAGAGATGGACAGACACTTCTCAGAAGAGGACATACATGCAGTTAACAAATATATGAAAAAAGGCACAGTATCACTAATCATCAGAAAAAATGCTAATCAAAATCACAATGATATAGCACCTCAAGGCAGTCAGAATGGCTATTATTAAAAAGTAGAAAATATAAAAATTTGAGCAGTTGTTGGCGAGGCTGCAGAGAAAGAGGAAGTGTATGCCCTGTTGATGGGAATGTAAATCAGTTCAGCCACTGTGGAAAGCAGTTTGGAGATTTCACAAATAACTCAAAATAGAACTAGCATTCAATCCAGCCATCCCATCACTGGATATATACCCAAAGGAAGCTAAATCCTTCTATCAAAAAGACACATGCCCTTGTATGGTCTTTACAGCACTATTCATAATTGCAAAGACAAAGAATCAATGTATGTGCCCATCATTGGTAGATTGGGTAATGGATAAAGAAAATGTGGTACATATATAACATGGAATACTATACAGACATATAAAAAGAAGGAAATCATGTTCTTTGAAGCAACGTGGATTCAGCTGGAGTCAGTCATCCTAAGCAAATTAATGCAGAAATAAAATGAAATATCACTTTCTTGCTTATAAGTGGGAGCTAAATCTTGGGTACCTATGGACATGAAGAGGAAAACAGTAGACACTAAGGATTCAAAATGGAGAGAGGGAGAGAAGGGGATACGGCCTGAAAAACTTCCTATTGTGTACTGTGTTCACTATTTGATGGAATCGATAGAAATGCCAATCTCAGCATCACATACTATACCACTGTAACAAAATTGCAGATGTAGCTCCTGAATCTAAAATAAAAATTGAAATTAGAAAAAAAAAATCACTAAACTTGATTTTGAAAATCAAAATCTTGCTTGGATTGTGAATATTTTCTCTACATTCTACTATTTATTCTATAGATTCTGAATATTCTATAATTAACATGTACTACTTTATAATTTAAAAGTAGCCACAATATATTTTTTAAAATAAGAAAGAAAAACATATTTTAAAGTGATTAGTCCCAATAGAGTAACATTTATCCATTTCTAGTAGTGTTTACATTAAATTTTTTCACTATAATTCATAGTAAAAATTCCAAATTCAAAATTTTTAATTATCCAAAAATGAGTAAAGCTTTACATTTAAGGTCATGACACTTAAAAAATCCTTGTAAGAAAACGTCATATTATAGAAATGAAGCTCCAACACTGATAATTTTCCATAGTGTGTGGAGAAAGTTTAGTTGTTTTGCTTTTGTTTGTGCTGGGAAGAAGGCTGATAGGAAGAAAGTAGCAAAGGCTTCACTGAACCTCAGGATTTAAACATACTCTCTTATTTAACCAGAACAAAGTACCTGACTAAGGTAGAAGACATGGTCATATGAAACATCTTTAGCTATTGAAATGGAACATTACTCTCTTCTAATCAAACTTTAATTTCAAAAGAGAAAAATTATTAAATCAGGTATAAATACATGTTTCTCAGAAAATGCATTAAAAATGGCGAAAAATTTTCTTAAAGTTTTAGTCCATCTTCGAGAGTCATCCTTTCGCTCAATTGCTGTAATCCTAAAGCTCTTTTAAGTCTTACTTGACTGAATTCTTAATATGCTGAAACCTGAAATTTCTGAGCATTCAAAGCTTGGTTGCTTCTGATTTTTTCATTAGTGTCAATATAAAGTGCTTCCCATCAGAGCCCATGAGATTTTATCAGTACTAATCTGCTATTTCTTCCCTGATGCTTCCAGACTATTGAAAGCTCCTAATTTGTGATAATTAACCTCCTGAGAATAGCATTGCTCATTTAACCCAGGGAGCAGCCACATCTTTCTGTGCTCAGCTTTGCAACCTCCCAGACAGGTCTTTTTTGGTCTGTATTTCAGGCATCAGGTAAATTATGCACTAATAAACACTGAGGGTTTTTGTAGTGAAAGCCAAAATTATGCGGACAGCACCTGTCATGTGAAGGACCAGTTCTCTGTGGTGATCAAGAACAAATGGTCCAGTTTTTGTTCTTGATTCTTCTTAATGGATATGTGATGTTAACACAGTTATATAATCTTTCTAGCCTCAGTTTCTCTACATGTAACACTTTCAGGTTACTGTGATAACTAAGGGACTTACTCTTAATATGTATAAAATGCTTTAGCATCTAAAACACCACCATAATAAGCTCTAGATAGTGGTGCTATCATTATGATAACAAAATTTCATTTTGAAACTGCAGATATGGATACAATTGGTATGGAGGAGAAAAGAGGGAAGTAGTTACTGTAAAAACTGAATAAATTATTTCTCAATATGAAAAACATGTTTTTGAAGATGAAAATCAAAAGTGGGTTGAGAGAATCAGGGACAAGAAGAGAAAAAATTTTCTATTCACAATCTTAAAGAAAGCATACGATATCTAGCATACTTTAATATAAATATTAAGCTGCTTAATAAGTTCATTAATATTATCACTCCCTCCAGTTAGAACAAATTTTAGACTAGGTATAATTGGCATATCAAATGGTAACATACATATATGGTTATATATATAAAATATTTATATTATTGTCAAAATATATATTATAGTCAATGAAATATTATAGTTACCATTTCTGTGAGTTGTATCAACTGAGTGATTCCACTAAATTTCAAGTGGATCCATGTTGAGTCAAATGACACATTGGTAACTTTTTTTTTTTAAGATTCACAGCAAAACCTTAGTGAAAGGTAGCAAGATTTCCCATATACCCCTGCCCCACATACATTTGTTATAATTGATTAACCTGCATTGACACATCATTATCACCTGAAGTTCATAAAGTTCACTCTTGGCGTTTTAAATTCTATGGGATTTTTAAAAATATCAAACTCCTGCGTGTACAACACGTAAAAGAAAAGCATATTTTGCTGAGACCAAAGGTCAAGGATCCAGCCACCTCTGCTGTCTCTGATCCCAGAAGTGACTCCTAGTGCTTCAGGAAACCTTCCAACTATGGCATCAGTTTTAAAAACATTCTTGCAGGACAATGTACTGTATTTTGAATGAGACGTATCTGGATATGGCATATCTATATCTCTAGCTCTGTGACTTTGAGTAACTTTAAATTTTCATATTTCATTTTCTGTATTTCCAAAACAGAAATCATACTTAAACCTCACAGGTTTCTGGGAAGGATTTAAATGAGGGACCATATAGGTGACATTTACCATAACACCTGGCACAAGTAGTAATTCAGTAAATGCTAGATGTCCCCAAGCTTTCTAAATCTTACTTTAATTGAGACTAATGTGATTAATGCCATCTCTATTTTCTCCATAGAACAATGGTGAAAGATATCAC
The DNA here is from genome assembly GCF_037993035.2 of Macaca fascicularis. Lineage (NCBI taxonomy): Eukaryota > Metazoa > Chordata > Mammalia > Primates > Cercopithecidae > Macaca > Macaca fascicularis. The sequence continues at coordinate 33,226,460 of NC_088379.1, read as the reverse complement.
AGAGCTGAATTAAGAAGTTTTAAAAAACATATAGCCGGGCACGGTGGCTCACGCCTGTGATCCCAGCACTTTGGGAGGCCGAGACGGGCGGATCACGAGCTCAGGAGATGGAGACCATCCTGGCTAACATGGTGAAACCCCGTCTCCACTAAAAATACAAAAAACTAGCCGGGCGAGGTGGCGGGCGCCTGTAGTCCCAGCTACTCGGGAGACTGAGGCAGAATGGCGTGAACCTAGGAGGCTGAGTTTGCAGTGAGCCTAGATCGTGCCATCGCACTCTAGCCTGGGCGACAGAATGAGACTCCGTCTGAAAAATAATTAATTAATTAATTAACAATATTTATTATTATTACTACTATCCACAGAGATCATGAAGCACCCCAAAAGCCCAGTCTCAAAAACAAGTTAATTTTGGCATGAGGTAGATCTACTAATAAATCTCAGATAATTTTCTGAAAAATTATTTTCTGAAAAATTATTGATATTAACGGTTACTGTTAGTAACCATTTATATCAGTATATCCTCTAAACAATGTATCAAATATCTTAAAATCATAGGATGGACTTATTTGTATATTAAAATTGATGACTCTAAAAAAATGATCAACACAGGTGGGGCGCGGTTGCTCATGCCTATAATCCCAGCACTTTGGGAGACTGAAGCGGGCGGATTACGAGGTAAGGAGATCAAGACCATCCTGGCTAAAATGGTGAAACCCCGTCTCTACTAAAAATACCAAAAATTAGGCAGGCGTGGTGGTAGGGTTCTGTAGTCCCGGTTACTCTGGAGGCTGAGGCAGGAGAATGGCGTGAACCCAGGAGGCGGGAGCTGGCAGTGAGCCGAGATTGCGCCACTGCCCTCCAGCCTGGGCGACAGAGAGAGCCTCTGTCTCAATAGATAGATAAATAAATAAATAAATAAATAAATAAATAAATAAATACCTATCAACACATTTAATACATCTTCAGACAGATCACCATAGAATTAATTTAATAATAATAAAAAAAAAAAAATCAGGAAAAGTGTGTAGAATAGAAAGGAGCCTAAGATGTGCTCTTGAGAAACTTCAACACCTAGAGGACACTCAGGAGAAGAGTCAATAAAAAGACACTGGAATGCCTGAGTGGAAGACATGGTCATATAAGAGAGATGCTAGGAAAACGGAGTTTACAGAGAGTGGAATGATAGTTGTGGTTTCATTCTTTCATCCGTTATATATTAAGCAGCTATTATATTTCATATGCTCAGGATTCAACAGTGAGCAAGATAAGATCTTTGTGCTAAAGAAACTTACAATTTAGTGAGTCAAGTGAAGATTGTTAACATGAAAATGGATAGAAGAAATGTCCACTGAAATAGGCAATTAGGCACACATGTCTAAATTTTGTTTAACAAATGTGTAAAATCATTAAACACATTTTTAAAAACTGAATGCCTGTTATTTTCCAGGCACTGTTCTAAGTGGGAAACTACAATAAACAAAACAAAACTGCAACAAAGGCCCAAAGCAGGTGCGTGCTAGACATGTTGAAAACATCTGAATTGCTGGGATAAAAAAGTGAGGAAAGAAATCATAGAAGCTGAGGTCACAGAGATAAAGGGTCAGGGTACAGATCGTGAAAGACCATACTGTTACATAAAATTTCTTAATATTTACCCGTTACCTAGTAAATGCACTAATCCAGTTCCTAGGTATAGTTTGCAAGACCATGCTAGACCGGCCCCATGTAATTTTTATCCATGTCCCATTGTATTATACAGGACACTGTATATTCCAGTGATAGCAATGTTTATATTTTTGCCTCTGTTCTTGCTTTTGCATATTTTTTTCAGATTGTTTTTCCTTTTGAAATAATCTCCCTTTCTGTCCTCAAATCATTTTCCTTAGGAAACTTTCTTAGAATTCAAACAGGATAATAAGATTTAAAATACCATCCATTCTTCTTTCCTACTAAACAGTGAGTTCCTTTAGATATACAATGTTTTGGTTTTTTTTCATCTTTACATTCACAATATACTATGGGTTGTTAATTTTATGTTTCAACATAACTAGGCCATAGGAATAACTGGTTGACATGTGAGGAATAACTGGTGTATCTGTGAGGGTGTTTCTGGAAGAGATTAGCATCCGAATCAGTAGACTAAATAAAGAAGGTCTTCCTTCACCAAGGTGGGCAGGCATTATCTAATCCATTGAAGACATGAATAAAACAAAAAGGTAGAGAAAGATTGAATTAAATCAGCCTGACTGAATGAACTAGAACATCAATCTTCTCCTGCCCTTGGCACTGCTGGTTCTCTGGCCAGACTGGAATGTATGCCATCTATATCATTAGTTCTCCAGCTGTCAGACCTTTGAACCACACAACTAGCTTTGAACCACACAACTAGACAGCATGACATGAGAAATCTCAGCCTGAAATACCATGTGTGTAAACATCTTATAATAAAATTATCTCCATATATATTTATATAATATATAAGGTAATATATATAGTTTTATATCTATGTGTGGTTATACACACACATACACACACACACTCTCCTACTGGTTCTGTTTATGTTGGCTATACATGGTATCTGACCCACAGTAGGTATTTAACATATCTCTGACCAAAACTGCATGCCAAAATTAGTTATCAAGAAACACATTTTTTAATTAATAAACTTTATTTTTAGAACAGTTTTGGGTTCACAGCAAAATTGAACAGAAAGTACACAGTGTTATTATACACCCCCTTTCTCTACACGCAACATGCCCCTCCATCAATATTCTACACCAGTGTGGGACCTTTGTTACAAATTATGAACCTACATTGACATATAATCATCATCCAGAGTTCATAGTTTACATTAGGGCTCACTCTTGCTGTTGTACATTCTTTGGGTATTGACAAATGTATAATAGTGTATATTCACTGTAGTATCATACAGAATAGTATCATTCTCTGAAAATTATCTGTCTGTCCATTCATCTCTCTCTCCCAATCCCTGGCAAACAACCACTTTATTGCCTCTATAGTTTTAACTGTTTTAGAATGCTGTATTGCTGGATCAAATAGTATGTAGTCTTTTAAGATTACCTTATTCCACTTAGTAATATGCATTTATATCTACTTCGTGTCCTGTCACGGCTTAATAGTGTTTTTGCGGTTTTTTGTGTGTTTTTTTTGTTTTTGTTTTTGTTTTAGTGCCGAGTAATATTTTGTTTTCTGGATATACCTCACTTTATCTACTTGCCACTGAAGGGTATCCTGGTTGTTTTAAAGTTTCGGCAAGTAGGAATAAAGCTGCTATAAACATCAGGTAAAGGTATGTGAACATAAGTTTTTAATTCATCTGGGTAAATATCAAGAACCGTGATTGCTCTATCATATCGTAAGAGTATTTTTAGTTTTGTAGGAAACTGCCAAAGTGTCTTTCAAAGTGGCTGTATCATTTTGTCGTCCCTCCTGCAGTGAATGAAGGTTCCTCTTGCTCCACACCCTCAGCAGCATTTGGTGTTGTCAGTGTTTTGAATTTTGGTTATTCTAATTGCTATATAGTAGAATCTCACTGTTGTTTTAATTTAAAATTCCCTAAAGACATCAGGTGTTGAACATCTTTTCAGATGCTTACTTTTAACTGTATATCTTTTCTGGCAAGGTGTCCGCTTGTCTTTTGTCCCCTTTTGATGGGATTGTTTGTTGTCTTGTTGTTGAGTTTTAGAGTTCTTTGTATATTTTGTATAACACCTTTTTATCCTATGTGTCTTTTGCAAATATTCTCTTCAAGTCTGTGGATTTTCTTCTCATTTTGTTGAAGAAAACATATATTTTTAAAACAAGAAGAAAGAAACACTTTGATAATTAATGCAATTCTTGATAATTATATCTGTTATTAAATAGTTATTAATTTTAATGATGTTTTACATTGTTTACATGTATTAACTTTCTTAAACTTCAAAAATAAAATAATTGGAAAAGGGAACAAATAAACATGTTCTTCTTTAGCATCCTAAGAAAGAAATTCAAAAAGAAGATAGAGAGCAAAGCTAAAGCTAAAACTTTAAGCAACAAAACTTCTGTCTTTAACTGCATACAATTTTCAATCAGGAACTTATCTCAGTACTTCATAAACATACTAAATTAGGAAAGAGATGAATGTATATCTGAAAACAAAATAATGCATCATTTTACTGAGAGAGTTTACACAGCTTCAAAGAGCAGATGTTTTGGTTCTATCAAACTGTAGTTGACAAATTTCCTAGCAGTGGGAGTGGAAAATTAGTTTTCATTTTTAGAAATTATTTGATACCATTTACAGACCTTTGCTATTTATCACACTGATTAAAAGCTGCCATTTGCAGCATTTATAGTCTTCAAGTACATGTCAAAACTGTTTCTATCCAATTGAAATTTCTTCTGAAGGGACATATGAAACCAAACCAGGGTATATATCTTTCCTTTTCTTAAGCAATACATCAAAACTATGCAGTAAGATACATTCTAATATTGTATTGAGAATTTCACTGATTAAATCTGGAGAGATGCTTATCTAATACTTACAAACTTGGAAACATCTTTAGAACCAAAGATAAGTATAAATAGGTAAGAAATACTGCCTTGGAATGTCATGATAAAATAACTACAATTTCCATAAAAGCAACAATATCTCAAATCCATTTATCCCATGAGAAAAAAAATATTCATGTTAGAAAAAGCAAGATAGTTCATTGAAGCTTATAAACTGGCAGGTGAAATTTTGTAAGGATTTCTCGTGATCGCTCAGGGATTTCTTATATGGATACTGGAAAAACCTATGGAAAGAAAGTCCCCACTCCCCCTCAGTTATTTAATCTCACAGGATTTGCCGTGAGCTGAACCATATATGCACATTTATTTTAGACAGAAACTTTTGAAAAAAATGTATATTCTACATATTTTTTTTCCCAATTAACTAAATAACTCTCATTTTGAGGAAGGGGGTTTCTACCCAGATACTTTTGAATATGTTATAAGGCCAGACACGGTGGCTCATACCTGTAATCTCAGCATTTTGGGAGGCCAAGGCAGGCAGATCACTTGAGGCCAAGAGTTCCAGACCAGACTGGCCAACATGGCGAAACCCAGTCTCTACTAAAAATACAAAAACTAGCTGGGCATGGTGTTGCGTGGGGGTAATCCCAGCCCCTCGGGAGTCTGAGGCACAAGAATTGCTTGAACCCAGGAGGCAGAATTTGCAGTGACCAGAGACGGCACCACTGCACTCCAGCCTGGGTGACAGAGCAAGACTCCATCTCAAAATAATAATTATGAAGTGGGAGGATCATTTGAGCCAGGGAGACAGAGGTTGCAGTGAGCTAAGATTGTGACACTGCATTCTAGCCTGGGTGACAGAGTAAAATCTTGTCTGGAAAATACCTCTGTATATCTCAGAATTTTTCCCTTGAACTTTAATAGTTCAAGGGTGTTCAAATAAATGTAAAATGCACCTTCCTTAAACTTGGCTTAATAAGACTCAGGTGTTCACCCTAGTCTTGCCCTGGCATTGTCCTTCATTATAGAACATGTGACTTTCAAAATATACTCTGAGAAAGACGATTAATATGAACTTTATAATTAAAATTAGAGTTTGTATACAAACATAAAAATTTTAAAAATATTTTAATATGATGTAAAAATATAATAATGTCAATATTATATCTAAATATTAAACTTCCATCAGGGAATATTAAGGACTATAATTTTAATGTAAAATTATGAATTATGATAAAGTCTTGCTGACATATACAAATGTATACATAGCTTTATGAATGGTATATATTCATATGTTTGTACATCCACATTTAATCCTGTTACAAGATTTAGGCTTGTGTTAGATGAATTTGGGAGAGTTCAAAGAATAGTAGTTTTACTCTAGATTGAGTATTGAGGGAAAGTGGGAAATTTTATATATTTTGATGTAAACTTTATTTAGAATATAATATAATGAATAGAATATTACTACTTCCTGTTATCCTTCAGGAGATATTTATACTCAAGTTATTTAAAAAATATCAACCTGTTTCAGGATCTGCATCACAATATTCAAAACTACTTTCATTCAACGACAATATGGTAGATAGTTGGTACAGGCTGACTGAAAACAGCTTCTTGCTTATTTATTCAAGAATTAGGTTATGAGTTAGACTGAGCAAATAAGTGAATGCAAAGAGCCAAATGCAGCATATCAATTAAGCTTTGATTGTTAGGAAATTTATATCCCTGAGTATTGCTGGGTTCAGGCACACAGTTGTATCTCTAGATATCTTTAGAATAGATGCAATACAGGCTAACTGCATAGATGTGATCATGTGAGCTCTTTGCCTTTTCTCTATAATTTTTCTGCTTATTCATTCTCTCTGCGGCATAGGCAGAGCAATGCTCTTTCTGATTTAACTTGATTTTTAAATGTTTTTATAAATAAACTTATTTGTTCATAAGCCATTTATACAACTAGCCTGCAGAATAGGAAAAGTACAGGTGTGTGTGTATATATATGTATATGTGAATTGATAGGTATATATACACACACACATCTGCACATGAATACATATATAAATATACACTTGTTACAGAGACACACAGAGACAAACACAAACACTCATATATATACACAAATATATAAATATATTGTTTTGATTAACCATCGTTATGCAGTCAATGTCTCCCATCTCTTCTCATCAAAGGCACTTGTTCTCTTTAACTCTGTTTGTTGGTATCTTTCCTTCATTTAGAGAAAATCATATGACAACGACGAAGAAATACACAGAAAAACCAAGCCCTTTCAGCATATAATGAAAAGTATTGTTATGTAAAAGCAAGACAAACTTGTTTATATGGATGATAATAAACTGAATCAGAAAGTTATCTTTATGACACATTACTGATATAGCTCCCAGATTATAAACCACTGCACAGGCCTATCTGGTATGCAAAATCATGTTCAGTCACCAAATTGAAAAAATTTCCTGAATGTACTCTTGCCCCCAGAACAGCAAAGCTACTCTAATGAAACCAAAATTATTACTATTGTTATAGAGACAGAGTCTTGTTCTATCACCCACGCTGCAGTTAGCAGCATGATCATAGCTCACTGCAGCCTTGAACTTCTGGGCTCAAACTACCCTCTAACCTCAGTGTGCTGAGTGGCTGAGACTACAGGTGTGTACCACCTAGCCTGGCTCTGAAACCAAAATTATTCTTTCTACTATTTTTTTTTAAATGGGAGCTATACAATAGATAGATTGATAGATTAATGCTAGATAGATATACATATATACATATCTCTTGTGGTATGTAAGATTTACTAATTCATTTATTTAACAAATATTAATTACCTATTTTTTTGTAAAGAACTCTTCTCAACACTGAGTATGCAGCAGCAGACAAGACAAATTTCCTCCTCTCATGGAGAAAATATTCTAGTGAGACAGTAGATGATAATAAATCCAACATGAGGAGGTGGGAAGATCATTTTAGTTAGGGTGACCAAGGACTACATTTCAAGGCAGGTAATGTTTGCACATAAACCTGAAAGACATCAGAGCTTAATTCTTGAGTTAGTAAAAGGGCACCGTGACAGCTGCTCCCCTAGATATGACCCCTAATAAACCATACCTGCCAGTGTGTGTGTCCTGGATCCAATCTAGGGTGGCTTATGACTGTATTAACCTACTGAACATAGTGACTATGACAATTCTGGCACTAGCTTTCAAGAAACTGGGTAATTTTCCTTTCTCTCTCTGCATGCTTTATTGAAAGCCCGGAGCTGTCATCTAAGAAGTCTTTTTATTGTGCTGGAAAGATCACATAGAAGGATCATGTGTAGAGGTCATATGGAAAGGAGATGCCCTGAGACTACTCTTGGCCGGAGTGAGTGAGGTCCAACTGTACCATCGTCCAAGTTAACTTAACAAGGACTCCCGCTCTTGTCAACACCCACGGCCTGCTCTAGGGGCACATGAGTGTGCAGTCATACAAAGGCCTCATGCTTAGAAGGGTCCTGAACTTAGATCAGTCTTATACCTGGTTCAATGCTCTGCTGTTGCTGTCAAGAAATTTTCAATGATTTTTAATTCAGCTAGCCTGCATTTTTACTACACCAGCCATGCAAATTCTGTAGCTGGCTTTACCAACAACTGGCCGTCAATGAGATACTAAAAGTGAAGTGTCCATAGTAGAAGGACCGTGGAGCTGAATCCAATCTGAGTACACAGAACCTGAAAGATGAGATGTTTTTTCTTTTAAACAACTAGGTTTGATACAACAGTTGGGTTTATATACATAGAAAAAACTCTGAAAGTTTTGTTTGAAAAAAATGAAATTTTGGAAGTAGTTCCTGATTCTCAGCATTGTGTAGGCCATACTGCATCCCATTAGACTAGACATGATAAGGAGTGAAAGGGTCTTATCAAATTCATGGTTTATTAAGAATTTAAATACACATCATATTTCAAAGTGCAGAAATGGAGCTAAAAGGATATTAAAGCCTTAGTTATATAGTGTCAAAGTAAAAACATCATAATATTTAATATCAGATAAAGAATTTACTGTCTAAGGTCTATGCAAGGTTATAAATTTACTAAAACATCTGTGGAGAATTTTTCCTAATGCAAAGATTGGCATAGAGTCAGAGCATACAGTCACTAGTGCTGATTGGAGAAATTGCATCTTGTTAATTAATCTGGATTGCTTCAGTTTCTTCCATAAAGGAAGAAAGGTTGATCATATTATTTACCATAATTTAATCTATCCGTAAATTTTATAGTCTATCATAGGAGGTCCATGGCCACTTTCTCTTCTTAATTACAATAATTTATTTTTGCCACTTATGCCTCTACCTCTTTATTATCACATGAAGTTGGATTATTTAAAACATTCTCTCCATCTCAAAGAAAAAAATCTCAGATTTGCAAGTCTTTCAAAAGAATTTATGTTTCCATTGCCTCCACTGTCAAATCACTTAATCTTTGTCACTATCTTTAGAGAACACCTAGTTTATATTTCTGCCAGGGAAACCTGTCCACATGTAGAAACTGTGAAAGTATCTTGTATGTCTTGTCAACTGCATTGTAATACGCAGTGAACTCTTTATGTTCAGTGCATTTCGATTAAACAAACACTGAATTCATGAGTTGTAGTGTTTTGACTCCCATATATATTGTTCTATATATTATTGTAAAAATTTTGTCTAACCTGTATTCAATCCAATAATAGTATTCTTAATGGATCAGTAAATATATTTAGTTACGATTTTAAAACTTATGTCTGGTATTTTCAACATCATCACATTAGTTATTAATCCAAGATAGACTGTGAGAACTGTACTAATAAAGTAATTATTGTACAATATTTCTGCCTCAGTCTTCTCATATGTAAAATGAAGAGTTTTCTCCCATGTAAAATACATATGGTGATAAATAAATTGTATACAGTTCTAGAATTATAAAAATTTAAATTAGGCAATGAATTTGACTTATTTTCAATGTTCAAATGACTTCTTAACTCACATCAGATAAGTCCATACTCTTCACCCATGGGTCAAGCACCCAGATGATGTGACGTCCACAGCCCTCTGGCCTCCTCTCCTCCCACTGCCTTCCTCACTTATTGCACTATAGGCAGGCTGACATGCTAAGACTGGAAAATACTAACTTGTTTGTCCCTACCCCAGAGGCTTCACACAGTTCTTCCCTCTGACTGGAAGACACTTTCCCCAAACCTTTGCATTGCCTTACTCTACTTACTGCTTTGCCGCAGAGCACCTTCATATGTCTCTCCCTGAGAAATCTTGTCCTGACCAGCTCCTCCCTTTGCCATTCCCTTAACCTAGTCATATTTATAAATCTATGACTAATTTAGAGTCAATTGCTTCACTAGAATTTTTTCAGTAACAGTGATATTGTCTTAACCACTGCTATACCCACAGCATTTGGCACTAAGAGTAAATACATGTTTCTCAGTTATATAGATCAGCCAAAGAAATGACAATGTAGAATATAGTTAAATATTATAAGTTGGTTGTATTCATGCCTTTAGTTTATCTCTGTTTTCTGCATTAGCTCACTTTGCCATGGAACTTTGCAACTCTGAATGAGAAGTTCTGCCCGATTCCTTGACTCTGACTCAGTCTTCTCACTTTATTGGCCAACAGGATGTTAGGAAATATGAATAAGCAGAGGCAAGAAAAAATGACTTGTCTATTTCTGGCTTGCACTCAGACTTTGTTAGGAAGCAGACTAATTTGAACTAGTCTGCTGAAATGTAAGATATGGATCAGAGATGAGCCCTTTTTATCATCTCAGGTGAATCGATCCTGAATTAACCAACCCATGGCTGATGCCAACACATGTGAGGTAGCCCAGGCAAGACAAGAATAACTCCGTGGACTTGTTCATTCACTGGATTAAAGTTTCATGAGCTCAATAACAGTTCATTATTATAGTTTTACTGAGGTTTAGTGGTTGTTTGTAGCATTATTAAGGCAATAGGTAACTCAGAATAGTCAAGAGGTTTAACAAAGTTATTTTAACACCTTTATAATTTCATTACAAAAGTAATGCATTCCCCTTCTAACAAGTGAAACAATGCAAAAAACAAAACAAAACAAAAAAAACACTAATTATCTTGGCCTACATTCACCTGTTGCATTTACTTTCATGTGAATAAACTGATATTAACAGTCTTCTGTGCAAATTTCAATGGTTTTCCAAATGAAGAATATTTCTAAAAATCAACAAGAATAAGGCATGTAGCATAGTCTCTGTATACAGGGTATCTATTTAAAATATTTTGCAGGAAAAGAGGGAAATCCATTGGCTCCTTTATAAAACATACTCTGATGGCAGGAGTAAAGTGACAATCTATACAGAGACAGTAGATAAGGAGTGATTCTAATAGACCATGAAAGCTAATGAGGGTTGAGATTACAGTGAGAGGACTGGAAGTAACAAGAGTGGAAGATTAATAAATCCAAGACTCCATTTTTCAAGAATTTAAACATGAGTGGGCGAAATGAAGCACAGAGAGAAAGATATGACTTGTCAATATATGGTTAGCGCAATGGAAGTTTAAAATTAAGTTGCACCTTAAATTTAAAATCCACAGCAGTGACAGACTCACAACACAATGAACAAGCATTATTTTACCTGCACATACATAGAAATGCAATCTTTCTAAAATTTCAATTTTGCTTTTCTTTTAACTTAATATTTCATGAATATAATAAAATGAAAGTATATATAAAATATGCAGTAATTCAAAAACATGATACTGATATATTACATTTAATTAAATTTATCAGAAATGCACATCTCCTTGTTTATACATGACATTTTGTCTCATGAATAATAAAAGTAAAATACCAGAAAAAAAGAACCTTTAAATTATTGTTAAAGCTCAAACTAAAGTATTGCATTTCTGCTCATTTACTCAAACATTTATTCAATGAAAATGTATTAAGTGTGTGCTACCATGCTAGGCACTAAGCATAGTTGCTGATACAAAACAGATCTTATCTCTGCTTTTATGAATCTTTGAATTTACTAGAAAAGTGGGTAACAGTATAGAGTGACATGATAGCATAGAAGAAGAGGACCCAGGCCATAATTTAAGGAGATATTCGTCAAACTTTTAGGGCCTAAAATTCACCTGAATTTGAAATAAATGCAGCTTCTATCACAGCATAAGTAATGCTCAAGATTTTAGATTTCTAACAAGTCTCCAGTTGATGCCAACACTACTTACCTGTGCATTACACTTTGATTAAAGGAGATATAGGTATCAAGGAAGGCTTTTCAGAGGAAATGCCTTCAGAGGAAGGCTTTTCAGTTACAGTGTAAATCCTATGAGTGAAGAATTATTATCTTGATAAAGGGAGAATAGGCCAATATAGGAATTCCATGCTTAAATCAAGAAAATTCAAAAATGTATAAAAAGAGCAGTTGGGTTATATACCCAGAAGAAGAAAATAGAGAAAGCTGCGGTTGAATGTTTCCTGAAACTATACAGAAATGCAGACTCTCAGGTCTCACCTTGACCCACCAAATCTGAATCTTCATTTGGGCAAGCTCTCCACATTTTTTTAATATGTACGTTAAAGTATCACTTCCCTAGAGAATAGTCTCCAAAATAAGCACAAGTTTAAATATATATTAAAGGCAATGTTTTATATGGCAATTTTATGAATAATATTTGTTCTTAAACTGTGAGTTCAGTACTTCTTCTAAATAACGGTTAAAAAGAGAAGTATGTACCACAATGATGAAACATTGACTTTATTCTGAAAAACATTTAATTAGATTATTAGTGATATGGCCGTCATTGTAGCAATCACTCAAATCCCTGCTAAATCATACATGGATATGCATATTCAAATGTATTTTAGTTAATTATTAGCTGTCCTTTTCAATTCTTCTGACGAGAGAAAAACTGAATTTGTGCCTTCTGCTTTTGCCTTTAACAAGTATTTAACAACAATATATATGGCATATTTCAAAATAAATCAAAACAAAACAAAAATGTTTTAAGAAAAAACAAAGAGTGAATTTTTGAACTCCAGCCACTGCCCAATTTGCTATCAACTATTAGCAGCCTCCTGCCACCTAATGACGCTTGAAATGTGGCCCATGAACTGGTAGGAGAGGCTTCTCCTAAGGATATGTTAAAAATGAAGAATGTTAGATGCCTCCACTGACCTACTACATCTATTTCGCAACAGGATATCTAGGTGATCTGTAGACATGGAGAAGTTTAAAAGAAATGAAGCTTCTAATTCAGCAGTAGTTCAGGAGTGGGGCGTCTGGTTCTACATCCTAGAGGAGCTCTGAGGTGATGATGCTGATGCCAGTCCTTGAATCACTCTTCGAGTGGCAAGGATGAAAAGCACCGTACCATTTGACACCCTCGACCATTTTTGTAATGTGTAAACTCTTTCCTTTTGTGGTCCTTAATATCATTCACAAAGTTTTCTAGCTTTCTAAGTTGTTCTTCACAGTTATTTTGACTGAATTTTTCTTCTGCATCTGCCCAATATAGAATCTTGGCATTTTTTTTCTTCATTCTGTCTTGATTTTGTTTTTGGTTGTTTGTTTGTTTTTGCTTTTCTGGTATGCATTCTTGTTACTATCTTATCCATATACATGATCTTAACTTCAAAACAGATGCTGATGACTGTCTACATTTATCTTCCCATCTTCAAGTTCATGTTCAACTTCTTTTTTTCTGTTGGGAATGCTCTACATATATACCTCAAAGCAGTCAAGCTCAACTTGTTTAAAGTGTAGTTAATTAAGCTCTTTTTAACTAGTCTCTTCTTTCGACATCCCTTCTGTATTTACAATGCTAGATAATGGGACTAACATCCAACCAAATATACCAAGCCAGGCTGGGTGCGGTGGCTCATGCCTGCAATTCCTGCACCTTGAGAGGCCGTGGCAGGTGCATCACCTGATGTCAGGAGGTGGAGACCAGCCTGGCCAATCTGATGAAACTCTGTTTGTACTAAAAATACAAAAAATTAGTCAGATGTGGTGGCGGGTGCCTGTAATCCCAGCTACTCGGGAGGCTGAGGCAGGAGAATCGCTTGAACCCAGCAGGCAGAGGTTTCAGTAAGCCGAGATTGTGCCACTGCACTCCAGTCTGGGTGACAAGGGCAAAAATCCATCTATCTATCTATCTATCTATCTATCTATCTATCTATCTCTATAGATATATAAATATCAAACCAAATACATTGAAGACATCCTTAACTCTTCTCTCTCTCTCATTTCCCAACATCCATTCTTCTAGCCCTTCACATCAAATCCACATGAACACCTAATTCTTGATTTTTTAAATCCCTGTGTCTTAAACTCACCCTGTTTTATCTATTCTCACCACCATCCTCTGATGATATCTTATCATAAGATTTTTTTTTTTCTTTGTCACTACTTTGGTACATTTTCCACATGTCCACATTGCAATAAACACTATCATTCTAAAATGTAAACCTAACTGTATTATAATACTAAAATATTTCAGAGATTCCCATCCTCAAAGCACAAAATTCAAAATTCTTGCCTGAGCATATAAAGCTCTCATGATGAGGCTCTTGCTTATGCCTCCAGCTTATTGAGTCCTGCTTTGCTGCCAAAACAGTCTAAAAGATCTCCCGGCACACAGTAGCATTTATTCCCTCAGTGTCTTTACAGATGCTTTGCCACTATTTGAATATCATCCATGACATTAACTTTACAAAATCTTACTCTTTCTTTGATACAACTGTTTAATAATGAGTGTTTAATAAAAGTAAAGTCTTGCTAAAATAGTGTGATCACATTCCACTCAGTTCCTGTTTTTCACAACTAAAAATCCCCAGACATAACAAACAAACTTAGAAAAACTTCAAGGGAAGAAAGAAAAAGGAAGACTACCTAGGGACTATGGAAATTGAGAAACAACATAGGGATGAGTTCTCTGGGTTGCATTATTTTATCCCATACATTTTAAACAGAATGTAATGAAACCTTCAACCTACATTGGCAATAGAAAGATAGGAAAACAAACAAACAAACACAAAACACAAAACTTACATAATGCTTGTTCCCCCTGCCAAATAATAGGAAAAGATGTGGCCTTTTAAATAATATCCTTCTCCAGCCAAATGCCAACAGAAAACCCAGAAATTTTTCTTCCCTCCTATCACCCACACACAGTTTCTTCGGGACAGAAGGAGAATTATCTTCAACCCTATCTTTCAAGCCAAGCCTAAGTAGGCAACAGTGTTCCTATTCCCCCACCTGGTGGTATTTCCTTTGCTGAGTAGAGAGTTAACTTTCCATCCCCTTCCTTGTGGAAATAGATGGTAGTGACGAAATTTCCCTGCCAGGAGAGTGTTGGTAGGTCAAAAATGGAGCTTTTCTTCTTCCCCATCAGGCAAAAGCAGGCGCCACTTCAACTGCCTCAACCAGGGTAGTTTTAACGGGATCCAATATCAGGCTGAGCATCTACCACCATCTACATCAATGAGACGCAGCAAGGCAGTGGGAATTGGGACTTGTAATCACTCCACCTCCTTCCTACACTTGATATCATTGAGGCCCAGTTGTGGGCTGATCCTCTTTATCTATCTGACAGTAACAAGACTGTTTCAGTGCAAATCAGAGACAGTTAGAACACCAATCCTCCCTGTCCTCCAGCATCTGTAAGGCCCAAGGAGGAACTGAACCTCTACTCTCATCAGGTTTCAGTGAGGTAGGATGACGTGAAGGAAGGAAAGGTAGTTGGCAATCCATCTTGCCCCTCACCTGGTGTCACTGAGGCCCAGTGGAGAACTGAATTTATATCCCCATCAGAGGAAATATACAATGATAGCCAATGACCTGCTTTCAATGGGAGTTTCAGCAAGGCCTGGGAGGAGCTATGTTTTGATTCTAATCTGAAATGAGACGTGCACCAATACTGCACGTTTGCCAGGGTGGCGTTAATGGAACCCAGTGGAAAGCTAAACATATACACCACACCAGCCCTCATCGTACACCCATGCAGGGGAAAGATTCAATTGAGTCTAACGACTCATTATATAATATCTAAAAATGCTATACCAAGAGGGGAAATCACAAATGAATAGGAAAAGACAATCAACACATGCCACCACTGAGACAAATCAAATTTTGAAATAATCTGACGAGTATTTCTAAAGCAGCCATTACAAAATGATTCAATAATCGATAAGAAATTTTCTTTAACGAAAAATAGAAAATCTCAGTAAAGAAATAAAATTTATAGAATAGAATCAAATGGATATTTCAGAAGTGGAAACAGTGTTTCAGGGTGTTGCATGACAGTAATGTAACAGCAACATTCATGTTATTGTAATCCCAGAAGGAAAAGAGAGAATGGGGCCAAAAAAAAAAAAAAGGATTCAAAGAAATGCTGTTTAAGACTTCTAATCGGTAACAGGCCATAAATCTACAAAATAAATATACACCAAAAAATATCATAACTGAACTTCTGAAATTTGAAGACTAAAATCTGAAAGCATTCACAGGGAAACAACACAGTACTTACATAGAAACATCAATTGGAATAGCTGTAGTTTTCTCATTGGAAATCATTATAGGCCTGAAGGATGTAGCACAATAGTTTTCAAGAAGTAAAAGAAAAGAATTGTCAATTGCAGGTTTTATAATATCCAGTGAAAATATTTTTCGAGATGATGGTAGTTGGACATGGTGGTGCACACTTGTAGTTCCAGCTACTGAATTATTTTATCCCATACATTTTAAACAGAGTGTAATGAAACCTTCAACCTACATTGGCAATAGAAAGATAGGAAAACAAACAAACACAAAACACAAAACTTACATAATGCTTGTTCCCCCTGCCAAATAATAGGGAAAGATGTGGCCTTTTAAATAATATCTTTCTCCAGCCAAATGCCAACAGAAAACCCAGAAATTTTTCTTCCCTCCTATCACCCACACACAGTTTCTTCGGGACAGAATAGAGAATTATCTTCAACCCTACCTTTCAAGCCAGGCCTAAGTAGGCAACAGTGTTCCTATTCCCCCACCTGGTGGTATTTCCTTTGCTGAGTAGAGAGTTAACCTTCCATCCCCTTCCTTGTGGAAATAGTAGGTAGCGATGCAATTTCCTTGCCAGGAGAGTGTTGGTAGGTCAAAAATGGAGCTTTTTGATTATTTGAGCCCAGCAGTCTGAGTCTAGCCAGTGCAACATAGCGAGACCCAATCTTAAAGAAAAAAAAAAAATGGAATGAAGGTAAAATATAGTCATTGTCAGATGAAATAAAACAAAAGTAATTTTATTTGTTATTAACAAATCAGACTGTAAGGATGGCTAAAATAAGTTAAAGAGAAAGGAAATGATAACAGAGGAATGCTTGGGATTTCAGGAAACAGAAAAGACTATCAGAATGAGTGAATATAAAGATACTTATAACAGACAATTTTTAGTTCTCATGAGTTTCCTAAGCCATACTAGAAGGTAAAAGTAAACATTATAACTTTGTCTAATACAGTGCTAAATTATGTAGAAAAAATACGTAAAACAATTATATTTTAAAAGTGGAGAGAGTAACGGGGCCTAAGTGGAAGTAAGGTTTCAACACTGTTTTGAAGTGGCAAAATTTCAATACCAGCAGACAGTGATGAGTTACATATGAATATTTTAATACCCAAAGCAACTACTAAGAAAATTATTCAAAGAATTATACTCAACAACACTATAATAATCAGGATGCAATCCTAAAGAGGTTCGTATAGCTACAGAAGGTAAGCAAAGAGAAACAGAGGAAGGAGTAACAGAGAAAAAAATATCAGAAAATATATTAAAAATTCAGGCTTGCCTAATAACCCAGGATCATCTGACTTGGAGCTCTTATCCTTTGTACATTTTTGCACTTAGTAATGTTCATGTTATTTTGAGATTCTTTCCTTCACCCAAAGTTGCTCAGTTTCTAGAAGGTGGAAGCTCCCTTTAAAAAAAACATTTGTTTATTGTAAATGCAATTCATATAATACCGTCTGATTTATGTGTCTAGCAAAGTGCCACGCCAAAGGGTAGTTCCAGGGGCAGAGGTTTAGTTTTTTCACATCCCTATCATACATCCACTCCCAAACTCAATTAAATTTATCTAAGTAGAAACATTGTGCATGATATTTAAATGCAGCTTCAAGAGAATTACCCCAGCTTTTTTCTTACAACAAAGTGTTAGCTTCACAGCTCTTCACATATCAAAATTCACATTTAGGAACTCTCAGTATGTCCATGAGAGATTTTTTTGTGTCTTTGTAAAAATGCATGCTGCTATTAGGTATTTTTAAAAGAAATCCAGTGAAAGATTTTTATATGAGATTTATAATTCAAATAATAATCTTTGTATCATACCACAGATGAGATAATTTATAAAGAAAAGTATTTTACTTTTCATGCATCTGGAGGCTGGAAAATCCAAGTTCAGGGCCTTCTTGCTGCATCATCCCATGATGGAAGGTAGAAGAGAAGGAGAGCAAGAGGGGACCAAACTCATTATTATAACAAGCCTACTATCACCATAAGAAACTCAGTCCTGTGATAAAAATATTAATCCATTAATGAAAGCAGAACCCTGGTGTCCCACACACCTCATTTTAGGCCCCACCTCCCAAAACTTTCATTTGGGATTTAGTCTCCAACATGCAAACTTTGGAAAACACGTTCAAACCATAGCACACGTGTATATAATAGATGAACATTCTGTATTACATTGCCTAGTTTTGTTTTTTGTTTTCTTAATCTATCAATACATTTTTTATTTGTTCCCATAAATTTTATAAAGTGGACTTTATTAACTTATGATGCTTTATCAGAGCATTTTATGTAAGTGATTAGATGAAATAAAAATATATTTCAAAGAGAAAAAACATGCCAAGGTAGTAAATGCCACTTACATTCAGGAGAATTGCTACTTTTTTTTATTATTATTATTGTACTTTAAGTTCTGGGGTACATATGCAGAATGCGCAGGTTTTTTAAATAGAAATACACGTGCCATGGTGGTTTGTCACACCCATCGACCTGTCATCTTCATTAGGTATTTCTCCTAATGCTATCCCTTCCCTAGACCCCACCCTCCAACAGGCCCGGGTGGGATGGCTGGATCCTTCTAAAGGATTAGAAAATGCTTTTTGATATCCAATATCAATATTATGAAACATGAATAGCATAATGTGCTATTCTTCGTGCTTATGCTTAAGATTTTTTTTTTCATAACTTCACTGTTTGCTTGATTTTTTCCTCCCTTGACCCTTATTTCTATATTTTGCTGTGTCTGTTGCCCACTGTCAAGCGCCTTGTTTGGATTAGGGGCCTTTTAAAGGTAAATATCTTCAGTGTGTACAGAAATTGTTTTGTCTCAGCATTTCAGATTTAAAAATGTGTATCTTCTTAATCTATGTACAAATTACCTGTCCTCAAAGTCCACATCTCTATTAGAAGTTCAAATCTATTCAATTTTCATGAGCATGTTTGACAGTTTCTTCCATACATATACTTTAAACTTTTCAAAGTTCAATGAAAAAAATCATGAGAATTTTAATGTTATGTTAATAGATTGTGTAGCAAATACAAAGTTTGAGTTTAAAACCGTTTTGCAAAATAAGCAGTTAAAATTAGAGATGTTAAATGTTTTATAGCATTTCAAAACACATGCCAAATTTTATAAAGTGTAGGTCTGAGTGGAACATAGTTGTTCATGAAAAGTATCCAAAACTGGAATATAAGCCCTTTTCAGTGTTATTCTGAGGTTTGTTTAATAGTTCAAGTAGGAGAATGTACTTTTATTTGTCTTCACTATTTGGTATTTGCTAAGAACCCAGGTGCCCTGACACAACAAATCCAATTGTCACAGGACTCTACCTACATTACCTATCCTCTTTTCATTTATTGATTATTCCTAGCATGCTCACAACTCAGAGACTTTATATTTAGTTTTATCCCTTTCCCCGGATATTCAAATTGCTCCATCCTTTACGTCTGTCAGTTGTTTGTTCCAATGTCATACCTTTACAGGTACCTTCACTGATTGCGTTATTAAAAACATAATCACTGCTATCCCTGTCTACTTGCTTTATTTTATTTCATAGTCATATAGAAAATGCAATGTATTTGCGTGTCATATATTTTCCTCTAGTAAAATACAAGCTCTCTGAGGTCAGAAACTCTGCTTGCTTCACCCCAGTACAGAGAGAGTGTGACAGGAATCTTGATAAATAAATTGTTCTATTGGCACTATGCCTTTTGCAGTTGCAAGAATGCAAATTATTTCCAATTTCTAGCTTTTGTCTTTTTTTTTGCTCAATCTCTATGATTTCTGATGCATAACTAATTGGCCCTTCTAAACCTTTATCCTGGCTAAATGTGCTGCCATTTCCTGCCCTTTCTAATTTTTCCCTTCAATGTAATAATTCTTACTGAGTAATATAAAGTTTACTACTCTAGCCACACAATCAAATAATTGCAGTTCATTAATCTGCCTCCTCAATCTTAAATAAATGTATGTGTTTATACATGTATCAACTCATACATACATTCATTTCTGAAATATATACTGAATGTATGCTATATGACAGGTCTTGTGCAAAAGCAAATTTTAAAACTTAATTTTTTTTTCCTGCTGTGTTGTTGGGAGATTAGCTATGAATATTTAAATATATTGTTCATGTTATATCATCTTTTAAATAGTGGCTGTTAGAATAGCCTTCTTGGTTGTCCTGTGCATAATCTACCTATAATGTATACAATCATACGCAGTAGCTTTGCTGGTAAATATTTTTGGTTTCTCTAATTTTATTTTCACACCATTTTTCTATAATTCTATAACTTCTTCATCAAGCCTTCATCATAAAATTTACTTCACAGTATAAAGTTATGTGTTCAGCCAGGCACGGTGGCTCATGCCTATAATCCCAGCACTTTGGGAGGCTGAGTTGGGTGGATCACCTGAGGTCAGGAGTTACAGGCCAGCCTGGCTAACATGGTGAAAATCCCATCTCTACTGAAAATACAAAAAGTAGCCGGGTGCTGTGTTGCATGCCTGTAATTCCAGCTACTCGGGAGGCTGAGGCAGGAGAATTGCTTGAACCCAGGACGGGGAGATTGCAGTGAGCTGAGATTGCATCAATGCACTCCAGCCTGAGCAACAGAGAGACTCCATATCAATTAAAAAAGAAAAAAATATGTATTTATTTTTTTCCTTTTTTACCAATATGATATGAATACTATATGAATATAGATTTGGTGTTTCTATATCTGATTCCCATTGTCTGGCAAAATGCACAGGAAGCACTTTAAAAATATTTGTGAGATGAATGATGTGTATCATCAAATTATCTTGAAAAATAAATATATTTATTTTGAACTTACTTGAGAAAACATTATTCCATGAAACAGAATATTAGTCCATTTTTCCCATACCCAGATTAAATGTAAGCATAAGTAAAAAGGAAATCTCATTGTTGTACTTGAACATTATAGCAACTTAAACCCACTTTCATTCCAATCTCCCATTTTCTGAAAGTAGCCCTTCACATATTATTTTCAACTGAATGTTTGTGTCTCTCCAAAATTCATACATTGAAGCTCTAAGTCGCAATGTGATGATATTAGAAGGTAGAGTCTTTGGAAGCTAATTAGGTTTAGATGAGATCAGGAAGTCAGAGCCCCCTTGAAGGGATTAGAGGCCTCATAAGAGGAGGAGAAAATACTAGAGCTTGCTCTCTCGACCATATGAGGATACACCAAGAATCCAGCTTTCTGTAAGCCAGGAAGAGGGTCATCAGAACCTGATTATGCTGCCACCCTAATCTCATATTTTCAGCATATAGAACTGTGGGAAATAACTGTTCGTTGTGTAAGTCACGTCTATTGTATGTTGTTAGGGCAACCAGAGCTAGGTTGCATATCCACCATGGCACTGGTTTGTGTTTTCCTTTTCTCTTGTAGAGGTGTTCCGGGGAACCATATATATCCCAGTAGTCTTGCATCTATATGGAGTCATGAGATTAGTTCCAGTTATTACAAGATGAATGGAAGTGGTATGTGTGGCTTCCAGGCAAGGCATTTTAAGAAATAGGAGTATACCTTCCATACATTGTCTTTCTTCTCTTGTAATTTGGTTCTCCACTAAGTAGATGTATTTGCATGCAGGTGGTTTATTTGGGAAAATTCTCAGGAATAATAGTTGTGAGGAACTGAAGATAGCAGGATGGACAGAGAGAGGAGCTGAACTCTTCCCTGTGAAACCAACCCCATAGCAAGTTCTCTAGCAGAATGGCCTTTCAAAGATGGAGACACCTAGGGCAAAGGAATCAACTTCGTACTTTT
Source organism: Macaca fascicularis (assembly GCF_037993035.2). Classification (NCBI taxonomy): domain Eukaryota; kingdom Metazoa; phylum Chordata; class Mammalia; order Primates; family Cercopithecidae; genus Macaca; species Macaca fascicularis. Next base: position 33,204,575 of record NC_088379.1, on the reverse strand, counting down.
TATTGACCAGTCATTAGTTATGTATATAGCCTCTGGAAAGAAGAGTAACTTTGGGTAAGATAATTTTTTTTAAGCCAGTAGCAATTTCTGAGAGTCACTTAGCTTTGAGTCCTCAAAGGCCAACATTCCAGTTATCAGAACACCACAGCATTCACTTTCCATTACCCAACACTTGCAGAATGAATTGGGGATCTAATGAATAGTAGAACTATGAGAGAGAGGAGTCTGGGTGATTAGACTACTTTGTGAGGAGAAGTTACTCAGTATCATCTACTTGACTGTAACATGTTTTAGTTAATGAAGTCTGCCGTATAACTGCAGTGTAACTGATGTTCATGTTTCAGATACATTTTGTCAGTTTTCTTCAGAGTAACCCATTTCTAATATTGTCCTTTTTTTTAAAAAAAAATGCCTTTTAAGTTAAAGGAATAAAAACTATGTAGAGCAATTATACAGATGGCATAATGTTTACCGTGTTGCTGGGAAACTCCTTCGAGAGGCTGTATTTCAGAAGCATAATATCCAATGTCATTGATTTAAAATTATTCACCCCTCAAGGGTCTTAAACTACACAGCATTCTCTGCCACAACTGTTTTCCTGTGAGGTATTAAAATCTGGTGATTCCACATATGTATTTGTTATTTGAGTAGTAATTCCATTTGCAGGAATAAATGTTTATTACTAAACACAAATTTTTAAGTTTAAAAGTTACGATATCATTTAAATTGCTCTATGCCTCAAAGGGAGACAATAATACAGGTATATATGAATGGTTATTTTTGAGAAATATAATTCTAAATTTTTGTGATTTTGAGTTGGAGCTTTAGCATAAAAATCTATAACTAAAAGAACAATATGTTCTTCACAACCACTGTTTACTACACAACATAAATCAAGAATCTGGAATAAATAATTGTCTTGCTTATGTTGCCAGAGGTTAATTCCAAATGTTGCATTCTAGGCCAAGTTTATCAAATGATTCAGAGCTGAGTCTTTATCAAGTACATTGAAATGTTTGGGGGATGAGGTGTGCTAATATTTATGCCACAGTAACCACCAGAGTGCTTTTTCCTGACATAAATTGTATGGCTTTATTTGTTTAAGCTTAGAAGCCAAAAATATATCAATCCAGTTGGAAATTAGAAAAAAATTAGAGACTTGATTTTCCAAACTCAGTTTAACCACTACTCTAATATAATTGGAGGAAACAATAAATACTGATTAATATTGGAATTAAGCACATGGCTTTTGAAATAAGAGTGGTTCTGGAATCATTAATAATTGTGTGTGACTGTGGATTTGTCACTGAAACTTAATTTTCTTATTAATAAAATGTGTTAAATTATGCATATCTCCTGTTGAATTTTTAAATATCAAATAATATGGCTGAAATGCTTTTAAGACAGTTAATCATAGTATGCTCTCAAAAGATAATCGGTATAGTTATTTTTATTATAATACTTATTGAAGCACATGTAAAGGCAAACTTTCATTGAAGAGCTGTTCAAAAAATAGCATGTATTTCTTTGACTTCACTGGTTTTAATTGTTTTACTATAAATTAAGACACACTGTCAAATATGAAGTAGCTAAAAATTCAATCATCAGGTACCACGAAATAAACAATTGTTGGCATTAAAAAAAACTTATAAGTGATTAGAAATTGTTGCTTCATTTGCATAACTTCAAAAATAGCTTTTAATTTAAAATGCATATTTCTAATATTGAAAGAGACAAATGTTAAAGCTATCTGATAATCTGACCAATTTCCTGTGTCTATCACGAAAGGATAGACAGAAATATTTGTTTCCTAAGACACAACCTAAGACCCATAGACAAATGTAAAAATAGTTGTACATAATAAAGGTGGGGAGTGAATAATTTAATTATTAATTCTGAAAAATGTATTTACTATTTGGAAGAAAGATTACCTTCAAATTCTACTTCACTGCTAGGGTATGGATATTTATATTCCCACAAAATTCATTGTTGCTATACTAGCCCCTAAAGTGATGGTAGTAGGAGGTGAGACTTTTGGGATTTACTAGGCCATGAGGTCAGAACCCTTATGAATGAAGTTAGTGCCCTTATAAAAAGGGCCTGAGGGAGCTCATATGCCCTTTCTGCCATGTGAGAGCACAACTAGAAAACCTTCACCAGACACTGAAATCTGTTGGTGTGCTGATCTTGGACTTCTCGGTCTCCAGAACTGTGAGAAATAAATTTCTGCTGTCTATTAGCCCACAGTTTATGGTATTTTGTTATAGCAACCAAACTGGACTAAGGCATTCCCTTCTTAAATCATTGAAATTTCTTCAGCTTCTTGAACACTGGAAGTTCCTCTTTGATGGTAAATCTTTGAATAAATGTTTCCTCTGTTAGAATGTTCCTCAAAACTCTTATACCTGGTTTTCAGATTCCATCTTAAGACTTCCATAAAAAACCCCTTTTCTGATCCCTTGTGAAAGGTTAGCTGTCTTTTATATCCAAGTAGAGAGCTTGATTCCTCTCCTTTGCAGCATCTAGGAATGTTGAAATTTTCTATGTAATTTAGTGGTTATCTGATTTCTGTATTTCTCATGTGTAAATTCACAAAGAATGACATCATTTTTATTGTTGAAAACAATTTTTCCCCTGACTCCTAGTACAGTACCTGGCATTTATTTATCAATAAATAGTTATAAAATAGTTAGATGAGTAAATAGAGGTTTAAGGGTTAAATAAATCACCAAAAAGTTAAAAGAAAATATTGACCTAAGGACAGATAAATACATAATCACATTGAAGATAATATATTTTAAACATATTTGTTCAATGAATGTGCTTTTAAATATAAAAGTAAGAACCTGTTACAGGTAAATTCAATTGACTTTTCAAACAATAAGTAATATATTTTTTGGGACAGAAGGTGAATAAAAATCTAAATGTAAATGGAAACCTGAGAGAACATTTACAACATACACTGAACAGGTTAATATAATGTATATATAAAGTGTTTCAGTTCACTTGCTACCATAGCATAATACCATCAACTAGGTAGCTTATGAAGGACAAAAATTTATTTTTCCCATCTGTGGAGGCTGGAAGTCCAAGATTAAAGACCCAGCAGTTTCACTGTCTGGTGAGAACCTGTCTCCTGGTTCATAGATGGCCCCTTCTGATTGTGTTCTCACGTGGCAGAAAGGACAAATCAATGATCTGGGGTCTCTTTTATAGGTACTAACCCCATTCATGAGGTTGTGCTTTCATGACCTGATTAACTCCCAAAGCCTCACATTCTAATATCATCACCTTGAGAGTCAAGATTACAATGTATACATTTTCAGGGAACATAAACTTTCAGACCATAGCTCAAATAATACTGATCAACCATTGAGAAAAACAGAAACAAATGACATGAATATGCAATTCACTGAAGAAGAGATATTGACTTCATTTCAATCTATGACCCCAACATCATTTCATGTTGAATTGTAATCCCTAATATTGGAGATGGGGAGTGGGAGATGACTGAATCATAGCACCATGCTTTTGGTGCTGATCTCACAATGACGAGTGAGTTCTGTGAGATCTGGTTATTTAAAAGTAAGTGACGCCTTGCAAACCTCTTGCTCCTGCTTTTACTATGTGATGTGCCTGCTCCTTCTTTGCCTTCTTCCATGAGTAAAAAGCTTGCAAAGGCCTCCCCAGAAGCTGAATAGATGCTACCACCATGCTTACACAGCCTGCAGAACTGTGAGCCAATTAAACCTCTTTTCTTTATAAATTATCCACTCTCTATTTCTATCATCTCTATCTCTGTCTCTGTCTCTCTACCTCTATCTCTATATTTATCTCTATCTCTGTCTACCTTTATCTATTTTTCTCATAAATCATCCAAGCTTTAAGCAATGCCTATTAGCTCTACTTCAAATTATGCCCTAAATCAAGCTTGTCCAACTGGCAACCTGTGGGGTACATAAAGCCCAGGATGGCTTTGAATGCAGCCCAGAAGAATTTCATAAACTTTCTTCAAACATTTTGAGATTTTTTGGTGTTTCTTTTTTTTTTTTTTTTTTTGACATCAGCTATAATTAGTGTTAGTGTGTATTACACGAGTCCCAAGACAATTATTTCAGTGTGGCCAGGGGAGACCAAAGGTTGGACATCCTAAGTTCTACTATTCTCTTCCTCCAGTATCACCCTAGTACAGGTCCCTCTTATGTCTTGCATGTCTTGCAACTTCCTGATTGGTTCCCCAGATATACTTCTATGTGCTTTCTCTTTATTTTTCACATAGCAAGCAGAGTGCTCTTTCTCCAACTTAGATGTATTATTTCACTTTCTTAGGTGGCCTCTCATCCCACTTAAAGTTCAGCCTCCTAAACTCAGCCTACATGTCTTTGTCTGTCCAAGTCCCTCTTCCCCTTACTTGCTTCAGTCACTCTGGTTTAGTTATCTTTTCTGCATAATGCCAAGTATCATCCTATATGAGAGTCTTGGCAATTGATGTTTTTGCATTTGAGAAATATGGTTCTCAGTTGAGAGAGATAAGTTCATTCAGGCCTGTGTTCAAATGTAACCTCCTCAAAGATTCCTTCCTTGCCCATCCTATGACCATAGCCATTCACCCTTTACAAAAACGTTTTGTCTACATAGCTCTTACTTTTATTTGTAGCATTTATTACTTCTCAAAACATGTACACATTTATTCTTCATAGTAATACGTCAATTCAAAATATAATGTGAGGTAATTTATTTAGTTTCCAAGTCCACCTCCAGTGAGTTCCTAGTATACAGTAAAAACTCAAATATTTGTTATATTAATGAATGTATGAATTAACAAGGGGTTGGATACTTATATTTGGATAAATTTCTGTGATGAAATTAAATGCGATCTTTATACAATTGTTCCTGGAAATGGCCAAGGAAGAGTCACTTCATAAAATACTATCATCACAATTACACACAATTTATATCTTCAATTTTTGTGCTTCTTTGATTTTCCAATTTCCGAGGAAGCATGTTACTTTTTAAAATAATATGTGTATACTTTAGATTATTATATTATTCTTCAATGTTTGCCTAAACATTTGTAACAAGAGTCTAGTTGAAATAGCAGATCACTCCATACTTGGCAATAAGTCTGCTACAAAGATAAATTTTCTAATTGTTCTTTAGGTAAAATAAAGCAAAAAAAAATATTTTTTCTTCATGCAGAGTGTCTAATTTATTTTTATTATGTTATATTCTAATATTTGTTAATTAGACGTGTGTTCTAATTCTAAATTTGGATTAGTATCTGTAATTTAGCACATGGCATTTGTTGTACTGATTCTATTTAAGTGAGATTGACAAAGTAGACTACAGTCAGAGTTATAGTAAACCAAAATGATTCAATACTACCTGAGAATAATACAGTTATATAACTGGGGTTCTGTCACTGATATTTTTAAAAAAATATTTGCATTATGTGTTCATCCTAATTCAAAACCCACAATTGCTTGTCCTGTTTTCTTTCTTTATGTTATATAATTTAATAAATTTAGCTTACAAAATCTGCTATTTAAGTGAAATGAATAGTAGAGTCATATTTTATTAATATCAGTCAGGGTTTCTCAACCTCAGATGAGTGACATAGTGAGATTTGGGGCTAAACAATTCTTTGTTGGGAGATGGGATGTGGCTGTCCTGTACATTGCTTTGCAGCATTCTTGGCCTCTCTCAAAAGATGCCAGTAGCAACCTCCCACCCCTGTTCACACAGCTGTGAAAAGCAAAAATATATCCAGATATTCCAAATACCCCCTGTTGAGGAATCACTTTGAGTTGTAAACGACAGATATACGTAGAGGAAAGAACAACAACTGCAGTAAATCCAGTCAAGGTTTCATTTTGGAAGAAGTAAAATAAGGGCTTATTTATAAATATCTTATGTGTAATTTACAGGCATGAAAATTGAAAATATTAGCATTGAAGCACTTTACTGACCGTCCAGTGTTTATGACTTACTCATTTATAATTCATCTGTACATAGACATGCTCATTCCACTTAAAATGAGCTTTGATTCACAGAAAAGTGCACTTTGGTTCCATTATTCAGCTTTTCTTCAATTAAAAGAGATGTCTGAAATTTACTAGTCTCCCATAGAGTCAATATAGCCCATTAAATAGACACTTTATTTTCCATTTTCTCAAAATAAAGTGCCAATGAAATTAGAAGTTTAATTATGCAGTGCACTGATATTTGAGCATTTTATCATCTTTCTTGCTTGCTTTTTATTTAATTTAGTTTTACTGCAACACAGGCCACAACCTGTACTTTAGCATGGAACGAGTTCCAGTTCCTCAGAGGCACTTATATTTTTTCTTATTGTAAGCCTGTCACATTCATTTGTACACCAAATGCTTATTTAGGACAGAGGATTTTGCTTCTTACATTTTGGGTGAAGCTGATAAGAATTGAATATATATTTTTTGCCTGCTAGCTTGCTTTCAAGGAAGATTAAGAACATAGAAAACATGTTTAATGTATTTTAGCTGAACTCAGGAATCGAGTCAACTGAATCTCAGATACATCCTGTGTTTAAAGATTGCCTCACTCCATAACAAGTATTGATTCAGTCAGAGAAAGACCTCCCTCTGACCAGGTTAGAAAATCTTGTAGAGAATAGAAGAGAATTAAGATGAGGAAAAAAAAAATCAAATTGCATTAGTGGAAGAGAATCCAAATGATTATATAGAATTCCATTTCACTTTTTAAATTCCAATTTGAAGCACAGAGAGACTGAACAGCATACTAAATGACACACACAGCTAATTAGTTGTAAAGTAGGAATTTGAAACGTTTTTCAAAATTATAGGTCACCAATTCCCACAAACCTCAAAGGGAAGTTGGGATGATTCATTGTAGTATAGTTTTAATTTCAATCATTAAAGCATAGGCAAATACTTGGAAGGAAATTCTCCAGATAAATTTGCACAACCTTAAGCGATCAAGCTATTGACATGACTTAGTAAAATTACAGTAATACTGCTAATCTGACACAGTGACAGGTCTAATAAATAAAGTATGAGGAATATATGCTTATGTTAGTTTTTAATTTACCTAAAATCTATCTTCCCTGTAGCACTAAGAGAATTTTGAAAATGCTTTTAAAAGGAGTTAGCCAGCTTGCTTTAGGCAGAAAGTAAAGAAAGGGTCCCCAGAGAACCTCTGACCTGCCCCGCAAGTGCTTACACCAGATGTTTTGTGCAGATAAGGGAACTTGCACGGGGGGCTTACCTAAACAGGCTGGCAGTGGAAAATTACATTCCTTAGCACATGCACAGTAGGGAAAATAAATCAATATGGAGCAGTTCAGTATAAGGGCCCACATGCACACTGGAAGGATGGGGTGGAGCTGCCAGGAATTCCCACCTTAAGCCGTGGTGTTCAACTGTAAAGGAGGTAGCCAGCTTTCAGGACTCTTCTCTTTGCTGAGAGCTTCCCTGTTCACTTAGTAAATTCTACTCGACTCACTATTTGATGTCAGCATGCCTAATTCTTCCTGGTCATAAGACAAGAAGCCAGACCTAGCTGAGCTAAGAAGCAAAAACCCTGTATCACGTTTAAACTCTTTTAAACTAATTAAACTATTATGTAAATCAGATATATAAATGCATATATAGATATGTACATATACACATATGGAGACATGTAAAAGTCTTCATATATGTGTGTATATATATACTTTTATGAAGGTAGCAGTACATGAATTCCATTATGGCTGAATTAAATTAAATTATGTTATATGATTTCTTCCAGTTCTATAATATTTTGCATAAGTATATCTAAAAGTAATTTCTTTCCACACTAAAACTCTATAGTTATTCCATTCAGGTTTTATTCTAATGAATTTAGTTTGGAAATTTTATTACCTCCCTCTAGAGTGAGAGGGAACTGGAAAACTTTTAGAATACCTAGATGTCCTCTGTTTCCTTTGAGCTTCTAATTGCTTTTAGGTTTATCATTCTGCTTTGAAAAAACTAGGTTTCCATTTGATTTGGAATAAAACTGAAAATTCCCATTGTCACTTATGTTATTAATTTGCTGTCTAATTTTCAAAGCCCATATTTTCCACTTCACTCAGGATCTTCGTTTGCAATGACTGTCTTTATGTTCTACTGTGCCAAGTCTTTTCCTCCTTCTTTATGTGCACTTGCTCCTTTATCTCATTATCATCTTTGAGGTCTTAATGTAAATGTAAAACTCAGAGAGCATTTCCTATATCAACAGAAAATAATTAGTGAGAAAATGGGAAGTTTATTTTGGTTGGCAAGCTACAAATTTCAAGATTACTCTTTGAATAGCTTTGTTTCTTGAACTGAATGTCAATGACTTTGATGTTTTTCATCCAAATAATTCCCAACAATTCTGGGTAATAAATTATAATACATAAGAGAATTTGATGTGATACCAAAAGCTGCATCAAATTGAAACCATATATTTACTGAAATGAAAGCGGTAATTTCTTCTAATCATTATTACATAAATGCACGTTGCTTTTAAGTAACACAGATAAAATTATTATTAATTCTTTAAACAAATGTTATCAAATCTAGAGAATAAATAATTATTCTGAGATAAATGCCATATGAATTTATGACAGGTATTCCAAAATACTATTTTCTGTCTTGATATCAGAAATTATGAGCTCCATAATTGTGTGAGTAGAAAGCTTACTATATGTATAGATGACTTTTATGACTCAGTTCCATTTACTATTTTTCTATTCAAGTAACACATTTATGTTTGCTTGTTTGCTTGATGTATTTTAAGTTTTTAATGAGATAATAAGACCCAAAATATTACTAGGTACTTAAAAATGCTAAAATATTGAACAGACATTTTTTACTTTTAATAATAATTCTAGTAATGTATAAATTAATTTTAGCCAAATATTTCTGTGAATTAGTGTATTAACTTACATCTTTTGCTTTAAAATAGCAAGAATGCTAATACTAGTTTGTTAACTGTGCAAAATATATAAATAGAAGTACTTAAAGAGCTGCCTATTGATGTTACTTGAATACAATGATAGTATTCTCTTAACATTTTCTCTATTGCCAGGCACTTCACCTGAAATTTTGACCATTGAAAAGCATTTTAAGATTAAGATTCTAGTTTCAAATAATTCTATATGAAATGCATGTAAGTGACCCCAAAATGTTTTATATTTAGAATTAACCAGTATCTTGAGAATATGCTATATGACAGCTATTATGTTTGGTCCTTTCAAATAAATTTTAACGTTAATATTATCATACTTGAAACAACCCGTTATGAGTTAAGTATTATTTTTCACATTTATAGAACTTATGAGATTATGCAGTGTAAAGATGGAAAATCAGAAACTAAAAACAGAACTTGTGATTACAAGATAATTCTTCATTTATTAGTGCAATACTCAATATTGAGAAGTGAGACATCAAGTAGAAACAACTATTATTTATTAGACTGAGAAAACTAAGATTATCTCTAACATGGAATGCTACAAAGGAGGGGAGGCACAAATGAGGCACAGAACTGTAGAAATATAGGAAGGTGTTTTATTTGGATTAAAATTACCCAAACAAACTTGACATAGGTCAGAACTTTTTGGATCATGAATAAGTAAGAATGCAAGTTTTTCCTCCATTGTCAGCCACCTTTACAGACCCTTCGTCAAAGCAGAATTCCAGGCAATACAATTTGACTATGTGTTTCATTAAAATCCCAAAGGAAGGTAAGAAACACTTTCCCCATATTAAATTATGAAAAGTAAAATCTGTTTTTAATCAAAGTATATAATTTAAATCTACAAACTTGAAATCATCATTGGACTATCACTAGTTAGGCTATTTATCTTTATATCTATAAATTTGAACATTTTATTCAAGCATTTACATGTCTTGAAAATAGATATAAAACTAATTTTTCTAGTGAACGACTTGATACCTACGTATTTTAAACTACTGATATATTAAGAACTGTTGCTATTTATTCTAGAATGTACTTTTTTCACTACCAAATTAGCACTTTGAACTGGAGTAATGGATATTCTGACAAGCACTGGAATTCTCAGGTTTATGCTCATTGATTTTGCAAAAGTAAAACATACCACATTAACCTAGTCAGCTGATCTCTGGCTATGGAACAAAAACCATACAGTGGGCAAAATAGTATTTTCAACAAAAGGTGTTGAAATAACTAGACATCTATATACAAAAATAAGTAAATCTTTACACAGACCTTATGCCCTTCAGAGAAATTAACTTAAAATAAAAGACCTAAATGCAACACGCAAACCTATGAAACTCTTAGAAGATAATGTAAAAAAAAATCTAGAGGACCTTGTGTTTGGCAATGACTTCTAGATACAAAAAAGAAGGCACAATCCATAAAATAAAAAATTAGTAAGCTGAACTTAATTAGAATTAAACATTTTTGTTCTTCAAAACAAGAACAAAAATGAAATACTTTCAAAAGAACAAAAAGAAAAGCCAGTGACTTGTAGCAGATATTTACAAAACACTTATAAATAATTATCTAAAATATACAAAAATCTTATATACTCAACAGTAAAAAGTAAACTGATTAACAGATACATAGAAGACCTTAATAGATACCTCACCTAAGATATACAGATGACAAATAAACATATGAAAAGCTGATTGATGTATGTTTTCAGAAAAATGTAAATTAAAACAATAGCCAGATACCCCGACACACCTATTAGAGTGGTCAAAATCCAGAAAAGTGGCAATACCAAATGCTGGAAAGAATGTGGAACAACAGGAACTCTCATACATGTCTAGTAGGAATTCAAGCTCTACGGACACTTTGGAACAGTTTTGCTCGTTATTACAAAACTAAACATACTCTTATTGTATAATATAGCAATTGCACTCTTTGGTATGAAGTCAGATTAGATAAAAGCTTAGTCCACAAAAAAGACCTACCCACTGATGTTTATAGCAGCTTTATTTACAACTGCCCAAACTTGGAAGAAACCAATATGTCCTTTAGTAGGTGAATGAATAAATAAACCATTGTACATCCAAACAATGAAAAAATTATTTAGTGCTTAAAAGAAATGAGATATCAAGCCATGAAAATAAATGGAGGAAATTTAAATGTCTATCAGCAAATGAAAGAAATTAGTCTGAAAATGCTACACACTATATGATTCTAAACATGTGGCATTCTAGAAAGGTAAAACTGTCAAAAAGGTAAAAAGTTCAGTGGTTGCCATGGGTTGGGGGTGAAATTGAGATGAATCGGCAGAGAGCAGAAGAATTTTGGAGTAGTGAAACTACTCTATATGATATACTGGTGGATATATGCCATTATAAACATCCAAAATAGAGATTTCATGACACTGAGAGTGAACTCTAATGTAAACTATAGACTGTGAGTGATGATGATGTATCAGTGTAGGTTCATCGATTGTAACAAATGTATACTGTGGTGGGGGATGTTGATAATGGGGGAGGCTATCTATATGTGGGACATACAGGGAATCTCTGTACTTTCTGCTTGATTTTTCTGTGAACCTAAAAACTACTTTTTAAAAAGTGTTACCTATTGCAGTGCCTACGTAACAGCTGGACACTCATCCTGTTTTGTGCCCAATGCAATGCCTATGTAACATACACTTCCTACTCAGCTTTAACTCTGCTTATTTTTAGGAAACAGGATGTCTGTGGTCAGAGGTTCCTTCTTATACAGCTTACCGGACTGCTGAAGACTCTAGCTTCATTATAATCCAATTTCCATACTGAATGACACTCCCAGAAGCAGCATGACAGTTGACAATCACCACATCAACAACCTGAAGGGAACAAAAAGGACATAAAAGAGGCAGCTCTTTGATTCCAAAAAAAAATCTTCACCCCTTCTCAAGAAAAAAACATGAATGTTCCTCCTCTTGCTCCTAATGCCCATACCCTTTATGAAGAATACTCTATAGCTGTAAATTCTCAGAGTGCAAGAGCTGAGAAGGTGATTTATCAGCTACACTCCCACTTATCCAAATCTTTGGCCATTGAATAAAGCTCTCAGTGCTTGATACTCACTGTCCATTTCCGGTATTGATTTCATGACACCAAATGGAAAAGTTTCCACAAAAATGGAGCTTTTTCCCATTTGGTGTCATGAAAAAAGTTCATTTAAAAAAAGTGAAGCATTTCTTTAGCATACGAAATTAAATGTCTTCATAAATCTACTTATTATCTTAACTGTGTTAAGCATTGCAAGACTAAGAATTAATTTTAAAAACCCCATTTGAATCATCTTTTCTTTAATGTTGTACAATCCATTGAAACTGAAGAAAACTTTATATATCTCTTGCATTAATTCTTTAATAATTAGATTTTTAGATAGTATACTCATTAGTCACAGCAAAAGAATTTACCACAACAGGCTTAGTTCAACAAGTTTCATTATCTTTTCAGTCCATTCAGAAGGATTATGGAATGGTTTATCAAGATAACTTTGCATTTTCTTAAAGTAATATGATAAGAATATTATTATAATATTTTGCAGGCATGAACCAAGAAAAATTTTGCAAACAAATTCCAATAAGCTATTGCTTTTTTACGTGCTCTACCTTGTCTTAGGTTACTGTCGCCAAGTAAGTTTTAGTGGCCAACATCAATACAGGTGTAATGGGCAGGTGACAAAAAGCTTATATAATTAAAATTAAAATGACGCTTCTGAAGAAACACTAAACTGAAGTTAGAAAATAAAAATAAATGTCAATATGCTAAAATAAGAGAGAAAAAATTAGCATAAATAAAACAAAACTTTTTTTTTTTTTTTTTTTTTTCCCCAGAATATAAACAAAATGGGTAAAATACCAAGTGGTGTTTGGATGTATTGGAGCATTGTATCACTTGATTTTATCCATTCTTAGGTTCTTCTCAGGAAGTCCTAGACTTAACCTCAAATTATCTTTGAAATCTTCTTAAGCTTAGAACACCCTCCACTGTTGCCTGTATGCTTTCATTTGCATTATCCCATTTGTTTACCTCAAATATAACTGAAAGTTGGCTTTCACTCCTCATTGATCTTCACCTTCTGACAGATCAGATGGCATTCCTCTGCCTGATTGAGCTGTCTCCTTAAAAAGGAGAGGAATTCTCAAAATGGTTTTCCTGATATTGCCCTCCATCACTTTCTGTAATTTACAACATAACCTTGAAATAAATATATATAGCATGTGTGTACCCTGACACAATTGTGTCGCTTGTAATAGTATTTGTAATTGAATTTAAAATATTTTGTCAAGTATATCTTACCTGCAAAGCAATATATAGAACCACTAAACGTATTTTCCCTGTATACAACTTTAAAATTCAGCATTAATTTTCAATGCCCGAATTCTTAGTTCAATTTCTAAGCAGTAAGTGAGATGAGATGGTCTAATCATTTAGAGATTTTGGGGAATAATAGATGGATGATGTACTGCAGCATTTTTTTCTAATGAATATACTATATGCTGTAAATTATTATAATCACGTTAGCTAAAATTGGCATTGAAAGTAATGCTGAGTTAATCACATGCTGTCCCCTTGTACAATAATTTTTTGACATTTTCTAAATATGATCATCTGATAGTGATTTTTCTACAGAGTCCAAGAAATTATTTATTGGTCTCATGTACATCCTTGGAAAGTATGTGAGCCCACCGTAGATTACAACTTTGCCCAAAATGTTTTTCTAAAATCTTCAGCCCTCTTCTTTTTGACTTTTTGGAAGGAGTAATTCTCTTATAACCATATTTCTCTTTTTAAACGTTTTTCTTCTTAAAAGCTTGAAAATTATCTTGCAATCAAAACAGATAATACTCTGGTTGAAGAACTATAAATAAGATCAAAACAAATTAACAATTAGGTAATTGGGTTCTAATGAGTATTTCCTTTTAAGAGAGGAAATACTACATTGAAAATATGAGTTTAACCTTTATACAAAGAATGGTATTCAAAATGCTATTAAGTCATTAACTTTGGCAAATAGGCATTTAACCTTTGTCAAAATTCAACAGTGTTTAACCTTTGTGTTTAAAATAGTGCTTCCATTAGGTATGCTTCAATTGCTGCAGATCAAATAGGAAGCAAGCTGCCTCTTGACCTGAAATTTAAACTAATCCTCATGTGACCTTTGCAGGAATTGAAACTAAAGTTTATTGAACTTTATTTTAAAAGAGCAGAGTTTTTGTGTTGTTTTTGTTTTTGTTTTGTTTTGTTTTTAAGATTTGCAGGCCTTTGCATATATCTCACTTCCTGCCAGGTGAGGACAATTCCAAAATGCTGCAAGGAAAAGCTGTAGCTGTTGTATTTGCATTTTTTGGAGGCTGTAAACAAAGACAATTCTCTTGAGAAAGTATGTTTTAACAGTATTTCTAGGCAAATAGTGCAAATTCAGGAGATTCAGATTAACATTTATACTTTGGCTTATGGAAAAGTAAAATTCTAATGTCGTCCCATTTACTCACTGTTAATTTACAGTCATGGAGGAGAAAAGACATAATTTGATTTACCTATTATGGGCACACCAGTTGTGTAGAAAGCATTATTTCAAATCAAAAAGAGCTATTTTCCTCTAACCATTTGCATCAGTCACTGTTAGTAATCCACTGATACATTTCAAGTAATTTTCCTCTCTAATTAGAGCACACAGCTCTATCTTCTGTGTTTTCTACAACAGATGTGATATTTGCAAGCATCTCAAGGGAAGATGTATTTTTCTGAAAGATGCTTACCTGCACAACCAAAAGATTTTTGAGGAGCCGCTGAGAATCTGGACCAAAAAGCACAACTTTCCATAAATAAGAACAAGTGGAAAATAAGGGAACTAAGTCCTGGTGTCTTTAATTGCCTTTTTCCTCTAGTGAGCAGATCTTCAAATAGACATTAGGAGCTATAAAGCAGCCTTCCAATGTAAAATCACAAGAATAAATTATAGGAGAGTATGTTTCCATTTTAAAAGAAAATGTGTCTTCGTTTCAGGATGTGTCTCGGTATTCTAGTCTTTGGCATTGTGGTGATATCCACTATTTTACTTGCATTTATATATTCTAAAAGTTTTATATGCAGAAGTTTCCAAAACCTTCAGTTGCCGGATAGAGAAAGCAATGCCTTAGAAGGAAATAAGTCACAGTGCAAAACTAGAAAGTGTGCACCAGTCAGCACCAGCTCTAAAGTTTTCAAGTAGGTGAAGTTAGTATTAAACATTTACTGACCTGCAACTTCTGGGTAACTGCTTTCTCAATTTCTAGTTCTTTTAGGTTTAATTAATGTCCATTTGAATCTGCTTTTTTACTGTTAGTTACTTAAAAACTATAAATTCTAGAAAGGTTGGCACATGGGTATTTCCAATAACTAGAGCAATACCTGTAACTCAGTGAAGGAAAACCCCCAAATTGGGGTTTAGACTAGCAGAGTTATTTGCTTCCCCCAGGAAAGAATTCTTGGGTGAGATGATAGTGTTAAACAGTAATCTTTTATTGAACCACAGCTGTTCCTTACAGAGAAGGGCTACCTCACAGGCAATGCTATCTACATCTGCAGTTGTGAGCTGTTGTATCTATATCCATTTGTATCCATGTTTAATTAGATACAAATTAAGGGGGGGTGGTGGTTAATGCAAAATGAAGGGGTGGGTTTTTTAGAACTTTCTAGTTAATGGGCAGTAACTTCCAGGTCACTGGAAGGGCTGGTAACTTCCAGGTTGTTACCACAGCATTTGTAAACTACCATGTCACTGATGGTAGTATCATGCTAATGAGCAACGAGGGCAGTTAGGGATTGCTTTCATGACCACCTGCTGGCTCCTGGCAGTTTCTTTACTTCATCCTGTCAGGATTGAGAAATAAGTCCTGCTGGTATCCTACCTCATGCACCCCTCAGAGATTAGATACTACTCTTTAATCTTAAAGGGGCTACAGAAGGTCAGTGTTCTGCTCTGTAACTTCTTCTTGCTGATATTATGGGTGCAGGCTCTGCCTAGCATGGGGGAGCAAAATCTATTGATACCTGATCTAAGAGACCCAAATGCAGGATATTTTTATTCTGCAGGTTAGTAGATGGAGTGAGTTGGAAGCCTGATTCCAGAATCGTCTTCATATAAATTATTGTAGTCTAGAAGACACAAATTTTACTACAAGGTTAAACAAGGAACAAAAATTAGTAATAATAGCTAATGAAGGTCTTAGGAAAGGTAAAAATCAAGTGAGAATAATATAATAAGTGTGGTTATTACCACACACACTCCTCTTTGCCATGTTAATTATTTGTGTGTTTGCAAAGCAACAGCTTTAAGTTTCTTAGCATTTACAAATGTATGTTGTGTCCTCCTCTTAACACCTGTGGGGATTCCTAAGTTTTAGACAGTTTTAACCCTCGACAGGTGTACCCAGTCTGTGATTCCCCGAAGTTTAACAGCAGTGGGTGTACTTAATAATACCCAATAGGGGCCTTTCTATTTTATTTATAGTTGATCCTTAGGGGATCCTTCTTTTTAAGTTTTTAATAAGACTAAGTCTTCTGGTTGAATAGGGGAGCTATTCATTTCCTTTGTGTGAAAGGGCAATATTTTATTTTTGTAATTTTGAAAGGCCTTTTGAACCTGGCCTAAATTTCAGATGGGGCATAGTGAAGCATGTCAATCCAGTCTTTCATGTCATGGCCTAAGATTTTCAGGGTTTTTGGGGGATTCACTTTGGCCAAGGGACTTCCATTAAACATTCTAGACCAGATGGGAATGGGGATAGGTAGGCACTCATTAGCACTTAAAACTCTTTTAAGCAATATAAGAGCCAAAAACTAAAAGCCAAAAATGAGGTATACAGCAAGAAATACTAAGAGTATAAAATCAAGTTATACTGATATTGAAAGAAGATACTGCTTTTATAGACCTCTATGATAAAATATTTTAGCATCAGGTTATAGTAATGTTTAAAACTGGAGAGAAAATAGTTACAAGAACTGACACAAAAGGTCAAGGAAAGAGTTATCAACTCAGGCCTTCTCAAAAGGAGAAAGAGATGAAAGCAATGACACAGAACAGTTGAACTTCTGAAATACAAATAAGAGAAGCTTTAAAAGATACCAATTAGAGCATTAAAAGCAAAATTTCTTGTAATTTAGCAAATCAATCCCTTAAGCAAATTTTATTTTAACATGTAGAGCATTCTTTAGAAAGTCTATTCTAAACAATTTCCTTTTAATTAGAGCTAGCTTAATCACACACATTTCTTTCAAAAATTCCCTTCACCAGCCTTATCATGACATATACCATCTATGACATGCTTGGACTTTCTGACTTGTCTTAGCAATACATTTATTTCTATTTTTATTTTTTTTTCTTTTCTCTATTACAGATTGTTATCCCCTTTTTGAAATTACCAATAATTTAACAGTAGGACAAACATTTGTAATACAACATCCTTTTTTAAAATACAGTTATTCTTTACACTTTTTCTTGGAAAAAAAAAAACATCTTCTATCTATAACTTACTTTACATGTCTCTTTTCTGCTAACTTATTCCTTTATATTTTGAATCTCCCCTTTAATAATTTCTGAATTAGATAAAAAGTATTCTTATTTCCAACAGAGAATACTTATTTTTGGTACATTTTTATAAACTTTGGAGGCAAGAAATTCTGAACTGCCTATCAGATATTGGCATTTTATAGATGAGAATAATTCTACAGTTTCAAGATTTTAAACCACACAAAAGCTCACAGTTTAAAGCCATTTTAATTATTCTGAAGCCTACAAACCTCATTGTTTTACCTAGGTTAAAATTAAAGTAAAATTTTAGAAGACACCACATTCCTTTTCAACTAACAAGTTTAGACTAGTCTTATTTGTTTAATTTATGACCACACCTTTATTCATATGCCAATTTGATAGCATTCTAGACACAATACATATAACATAAATGAAGTAACCTATACAAGACCACTGTATCCAAGTTATTTACAAAATTGAGACCTGTCTGCCAGGCAAAATTTTGTTTTCCCTGATGAGTATGAAAGTCAGGAAGAGGCAGGAAAGGAGATCTCGTACCACCAAACAAATCAGGCCACTGAAATTCATTCTGGGTGATAAAGTGAGACCCCATCCTTAAAAAATAAATGAATTAAAAATGGTAACAAAAAAATCAGCACAGGCTGAAAGAAAATGAATCAGCATAACAAAATGATTTTTATTTACTTAGAATGTCACAGAGATTATCTCTATGTTTCCTTAGCTTGACTAAACATTAGACAGGCTTCTTCCTGACCCTAGGACCTGACTCCATTTGCTTAGAGCATTTAATTTGGAAAGCTTGTCACTATAAATTCTTTCCTCATCCTTTTTGAGATGTATGTAATGTCTTAATCTTAAAGAGCTAAGAACCATCCTTTTGAAATATAATTATCAAGAGAGAACTCCTACTCCTGGTCTCTGTAAGAGAGTAGAAGCCTAACTTTGATGGGTTCTGATTAGTAAACATAGATGACCTAATCACCATGGACAACATTTACAAGCTCTGAATTAACAGGACATGTTGTACACATTCCATTAATGAGCCTCCAGTTGACATAATGTCCTCTGTAACATACTTTTTCATCAGTTTACCCTGGCAATTTATAAACCAACTAAGTTTTGTTCTCATGAAGTTGAGTTCAGTCCAAGTTCTGGCCTCTCTCTCCTATTGCAATAATTTCAATTAAAGTCTTCCTTGCTTGTTTAAATTTATCTGGTACAATTTTTGCCTTGAATGTCTGTATATGTAATTAAGGGATACGATTTTCACTGAGATAAATGCCTTTGAGTTTGCAACTGGTTTCATAATAAATTAGAGAAAATGTTTAAACCATCTTAAATGGTGTTTATTGATTTTAGTAAAAACATTTTGGAATGTTGATCCAATTTCCAACAACTAAGGGTTTTTTCTCTTTTTGTTTTTTGTTTAGTTTGTTTTCCTTAAGAACAATTGCTCACCCAAACATTACCCCTCCAGAAATGTATGTATTAGAAGACTTCACCATATGGAAGTCATGGTTGCTTGGACTTGGAAGGACACTTAATTGAAATAGACCAAATAGATTCTGTTTTCCAAAATGATTTTTTAAAATAAAAAATATATATATGTCTATTGGCACTAGAGTAATATTCATAACTTGTAAAACAACTTTTTGAAATATTAGCTAATTATAATATACCACAGAACAAAGAGAAAAAAATAGGAAGAAGTCATAGGGAGTTGGCATAAAATTTATTTGATGCACTGAACTCTTCAGCGATGGTTTCAGTTAGAGGAGTTAATCATTAAAGACCACACTAATAACCCAATCTAGGGACAAGAGTTAGAGGTCAAAATATATTCCAGAAAGAACTGATACTGCCCCACTTAGCTCAGTCATGGTGACCAGATTGGAGTTGAAGTAATGTAGTAATGCAGTTATACTTTCTTTAACTTGACTCAAGTTTGAGACTAAGAAGGGAAAATTTCTTAAGCAAGACAACAACTATGTAATTGGACTTCCAAGTCTAATTACATGAATTACCTAAAGCTTGGCTATAAACAGTGATCTAGGGTTACCATAACTCTTCGACAACACTGAACTCTGATACAATATTTTAAATAGATTCAGAGAGGATATGTAATGAAAGAAAGTTTCCAAACAGCTGGCTGCTGAAGCAAGTCCCAAGCCCTTTTCTTCACTTTCGTCAGGGAAAGAAAGACTGACTCATAAAAATAAAGAATGTACACCCAGTCCTCCCACTTAGGTGCCAAGGAGATTTAAATAGTGCCCAAGTAAGCAGAGAAGAGTTTTTGGGACAAATGGTTAGCCCGGAACAAGATAGATGAAAAAAACATTATTATTTTTTTAAAACACACAAATATATTTCCAATAGCAGCATATTCTTCCATGTTATAAATTTGTTATAATTTACTAACCCATTCTGCTACATAGAATGTCATTTATATTGTGCTGGCTTTTGTTTGTTTATTCTATTACTAACATTGCTGTATTGAATGTACTTATACATACATCTTTGCACTATTCTGACTTTTTGGGGGGATATTATTCCAAGAGATAAGTTGGCAAATAAAAAGTACTACTGCTTTGAATTATTGACACATATGGACAAATTGCCTTTTAGAAACTGCTTTCCACCAACAATATAGCAAAATAGCCATTTTAAAAATTCGATATTTATAAACACCATGTTTATTTCAAACACGACACTAGGTTCTAGGTTTGGATGCAGAGATGATGAAGAACAAGATAAAAACAGTGTTCCCTGGGACCTTAACCAGCCATAAGTAAGCACAAGATTTATTGTATACAGAAAAATAATGAAAATAAAATGGAGAGTTCTATTTAGGATAAAATAAAATTATTAAAGAGCCACCATATTTGATATACATCAGGACTATACACATTCTGCCAATTACTCCTCCTCATAATACCTGTCACCTATCACCAGCAGCCTTGTACAGAGATACAGGTCCTTGCTAAGCAATTCCAAGAGATACATTCTCCACATTCTTCTGTGTGGACTTATGGATAATTACTAGTTCCAATTGTGAGAAAATGTCATTTCCACAGAGAAACTGACTAACACAATGCAATCCATGGTGAACCAACAGGGAACTTGATGAAAATTACACTTTTCTTACTCTGGCAGAAGAAAAGAGCTATCATTTATTTATGTGGACAGGATTTTTCCTTTGAGGGAATGTAAAAATCAAAAATATTATCCAAGATTATTATCTTATCGTGTCAAAAGAGGGCCCTCTATACATAAAATTCAGAATTAATTCATTCAAGTAACAATTTAACTGTCAATAACGCAATAAATTTATAGCTAAATATATGAGTAAAAATAAAGATATATATATATATATATATATATATATATATATATATATACTTAAAACTATTAAAGTTAACACAGTCACCTTGTATACTTATGCCAGAATAGGTCTCTTACATGATGCCTTGGTATGGATTCTCATTCCCTACTGCACATTTGCTGCAAGTATATGCATTTCAGCCATTAGACATTAGTAGAAACAGGCTTAAAATTAACGAGGAGCATTGGAAAAACTTGCAGACTGAATTGCTTTCATTGTTCCCCTTAGTAATCTAATAAGAATCAATATTTTAAAAAAACAAATTACTAATAGGCATGCTAAAAATGTGTAAGAATGGCAAAAGATAAGTAAAATTAATAGTGTGATATATTTAGAAACTGGGTAATAGCAATATGGAAGTGATCAATCAACTTAGGAATTTTTTGTCATCTGAATTGATATATAATTTTTTAAAACCTGCATTTATTTAAAGTATATATGTTTTGACATATGTATATGCCTGTGAATTCACAACCACAGTCAAATAAATGAAAATACCTATCACACACAAAATACTCTTTCTGCTCCTAAATATTACCTTCTTCCTAATCCTTCCTGATCCCTTTCACCCATCCCAAAGCAAGTATCGATCTGCTTTCTGACGTTATAGATTAGTTTGTATTTCTTAGAGTTTTATATAAATGCAATCCTTTGGCATATTCTCTTGTATTAAGTGGCCTTTTTCACTCAGTAAAATTATTTTCAGATTTATCTATATAGTTTAATTTACCAAAAGCTCATTATTTTTCATTTCTGAGTAGAATTTTATTGCATATATATGTCATAATTTATCCAATCAGCTGTTAAACGTTGTCTGGGTTATTTTGAGTTTTTGGCTATTACATATGTACTAAGTATGAACAATTGTGTATAATTCTTTTTATGGACACAGACTATTATTTCTCTTTGGGAAACAGGTAGATGTAAATTGCCTGGGTCATGTGGTAAGCATATATGTTTATATACTGGTTTCCTGAAATGGTAAAACTGTTTTCCAGACTAGTTGCAGCACTATATATTCCCACCAACAACTCCAATTCCTCTATATCTCAGAGAAAACTTTTTTATGGTCAGTCTGTTTGAGTTATACCAATAGATTTATAAAATATCATCTCATTGTAGTTTAATATGCTTATACATAAATAATGGTGTTTTAAAATTATTTTTCTTTTTGCTTAACCTGTATTTTAAGTTTGGGGTAGATGTGCTTTGTTATATAGGTAAAAATGTGTCATAAGGGATTGTTGTACATACTATTTCATCACATGGGTTAAAATTATTTTTTATATACTTACTTGACATCAGTATATACCATCTTTAGTGGTATGTCTGCTTCCATCCTTTGTCCATTTCTATGTTTTTTAACTCCTTATTCATTTTAAGGGATTCTCATATATCCTAGATTCAAGTCCTTTATGGTATAAATGATTTGAAAATATTTTCTTCTAGTCAGTGGCTGGGCTTTTCATTCTCTTAGCAATGTCTTTCGTGGACTACTCTTTTTAATTTTATTTTTACAAAGTCTATTTTATCAATTTGTTTTTTAAAGATTGCATTTTTGGTGTTTAATATAAGAATTCTTTGCTTAACCCATTGATATGGTTTGGCTGTGTCCCCACCCAGATCTCATCCTGAATTGTATTATAGTTCTCATAATCCCCATGTGATGTGGTAGGGACTAGGTGGAGATAATTGAATCATGGGGGTGGTTTCCCCTAACCTGTTCTCATGATAGTAAGTTAGTTCTTACAAGATCTGATGGTTTTACTGGGGCATTCCCCCTGTGTTGGGCACTCATGTCTCTCTCCTGCTGCCATGTGAAGAAGGATGTGTTTGCTTTCCCTTCCACCATGATTGTAAGTTTCCTGAGGCCTCCCCATCCATGCAAAACTGAGAGTAAATTTTTTTTATAAATTACCCAGTCTCAGGTATATGTTTATTAGCAATATGAGAAATGACTAATATACCCATGATTACAAATGATTTTCTATTTTGTTGTCTTAGAGTTATTTAAAGTTTTAAGGTGTTTATTTAGGTATATGATCAATTTGGGGGTTAATATTTGAATATGGTTCAAGGTATAAGTCAAAATTTGTTTTGTTATTTTTGTTTTTGTTTTATTGAATATGAATTTCCAGTAATTTCACAACACCATTCATTTTTATCCATTCATCACCAAACTGCCTTTTCATCTTTGTTGAAAATCAGTTATCTTATATATGTGTATGGATTTATTTCTGACATTAAATGACCCTGTTTCATTTACCTGTTTGCCTTTATGCCAATATTGTACTGTATTCCTTACTGAAGGCTGACTAGTTCTTAAATTCAGATAATTAAATAACTCTATCTTTAAAAATATTTTGATAATTTTAGGTTATTTGCCTATACTATGGTTAGGCTTTGTGGCCCCACCCAAATCTCATCTTGAATTGTAATCCCCATAATTCCCATAATCCTCATGTGTCAAGAGGAAGACCAGGATAAGGTAACTGAATCATGGGGGTAATTTCTACAATGCTGTTCTTCTAATAGTGAGTGAGTTCTCATGAGATCTGATGGTTTTATAAGGGCTCTTCCCCCTTTGCTCAGTTCTTCTCCTTCCTGCCACCTTGAGAAAAAGGTGCCTTGCCTCCCTTTCACCTTTCACCATGATTGTAAGTTTCCTGAGGCTTCCCCAGTCATGCTAAACTATGAGTCAATTAAACCTCTTTGTTTTAGAAGTTACCCAATTTTGGACAGTTCATTACAGCAGAATGCAAAAGGACTAATACAGTGTGTTTATATAAATTTTAGAATGAACTTTTCAATTTCTACCATAATAATGCTGCATTTTTTTACTATTATGGCATTGTATCAATAAGTCAATTTGGAGAGATTTGATACCCATGTCTTCTGTCCCAAGAACATGATAAGCCTCTTCATTAATCAAAATCTCTAATCTATCTCACCAATATGCTTTCAATTTTTTAGTGCACATGTCTTGTAAAACTTTTGTCAGCTTTACTTTCAAATTGTTTCATATTTTTTATATTTTCTAAGTGATATTTAAACTTCGAGGTTTGAATTCACGTTGCCAGTATATAGGAATACAACTGATTTTCAAACTCATGTATTAGTGTAGTAGGTTTTTTTTTTTTTTGTATACTTCACTCATTTTTCTATAGAGGCAATTATGTGATCTGTGTTAAGACAATTGAATTTTTTTCTTGCTAATTTGAATGTCTTTTTTTTTTTCTTTTCCTTATCTAATTGAACTGATTAGACCCTCCAATACCATGTTGAATAGAGTTGCTGAGAGCAGACATCCTTGTCTTTTTTGTGGTCTTAGGGGAAAACATCAATACTTTCATTACTAAACATGATGTTAGCTGTAGGTTTTTCTTTTTTAATAGATGTCTTCAACCAATTTGTAAGGAGTTCCCCTCCTTTCTTAATTTGTTCAGAATTTTTATCAGGTTTGATATTTGATTTTTCCAAATAACTTTGTCGTTTCTATTGAGATGATTATGTGATTTTTGTTATTTGGTTTGTTATTGCAGTCAAATACATTGATTACATTTCAAATACTTAACAAACCTTGCATACCTACGATAGATTCCACTTGGACATTATATATTCTTTTAATGCCTTGCTGAATTTAATTTGCTAAAGTTATATTTACAATGTCAAATTGATTACATTAGGAATATTGATATGTGAATTGGTTTGGTATTAAGGTAATGCTGGCATGATAAACTAAATTGGGAATGAATCTGCAAATGTCTGGAAGAGTTTTGTACTATTAGTTTTGTTTCTCCCCTAAATGTTTACATGTTATCTGTACTTGATATTTCTTATTAGCAAAAAAAGCTATTTTTTTATGTTTAAAAAAATTCTGCTCTTGACCCCTCTTTCTCTTCAACTACTGCTTTGTCTTGCAGCTTTTGCAGATTTTTTGAATATGGATGTTCATTTGTTTAGTAAAAAGGCTATTTTGCTCTACTGTATTGCTTTTTCTTATTTCTCAAAAGTCAGTTGACAATATATTTACCTCATCCAAATTCTTTTACTAAACTGTCTTTAATGAGGTCCTTATTAGATTGTTATTGCTCCTTTTCAAAGAAAGTTGTGGCTGTAAATGTAAACAAAGATTTCCATTTTGCTAAAATTAATGATTATTAATTAGTCTTTTTATCAGTTGACTTTTTAAAATACTTTATTTTCTTTTTAAAGAAGTTATAGGTTCACAGAAATATTGAGGAGTTGACAGAGATTTTCCATATCTCCCTTGCTTCCACACATGCATAAGCTCCCTCATTATCAACATCCTCCACCAGAGTGGTACATTTGTTACAACTGATGAACTTACATTGACACATCATAATAACCCAAAGCCCATAGTTTACATTAGGGTTCACTTTTTTTTTTTTTTTTTTCCTGAGATAGGGTCTCACTGTGTCACCTAAGCTGGAGTGCATTGGTGCAATCACAGCACACTGAATGCTTGACTTCTGAGGCATAAGCTATTGCACCTGGCCCCAACATTACAGTTCACTCTTATGTTGTACATTCTATGGTTTTGGACAGATAAATAATGGCATGTGATAATTGTAGTATCATACATAATCGTTCAGCATATAGTCTTTTGATATTGTCTTCTTTTGCTTAGTCATATGCATTTAAAGTTACCCTGTGTCTTTTCATGACTTAAAGGCTTATTTCTTTTTAGCACTGAATAATATTCCATTGCCTCAATATCCCACAGTTTTTTCTTTTTTTTTTTCATTCGCCCACTGAAGGACATTTTAGTTGCTTCCAAGTTTTGGCAATTATAAATAAAGCTGCTACAAAACTCTATATAGAGGTTTTTGTGAAGACAAAGTTTTCAATTCCTTTGGATAAATACCAAAGAGTGCAATTGCTATGTCATATAATGAGTATGTTTAGTTTTGTAAGAAACTACCCAACTGTCTTTCAAAGTAGCTGTAACATTTTGCATTTCAGCAATGATGAATAAGAGCCCTTTTTCCTCCACAACTTCATGAGCATTTGATGTTGTCAGTTTTCCAGATTTGGGCCATTTTAACAGATGCACTGTAGTATTTCATGGTTTTAATTTACATTTTTCTGATGACATATGATGCGGACCATCTTGTCATTGTTTATTCCCCATCTGTATAATCTTCTTTAAATAAAGTGTCTCTTAAGGTCTTCAGCCCATTTGTCAGTCAGATTGTTTGCTTATTGTTGAATTTTAAGGGTGCATTATATATTTTGGATAACTGTCCTCTATCAGATGTGTCTTTTCCAAATATTCCCTCCCAGTCTGTGCGTTGTTTTCTTGTTATCTAGACATTGTCTTATGCAGAACCAAAGTTTTAATTTCATTGAAGTCCAGCTTATCTATTTTTTTTCGTTAATTATACCTATGATACTATATCTAAAAAGTCATCTTCATCTGCACAGTTATCTAGATTTTCTTCCATGTTATTTCTAGGCGTTTTATTGTTTTCTGTTTTACATTTAGGTTTACTATTCACTTTGAGTTAATTTTTGTGAAAGGTGTAAGGTCTCCATCTAGATTCATTTTTTTTTGAATGTGGATGTTCATTTGTTTAGTAAAAAGGCTATTTTTGCTCTACTGTATTGCTTTTTCTTATTTGTCAAAAGTCAGATGACAGTATATTCATGTGGATCTATTTCTGGGTTCTCTATTCTGTTCCATTGATCTATTTTTCTATTAGTTTGTCCTTGCCGCACTGTCTTTATTATTGAAGATTTATCATAAGCCTTGAAGTCAGGTAGTGTCAATCTTACAACTTTGTTCTTCTCTTTCAATATGTGCTGGCTCTTTTGCATTTTTTGGCTGTCCATATAAACTTTAGGGTTCGTTTTTCAATATTCACATAATAACTTGTTGAGATTTTCATTGGAATTTCATTGAATCTACAACCAAGTTGGAAAGAAGTGACATTGTGTCAATACTGAGTCTTTCTACATATGAATATAAAATGTTTCTATATTTATTTAGTTTTTTTTTTTAATTTCATGAGAGATTTTTACTTTCCTTCATGTTGATCTTGTATATATTTTTCTAGATTCATATATAAATATTTAGTTATTGGGAATGCTAGTGTAAATGTTTTTGTGTTTTTTGTTTCAAATTTCACTTGCTCATTGCTAATATATAGAAAAGTGATTGACTTTTCTATAATATATTAAACTTGTATCCTGCAACAATGCTATAATTGCTTATTGGTTCCCAAAGTTTTTCTTAAATTAATTGTTTGAATTTTCTGCATATGTGATCATGTCTGCTGTGAAAAAAAAGACAGTTTTATTTTGTCCTTTGCAATCTGCATACCTATTATTCCCTTTCCTTGTCTTACTGCATAAACTAGTACTTCCAATATGATGTTGAAAATAAGTAGTGAGAGGATACAGCCTTGGCTTTATCTTGTTGGGAAAACTTCAAATTCCACACCATTAAGTATGAGGTTAGCTGTAGGTTTTTGTAAATACTATTTATCAAGTTGAGAAGTTATACTCTATTCCAACTTTACTGAGAGTTTTTATCATAAATGGGTATTGAGTTTTGTAAAGTACTTATTCAGCATTGATTAATATGATGTGATTTTTTATTTTTTAGCATATTGATATGAGGGATTGCATTTATTTATTTATTTATTTATTTATTATTTATTTTTATTTATTTATTTATTTTTTTTTTTTTGAGACGGAGTCTCGCTCTGCCGCCCAGGCTGGAGTGCAGTGGCCAGATCTCAGCTCACTGCAAGCTCCGCCTCCCGGGTTCACGCCATTCTCCTGCCTCAGCCTCCCGAGTAGCTGGGACTACAGGCGCCCGCCACTGCGCCCGGCTAGTTTTTTGTATTTTTTAGTAGAGACGGGGTTTCACCGTGTTAGCCAGGATGTCTCGATCTTCTGACCTCGTGATCCGCCCGTCTCGGCCTCCCAAAGTGCTGGGATTACAGGCTTGAGCCACCGCGCCGGCGCATTCATTTATTTTCAAATGTTGAACGAGCGTTGCATATCTGAAAACAATCCCACTTGGTTGTGGTGTATAATTGTTTTAATATATTATTGAATTTAGTTTGTTATTTTGTTTAGCACTTCTGTATCTATAGTCATGAGATATGCTGTCTTATAGTTGTTTTTTTTTTTTTTTCCTGGCAATGTGTTTTTATAATTTTCATACTAGGGTAATGCTAGCCTTATAAAGTGAATTAGAAAGTATTCTCTCTGCTTCCATCCTCTGAAAGGCATTGTGTAGAATTAGTATAATTTCTTCCTTCAACATTGCTAGAATTTACTGGTGAACTCATCTGGGGCTACTGCTTTCTGTTTTACAAGTTTATTAGTTATTGATTCAACTTTTAGAAATAGATATAGGCCTATTTGAATTGTCTACTTTTTCCACTGTATGTTTTGGTATCTTTTGTCACCTAGGTTACCAAATCTGTGTACATAGACTTAATATCCTCTTGCTGTCCATAAGATCTGAAATGATGTCCCCTCCTTAATTTTTCATATTGTAAATCATGTCCTCTCCCTTTTTTTCTTTATTAGCCTGGCTGAAGGCTTATTAAATTTATTGATCATTTTAGAGAACCAGTTTTTGGTTTTCTTGATTTTCTCCATCGATTTCATGTTTTCAATTTCATTGATTTCTGCTCTAATTCTTATTATGTATTTCCTTCTGCTTATTTTGGATTTAATTTACTGATCTTTTTTTGTTTCCTAAGTGTAAACTTAGAATATTCATTTTAGATACTTCTTTTTTTCTGATGTGTATGTCCATGGTAAAAATTTCATGTGTTGTCACTGAACTACCTTCACTCATCCCAATAATTTTAACAAATTGTGTTTTCATTTTCATTTAGTTTATAATATTTTTTTATCTCTCTTGTGATTTCTTCTTTGACCAATGTGTTATTTAGAAGTTTGTTTTTTAATCTTCATTTACTTTTGGATTTTCAAGTTGTCTTTCCGTTATTGACTTATAGGCTAAATCCACTGTTTTCTGAGGGCACACTGTAAGACTTTTGTTGTTTAAATTTGTTACAGTGTGTTTTATGGCCCAGAATTTGGGCAGTCTTGGTGAATATTGGTTGAATTTTCAGGAAAGCTTGACCCCATTTAAAAACTTTCTTATTCTTAGACTTATTCAGAAGCATTCAAAACTAAAATTGCACAAATAGAGACGTTTTAATTAAAAATAAATTCTAATTTAGTTTAATCTTGTCAGAAGACATATTCTGTTTTTTACGTGTTTCTATTTATTGTGACTTGTTTGTGTACTCTACTATCAATTGTTAAAATGTTACATGTTTACCTTAGAGGAATATGTATTTTCTAATTGTTGGATATCAATTTTTATATATGCTCAACTTTATACAACTTTACCAACATTAGGTCTTCTTGGTCTTTCATGTTTCCAGGAAGCATTGTATTAATTATAATGTATAATATATGTGAACACAATAAAATTATATATCATATAAGATTAATAATTATTTATCAATTTCTCTTTATATATATCTTTGTGTATTTTGAGACTGTGTACTCAAAGTCATGTGAATGTTGACTTTTTAGTGGCATCATTAATGATTTAAATTTTAATTGTTGCATAATTACCCTCTGTATCATAATAATGATTTTTAACTTTGTAGAACATTAATTTAACTACACCAATTTCCTTGGGGCTACTCTTTACATCATATATTATTTCTTGTTATTTTACTATCAAACTATCTGACTATGCATGTGTTAAAACTTTTTTTTTTGTAAATAGCATATATTAATAATTTTTTCTTGTTTCTCAATTAAAAAAAATTACCAGCTGATAGAATAAGTTGAGTATATTTCCATGTATGGTGATTAAATTTGAAATCACTTTTTCAAAATACTTTATGCCTTCTTTTGAATGTTGTTTTCCTTCCTTTGAATGATTATTTTTAAAAATTGCATTACTCATGTTGTATTTGGAAGGTTATGCCCCCCTTTTTTTTATTTAAAAGGTATAATTTATTTTATGTAAGAAATAAACAAGAAATTGTACCCTCTTCATGTGCAATGAAATTTCTGAGACCACTTTAAATCAGAGCACCTCTATATAGTTTTCCATAACTATTCATAACTTCATGTTTAATGATAGCTTATGTTTATATCCCTATACCTAAAAATTACCATGATATGGAACAGAGGATTAAAGACATGGAGTTGGTATTTCATCACTTAATATTTAGTTATATTTACATATGTGTTTTATTTCTTTTGTTTGTTGGTCTTTCTTTAACCTTATAAATTCCTTCTGGAATTATGATTTTTTTTTTCTTGATGTACATTCTCTATTAACTCATTTAGTGAAGATTCTAACTACTGTGCCTGTTACATCATAATTACTTAACTAATGTCCATTTCTTTAATAAATTATTAATTTTACTTCTCATCAGAATGATGCAGTAGTTAAAGCAAATAGACAAGAGAAAGGAAGTCTCTCACTGTACGCATGTGTTAGCATTTGTAAAACGTTCAAGGGTAGCATCTTACTCAAACTTTCTGTAAAGAAGAGATATAGTAAGAAACCCAGAATATTTAGCAAATGTCATGCTGCTATATGTTTAAACTGTGAGGAATGTCATGCTGTTATATATTTAAACTATAAAGATATATAACACAAGCTGGGAGGGTGCTCTTAGAGAGCCAGATAATATGATTTTATTTGAGATACCAACCTCTGTGCTTCAGCTTCCTTTTCTCAAAAACCGAGGATGGAACAATAGCACCTACCATATAAGGTTGCAGCAACAATTCAATGAGTGCATACATTAAAGGAGCTTGGAGAATGTGTGCATAGCATAAAGTCATGTTAAGATAATTATTTTAAACTTGGAAGTAGATGAAAAAAAACTGCATGCCCTTTCAATGCTCATTGCAGCATTGTCTAACAGTCTTCAACAAAAAGAGTCTCCTTACCTCTCTGCAAGGCTTACTTTAGTTTAGAGTCCACAGAATGCACGTTTGTTTGAATTTATACTTACCATTTATTAAGGTTCAAAATCTGTTAAGTTAGATGTTAGTTAATGGTTTTAGTCCAGTAATGATTTAAGTGACTTATACTTAATCAATAGTATAACTTTCAAAGATCATGGTTTATTACCCTTGAAGATGTTAACCAGTATTTTTTCTAATTTAGCAAACTTATTCAGCATGCCTTTTAAGACTGACTATATAATCCTCTTTTCTTTGAATTGTACTTTTAAGAAGTTTTACTTTGCTACCGGTTTTCCCATTAATAAGTTGAATAAATATTTGATCCATGTTCATGCTATATTTGTATGTCATATTTTTAGCTAAAATATTCTTTGACACATTCAGTAAATATTAGCTATTTTATTACCATTAATCTTTCTATATTGATAAATTTAGCAGATCAGAATATGGTAATGAGAAAATCACAAACTCAATTTTACTTCATTTGATTTGTATTAATAAAAAATATAATTTGTTATTTTCACTGACTTCCTTTTAAATATTTGTGTCATTTATCCTAAAGGAAATGACTGTAGAGTGCAGAACTTTGAGCACTACAAGTTCTTGTTTTAGGAGAAATCCAAAATGTTAAGTTTCCTTGATGTTTAGATTATTGTAAGAAAAAAAGAAATTGTTAACATCAAAATAAACTACAAGTTAAACTTAAAAAAAAATAAGTTCATGTATATATATATATATATGAATATGTTGAAATATTTGTTGAAATTAAGCATTAAGTGATCACACAGAATTTGAAATAAGAGCTGGAAAGCACATGAATTAGTTTTGTATGTCCATTTTAATGGTAGTATCAGATAGAGGGATGGATTAGAGATACTTTTCAACTGGAAAATAGCCTGTTATTTCTGCAAGTGATACTAAAATACAGAAATTTTTTGTTGGTTTAAAAATTAATTGAAAATTCTTCACATTGTTTCATGTAACTGGCAAAATTACCTAGTCTCCATTTTGAACTAAATGTGTTTAGTCTTTGATAACTTAAAGTGTTGCTCACACCATGTCACTCTAGCCTGGATGATAGAGTGACACCCTCTCTCAAAAACAAAAATATAAATAAGAATAAAGACTTGATAATAAAAAGCAGGCAAACAAATAGAGTAATATTGATCTTTATGAAGGATGTTAGTTGTCCCATAACCCAACACAATATTGTATTTAAACTGAGTATCTAAGGGTTTTTTGTCTGCCTCTCTGCAAGACTTAAGCATTCAATATTGTTGCTACAGTATCAAGTAATAGAAGGTAAACCTGTAATATCTTTTTGCTACACTATAAGAAAATATGCCTCATGACAGTTATGTTGATAATCAAATTTCCTCTGTGTTTGAGAGTTAAATACTACACATTTGGTTGATTAATGTATAAGAATGCATGATTACTAAACTAATTTATATACTTTTAGCGGAATTTTTCATTTAGGGGATTCCAATATCTTCTCATTACTCATCAGATAAAATTCATATTCCCAACATAGCCTGTGAAGTTCTAGGAGACACAGTTTCTATATATTTTTTCCTGACACATCCATTATCTGTTTTTCTCTAATTTTCAGAAATACCAGCAGGTATTTTAATCCTGTTGGTTCTCAGAGCATGTCAGTCTTATTCCTGTCCCCAAATTTGGCTCTTGTGTTTGCTCTACTTACTACAGGCAACTCCTAAATCTGTGTATAGCTAGAGCTCTCTTATTGTTGACACCTCAGCTCATCTATCACTTTCTGAGAAGGTTTCTTGGATTATACCTTTTAAATTCACACTAGTAAGTATCATATCACCCTAGGCACTTCTTTCATGGTCCTCAGCACAAATTATTTTATTGTTTGCTCAACTGAACTATAAGCTCAGTGTGTTAAAAGACCTAGTCTGTATTCTTCTTATTTTATCCTCAGTATCAAGCATATGTGAATTACCCAACTGGTTAATGAATGTTGAATGAATTTAACAACAACTTATAAAAACTACACTTTTATTATATGCATCAATAATTGCAGAATTGTGAAACTTTTGTATACATTTTAAAAATATATGCCTTAATTCTGTTTTTAGTAATGTGAACATTACTTTTGATAAAGTAAGCTGTATGTACAATATCAAAGGACAACCAAAAGTAATTTTAGCTTAATATTGAAACACGTTTAAGTTGTTTTGACTTGTGTGTTCCTTAAAATAGGTCATACATGTTTAATTTTTAGTAACCATGACTAGTGATGTGTTAAGCTTTTACGATTGATAGATTTGCAATTTTGGTATTTTAATCCACTTATGAAACAGCTTGATCTAAGCTAAGTTCAGATTGATAAGCAAATTCTGGCTTCAAGTTTTTTTAGAATTGTTTTCCTGACTAGCTATGAGTGTATAAGATTCTTGCTTCACTTTAGTGATAAACTTTTACATGTTTAATATCCATCTCTCGCTTAACACTCAACTGCCTGAGGGCAACCCTAATTTCATATCTTTATAATACATTATAATATTTGCTATATGTGACCCAGGTTCTCTGTTTATCATACCCATTCCCTCATTTACTTTTCAGAGGTGTTTCATAAGATAGGTGCTACTTTTACCGTCCAGTTACTTACAGAAGGGGAAACTAAGACCTACACAACTATAAGCAAAGTATTCAAGTTCTCGTGTACATTAACATGTGCACGTACATTATCATGAGAACTTGAATACTTTGCTTATAGTAATCTATATGTAATTGTTCTAGAAAGTATATTACCAACATATGTTTCTGGGATGTAACACTTATTTAATAATTGTGTATTAAGTTGAATTAGAAATATGACTCGGTGTGTGTGTGTGGGTGTGTGTGTGTGTCTGCATATCTCCAATTTCTGTGTTTTGTTTCGAGAATGGACAGTTAATTGAAGTTCTCATGCAGGCCTACACAGCTTCTGTCTTATTCTGCCTTATTCTTTTTTGTGCAGTTATAACAGAATACCTGAGCATGTGTAATTTATAAATAATAAAAATGCAAGCCTGTAATCCCAGCACTTTGGGAGGCCGAGGTGGGTGGATCACAAGGTCAGGAGATCGAGACCATCCTGGCTAACACGGTGAAACCTCATCTCTACTAAAAAATACAAAAAAAATAGCCGGGAGTGGTGGCGGGCCCCTGTAGTCCCAGCTACTCGGAAGGCTGAGGCAGGAGAATGGCGGGAACCTGGGAGGCAGAGCTTGCAGTGAGCCGAGATCACGCCACTGCACTCCAGCCTGGGGGACTGAGCGAGACTCCGTCTCAAAAAAAAAAAAAAAAAAAAAAATGTATGTCTCACAGTTTTGGAGGTTGAAAACTCCAAGATCACGGCACTGGCAGGTTTTGTCTGCTGAAGGCCTGATCTTCACTTCCAAGATGGTGGCTGGAGTGCTGCATTCTCCAGAGTACAGGGATACTGTTTCTCACATGGCAGAAGAGAAAGATCAATGAACCTACTCTTGCAAGCCCATTTTTGTTTTGTTTGCTTGTTTGTTTTTGAGACAATGTCTCACTCTCTCACCCTAGAGGATGGAGTGCGGTGGCACAATCTCTTCTCCCTGCAACCTCCACTTCCCCTGTTCAGGTGCTCCTCCCACCTCAGCCTCCCAAGTACCTGGAACCACAGGTGATGACTACCAAAAAGTGTCTAATTTGTTTGTTTGTTTGTTTGTTTTTGCTAGAAACTGGCTTTTGCCATGTCAGCCAGGCTGGTCTTGAACTCCCAGGCTCAGCCAATCCGTCTCCCTGGGCCTCCCAAAATGCTTGGATTATAGGCATGACCCACTGCATCCAGCCACAAGCCCATTTTATAATGGTATTATTCCATTCATGAGGTCAGAGCCCTTGCAACCTAAACTCTTATCCATAGGCCACAAATTCTAACACTGTTGCATTAGGAATGCACTTTCTGACACATACATTTTAAGGAAGACAAAAAACATTCAAACTACAGCAGATTTTATTCTACATGTAATTGTTCAAGAAAGTGAGTTACTGCATATGAGAATAAGAAGTTTCTTAACTAAAAACTCTCTAAATAGTAAAAACAGAGGAATGAAAACAGAACAAGGGTGGCTGAGACTAAACTAGCAAGACACCTTCAAAGAAGCCACAGTAGTTCCGAGAACTAAAACATGGATTCAAGATTTCTGGAAACTTAAAAAAAAAAAAATAGAGCTTGACAATTTTATAAAGATTGAATAGGAATATAATTAATCCAAGAATTTCCTTTATGGCCTGAATGGTGATATAATAATAATATCAACAAACACTTACGTAGCATTTATTATGAACAGTGCTTTTCAAGATCATTTAATTCTGTCAACAGTTCTGTGTAGAAAATAATATTTTTTTTATAGAAGAGAATAGGGGTGACAAGGGAAGCATGACGGCTGGTTATTAACATTATAACATCTTCCACAGAGTAAAATATTGTGTGAAAACAAGCAAAGATATTTGAGTTACAGATTTAACTCAATACTTTAGTGTTACACAATATCTTAATGAAGGAAACCAAAAAATCTATAATTAAGCAAGATAAATTTTAATGCTTCATAGATAGGATTATTATTCAAAAGATTAATACAACAGAATATTGTCCAAATAGAACCCCCAATGCAAAGTAGTGAAAACAAATACATGCAGAAAACTAACACTTTACCTACATACATTGGTTTAGATTTTTTCCAGAAAGTTTAATTTCATATAAATATTTTACCACTTTATATTAGGGTGGTCCAAAAGTAATTCTGGTTTTTGCTAATAAGTGTGAATTTTCAATCAAATATTTGGGAGGAATATTAGATTCTGCAACTAATGCTTTATACGGAAAATAGTCACTGGCATAGAAGAACAAAAACTCTATTTTAAAGTTAGCCCATATGTCTGACTCTTCAAAAAATTTTTACTACTGCATTGACAGATGAAATTTCTTTCGTGTTGGGGGGATGTAGGGGAAAGAATCATAAAGTTTTTACAGATTTATTTCCTTCCCAGATTCTATTTGCAAAGCAAGGCTCACAAAAGGTTTTTAATATAGATTTAAGTTTTCCATGATAGTGGGAAAGTTTTCAAGATAGCTCTATAAACATAATCTCCTAAATCTGATGAGTCTCTGCTAGACATGAAAAAAAATACATTGTCTTTCACATCCTTCTGTGCTAAGAATTCAGGCTTCAAAGAAAATTTAAAGGCAAAATCCTTATATGAACTTATTTATTCTATATAATTATTAGACTTCATTTTGTCTAATCATTATTGATCATTTAATAAAATCAGTTGGGGATAAAATTATTCTCTATGTCTCATTGGTTTTCTGTGCTATTTTAGTCTACATGCAATAAAAAGAAAAATATATAAATAACATTTATCACATACTCCATTAAGTCTAACATATGCTAGCACAGCACACTGCAGTCAAATTGTGTATCTCTGTGTAAAATTGGTCCCGCTCCTTCACTAAAAAACATCTAGTAAATGAAACTATAGTCCAACAAGTAGACTTATTTTGGCTTTCTATTGAAAGGAAACAAGTGTACAGATTCACAGTCCTTTTTGTGAAAAAGTCCACACTTTATAATTAATGTGTTATTTTGGTTTGTGTTGGTTTCTTCAGTTATTAAAGTCCTATCATCACAGCACACAAAGCAGACATGCAATTTAAAGCTAAGCAATAAGTGTACTAGTGTAGCAGTTTATAAGAAAAAAAAAAAAAAAAAACAAAGACTGTGTATCAAGCTTTGTAAAGTTGTGGCCATCTAAAGTATCAGGATGAAATTTGGTCTTCATATTTGCATCATGCAAAGGTTAGCCATATTTTGTGTTTCTAAATTTCCTCTCACTGGGAATTAGATATACAAATTTTATGCAATCTTTTCACCTGTCATGATATGCATAAAATGTATTAACATATGGATGGGGGAACAACATGATCGTTAAA
Organism: Macaca fascicularis; assembly: GCF_037993035.2. Lineage (NCBI taxonomy): Eukaryota > Metazoa > Chordata > Mammalia > Primates > Cercopithecidae > Macaca > Macaca fascicularis. Next base: position 33,167,682 of record NC_088379.1, on the reverse strand, counting down.
GCAACAGTTTGTGGTTTCTGTCTTCATAGGAAATCCAATGGGGATTGGGATGTTAAAGACTGAGCCAGGTCTACACAGAGTACATTTCTTTAGCTTCCCGGTTGATACTACCGGGGTCATCTTGCTAGTGTACTGTGTGGGCTAAGTACCTTATTTCAATTCCTTCGAACAAGGTTTCTCAAAATATCTGTGGAAAGGAACACTTAAAAAATTTCTAATCTCTCATAAATTTATACATTTCTGAATTACAATGAAAATAAATTACTAAAAATAAGTGGAAAATACCCACAAAGACATGAAAGAAACAAGTTCTATTTTGTTAGTATTAGATTCAGTCAACATAAAATTACTTTGTCAATGTACAGTGTACTCTGAATATTTAAAAATTTACTCTCAATTCGGACACCTAGATCAATCTGTTTGGTGTATACTGGTATCTCATTGTGGTTTTTATTTGTAGTTTCCTGATGGCTTATATTGCTAAGCAGTTTTTTGTTTGTTTGTTTGTTTTTTCCTTTTTGAGACGGAGTCTCGCTCTCTCACCCAGGCTGGAGTGCAGTGGCGCAGTCTCTGCATTGCAAGCTCCGCCTCCTGGGTTCACGCCATTCTCCTGCCTCAGCCTGCCGAGTAACTGAGAGTAGAGGCGCCCACCACCACGCCCGGCTAATTTTTTTGTGTTTTTAGTAGAGACGGGGTTTCACTCTGTTAGCCAGGGTGGTGTCGAACTCCTGACCTGGTAATCTGCCCGCCTCGGCCTCCCAAAGTGCCGGGATTACAGGCGTGAGCCACCGCACCCTGCCGCTAAGCATTTTTTTCATGTGCTTCTTGGACATTTGAAAATCTTCTATTGTGAAGTATTTATTCAAGTTGTTTACACATTTAAAAATGTTTCATTGTCTTCTTATTATTGAGTTGTAAGTTATTTACATAATCTGAATATAAGTACAATATAAAATACATATGTTGAAAATCATTTCTCCCAGTCTCTGGCTTGTCTTTTTTTTTTCTGTGTCCACGGTGTCTTTTACAAAACAGAAGTTTTAACTTTTGTTGATGTCTAACTTGTCGAGGTGTTATTTTAGGTTTTTATTTGTTGTGTTCCAGCTAAGAGATGTTTACCAAACTCAAGGCCAAAAAAAGTTTTCACTTATAATTTCACCTAGAAATTGTACGGTTTTTGCTTTTGTGTTTAGGTCTATAATTCATTTCAATTTAAATATTGTGAGGCGAAGTTTTAGATTAATTTTCCCCACAAATACATCTAATATTCACAGCATTGCTTGTAAAGTTGATGATCATTTCTCTGTTTTTATTCTAGTGTTTTTTGCTAAAAAAGTCACCTACCATATATATGTGGATCTTTTTTTGAATTCTATACATTTAATTTATCTGTATATATCTTCTTATGCCAAGACCTAACTCTCTTGATTACTGTAGTCTTAGGCTAAGTGTCTAAATCAGGCAATGCCAGTCTTCCCATTTGTTTTTCCAGAATTGTTTTGGCTATTTTATATTGTTTCTGTTGCTATACAAATTTCAGAATCAATTGTCAAATGTGAAAAAAGAAAAACAAAAATAAATAAAGTCTGCCTGGATTTTGACTGGGGTTGTGTTGAATCTATAGATCATCTGGCAAAAAAAAAAAAAAAAAAAAAAAAACCCAAAAACAAAAAACAAAACAAAAAAAAACCCTAGCAATATTATTGAGATTTTCCATCTGTGTATGTGACATATTTGTACATTTAGTAGTTCTTTATTTTTTTCTAGCAAAAATGTATAGCTTTCTGTGTAGGTACTTTACACACACTTTTCTAAATAAATACCTAAATATTTTTTAGTTTTAAATAGCGTTTTGTATTATACTTTAAATTTTACTTTCTAAATTGTTCATTGCTAGTATATAACAAAACAATGGATGGCTATATATAAATTATGTATCACTTGACTTAGCTAAGCTCATGTTCAGTAGTTCTAGTAATCTTTTTCTATACATCGTTTTGGATGTTCTGTACTTAATCTGTGGACACTGAGTATTGCTGCCATAGAATTCTTCAATGAAAGACTTCCTACCTAGGTGTTAGGAATGCTCTTGGCAGTCAGTTGGCCAAGTCAGGCAAGTTCTTTCAGCCATTGCCTCAGCTGAAGGCAATCAATTTGCTCAAAGGTAAACTTCTTCCTGGGGCAGTATAAAAGTTTGGCCACCTTGTCTTAACTAATAAAATGGCATTTTAACTCTGCAGATCCCATGGGGTTACTTAAGGCTTTCTTAATTTTTTAATCTCACGATGGTTTCTTCTCCTACCCAGTGCTGTTTCCTGGAACTCCCCTTCATATATATTGATTTGAGAGCTGTTTCCTCAAAAAAGTTTCTGCATACTAAAATCCATCTAAGGATCTGCTTCCTAGGATACCTAACCTGTAGCCATGATCTTGTATGTGTGTGTTTGTGTGTGTGAATTAACAGAGGAATTTTCTCTTTCTTTCTAAGATATTTGTCTTGCTTATACTTTTTTCCCCTTATTGTGTCTGCTGTGGCATCTTCTCTAATGTTGAATTGAGGCTATGACAGGGATTATAGTTGACTTTTTCATAATCATAGGGGGAAAGTGTTATGTCATTCAATTACATATAATGTTAACTGTAGGTTTTTAATAGATTCCCTTAATCACACTAAAAAAGATTATTATATTGCTTATTTGGTGAGACATTTTGTTATGAGTGAGTTATTCAAGATATGTTGCTAAATTTCTAAATATTTGAGGTTTTCTATGTATCTTTTTCTAACTTATTGAGAGCTGGACTTGGTGAATGTTAGCTATTGAATGCCCGGATGGTATAATGTTCCTTTAAAATGTGTTGATTTTTGTTTTGACAGCCAGTTAAGTTACCCGTGGATCAACTTCAGCCTTTCAAAGTCTGTTTTTGATCTTTGTTTTGAAGACATAGATTTTCCTTTTTGGTTAGTTTAGCTTTACTCTGAAGATATAAATTTTCTGCAGATTGTATTGAATTGCCTTGATTTTTCAATATGCTTTCTCCAGTCTGTTTAGTTGGAACTAAAATGCCTACCAATCCTTTGTGACCTTCAGGTATTTCTCTGGTTATAGCTCCTCATAGGTTTTCATTGTCTGGCCTTGTAGAAATTATCCTTCCCAATGCTCAGCCTAGTAGTATTCAACAGAAGACTCAAGGTTACTTCATGCAGGTTTCTGAAATGTGTTCCCAGTTTCACTTCAGTTGGTTGATACTGTGATCTTCAAATTCTACCCACCTCAGCTTCTCTCAACTATAATCTGTTTCCTAAACTCTGTAGGATCACAATGCCATTCATCTTCTTTCTTTGTATTTGGATTTCCTATAAGTGCTACAGAGTAGAAATACCCCAGCTTCTAGAAGGCCAGCAACACTGTAGAACTTTATCCTACTCTGTGGAATCACTTGGAGTTTGGAAGAAACACAACATTGTGTCTGATGAGGAAAATAATGTAATTTCTAAGAAGTGGTCTTAGGGTACAACTGTTAATATGCGACATTGCCATATGCATGTTTCTAATAGCATGAGGGAGGGGTCATAAATATGGCATTAACTTTGATAAGGATTTAGGAAATGGAGAGATTCTTAGGATTTTGTTAAATATTAAAAAATCAATTTTTAAATTAGTTCTTAATTCCACTAGTCTTTTTACTCAAAATAGGAATGTGAAATTTTGTAACAGCCATTCTTATTAAAATGTAAATTATATGCAAATTTGATTTCCAGGAGGAAGAGTGAGAACCAATGAAGATGGTGATGAAAGCTTTCATTTTTCTTATTGTTGTTAGTATTACTCTTACCTAAAAGTCTTGCTGCTTAGTCTTTCCTTACTTTCCTTCTGAACTTTCTCATAAACCTTGTAGGACATTCACACTCATTTTATTTTTAACACCTTTGACAAACTCTAATTCTATGAAGAGAGAGATACAAGAGTTATGACCCTTAGTTCTAGAGTCTAAAATATAGTCTACTTGAAAGAACACACAACATACCTCTAGTGTTAGACTTTTTTTTTTTTTTTTAGGTTGGCTTTGTTTGATTTCCAGCTGAGTTATTTAAGTGGATCAGAGAGCAGTCGAATTAATTGGTGCTTCTCTGAACCAAATAGCAGTGCCTATGGCTAGTTGCCCTTCCCAGATCATTGTGGCATTGAGCCTTATGATGCTATTATGTGAGCGTTCTCTGGCTGTGGCTGTCCTGGGTCATAACCTGATTTTGATAGCAACAATTACAGATCCTTCAAATGTCAAGATTCAGACCTTACGTGTTTTCTGACAATAATGTACTACTGAAGAAAAACTTCAGGGAACAGTCATGAAAGATTCTTCATTTCTAATAGTATTTATAGGCTTGTTATTTTGAAATACAATTGAAACAATAATTGCCAAATGGAGGAGGTGGCTGTTAGAATGCATTTTGCATGTTTTACGTTAAAGTAAACAGAAAAGGCCAGGAGCCTGTAATCCCAGCACTTTGGAAGGCTGAGGTCCGTGTTTTGAGACCAGTCTGACCAACATGGTGAAACCCTGTCTCTACTAAGAATGCAAAGATTAGCCAGGAGTGGTGGTGCATACCTGTAATCCCAGCTACTCAAGAGGCTGAGGCAGGAGAATTGCTTCAACCCAGGAGGCAGAGTTTGCAGTGAGCCGAGATCTCACCACTGCACTCCAGCCTGGGCAACAGAGTGAGACTCCATCTCAAAAAAAAAAAAAAAAAAAAAAAAAAGTTAAAATCCTTCAAATGTGAAGATTCAGACCTTATGTATTTTCTGACGATAATGTAGTACTGAAGAAAAACTTCAGGGAACCCTAGTCTGAAGGTAAGACTAGGATAATTTGAATATTCACAAGACACTTTTATGGCTCCTTCATAAACAATTCATCAAAAGTCTTAGTCATGTGCTCTACAAACTTCATTTCAGAAAGTGACTCCATTCCTCATGAGAATTGGCCTTTGGTACAACTGCCAATTTTTCCTTAGATAAAAATGTCATAAGCTATCCAATTTTAAAATTGGGCAAAAGACTTGAATATGTTATTCTCCAAAGAAGATCTGCAAATAGTCACCAAGCATATAAAAAATGTGGTTAATATCACGAATCATAAGATAAATGCAAATCAAAAACACAATGAAATGTCATCTCACACACCTTAGGAGGGCTACTATCAAACTAACAGAAAGTAGCAAGTATTGGCAAGGATGCAGAGAAATTGGAACCCATGAGCACTACTGGTGGGAATGTAAAATGATACAGCCATTAAGGGAAACAGAATAGAGGTTCCTCAAAAAAATTAAAAATAGTATTGACATATGACCCAGCAATCCGACTTTTGTGTCTATATCAAAAAAAAAAAAAAGAATTAAAAGCAGAATCTTGAAGACATATTTGAAGACCCATGTTCTTACAGCATTATTCACAATAGCCAAGAGGTAAAAGCAACCAAAATGTTCATTGACCAATGACTGGATAAAGAAAATGTGGTATATACATACAACGGAGAATCACACAAACATCAAAAGAAGCACATGCTGCCATATGAATAAACCTCAAGGACATTATGCTAAGTGAACTAAGCCAGTCACAAAAGGACAATACTATATGCTTTTACTTACATGAAGTATCTAAAGTGGTTAAAAATTTTAGAATTGGAAAGTAGAAAGGCGGTTGCCAAGGCTTGAGAGAAGAGGGAAAGGTGAATGGGTATAGTTTCAGTTTTACAAGATACGTAGTTCTACAGCTCTGTTGCACAAAAATGTGAATATAGTTACTACTAAACTATATACTTAAAAATGGTTTTGATGGTAAACTTAAAGCAATGTGATTTTTATCATAATAAAAAATAACGTAGACCTAAATGATACATAATAATTGAAATTAGAAGAAATTTTGAGTGTTCAAAAGGAACGACACTATCAATAATAATATATACTTTTTTTGCCTTTCTTTTTAAATGCTGATACATGCTGAGATCACATTTTGGACAACAAATACACTAAATTTGTGCTCTAAAGTTGATTAAAGAAGTTATTACTCATGGTACCCAGAGAATTTCATCTTCACCCCCCCACTTTTTTTTTTTAATTTGTATAACAAACTGTCCTGACCAAGTCATTCTCTTTTCAACTTCTTTATCTCTGAATTTGTGATCCTTATTTCTTTCCTTCATGAGTATTTTCCTGCCTCACTTCAGCTACCACTGTCCACACTGGTAGACTTGAGAATAGTAAAAATCACCATCCTAGGGATGACAACTTTTTCTTCTCACCCCAATTCTTTCACACTTCTGTTGTTTTTAATAATCATCTTATATATAGATAGATTCTCAATTTAATTAAAATATATGGAATTCTGCAATGTACTGACGGCTGCACACAGTACTTTTAAATTAGAGATAAATAAAGATTAGTCTTTGCTTTTTAAGCAGTGGTAGAATACCTTAGGCAAACCGATAATTATACTATCATGGGTAAATATTATGATAGATAGAAGCATATACGGCTAAAAAGGTAATTTAACTTAGGTTTACCTTGAAGAAAGAAAGACCAGGGAAAACACCCAACGGGGGATAACACCTGATACACAGGTCTCATGTAGCATTCATTTTGGTTGAAAAAGAAATCCGTTGAAATCCATACTCTAAATAATGTCTAAACTCTTTTTTTTTTTTTTTAATGGAACTGCTACTCTGCTAAATAAGCAATCATTAAATACTTTAATCAATTTACCCAGCTTTGAATTTCTTGACTAGTATCATTCTGAGAATATATCTCTTTTTTTGTTCATTTCTTTAAGACTCTGCTCTCAATTTTGTTACTACTCTGGTCACTGATTTTCATGATTAAATGATATTCTAACCATACTGTGTTATAAATATATCCTCAAATAGTTTGCTTTATAACGTCAGTCCTCATACAAAAGTGGGACATTTAAGTACGTAGTATCTGAAATAAAAGGCTTAAGAAACACATTTATTCTGTGTGTAAATAAAGAGAATGTACAAATTAATATGCCACTTCTCCACCCCATCCTAATTTCATCTTCAGCAGCTGACTCAGTCTACTTGCTGTAGGAACATTTGATTGTGAGCATCCTTCTTAGTCAGCTTTATATTTCCTCATTCCTTTTTTTAATCTTTTTTTTTATTTTTAATGATTCTGGGAAAAAAATAACTGACTTTCTGCCTCCAAAACACTTGCTTTGTACATGTTCAAAACTGTCTATCTTCAAATTTTCTTCCAGGTTAACAACTTTCTTTTTGAACTTCATATTGGTCAAGACACCTGTATCTTAAGAAGAAAAACTAAACCAGCCAAATGCTTTACAATTACCCCTAATATACAATCTCACATCTCTTTATTAATATCTTAAAGAAACATTAGATTTCCCCATGTTCTTCTTTCCCCTTGTATTTGCTAGTCAATTAATTTCAGTGTCCTTTCCTATCAGCTACACTAATGAACCTTCTCACACCAAAACCACTAATGATTTCTAATTGCCAGACCTTTGGAATCTTGTTCTATTTAAAACTATATTCTATTCTATTTAAAACTATATTGTTTGACATTGTTTACTGTCCATTTCTGAATTTTGTTTTATTTTTAATGGCAAAAGTATCTCCCCTTTTTCTTTTGACTCTTCCATTCATATGTTTTATTTTGTCTCTTACTCTTAACTTTGACAAAGGAAATCTCTAAAAGAATGGGCTCTGGTAATGATAATTTAAATGTAAACAGTGAGATACTTGCCTTTGTTTGATCAGTCTTGACAAGAAGTAGAATTATGAGTGCTTAAAGGCATTTATTGCAGAATAAAGTTGTTAAATATTTTATTTATATTCTCCAGTTGTGTGGCCTTGAGCAAATAGAACTTTATCTTCCTCATTTGTAAAATTTCATCATTGACATCATAATATTTGTCTCACAGGGCTATTGTGAGAATTACAAAATAAAACATGTAATGTGTTCAGAACAACAGTTGAATCAAGGTAAACATGCAATATATTTTGTTATTATTAATTGTTGTCATACCTGCAAAGTGGAATGGAAGATAAGTGAATGTGTGCATACAATAAGAATAATTTCAAATTTAGAGTAGATTATTATTTTAATTCTTTTTATACAGGGAAATTTGCTCAAATTATTTTCTATTTTAGATAAGCAGATGTTTTAGATAATCATCTAGATGAAGCTTTTTATTTTAGAGAAGATGAAACTGAGGTTAAAAAGAGTAAAAATGTCATGTCTAAGTCCTATAAATAGTTCTGGGATTTTTCTATGTGTAAGATTCTGCCACCGAAGCTGTACGGGTCTGCAACAACCTCAATTCTTGCCTCCTCAGAAGAAAAATTTTGACTGAGGGGAATAAAGCAGAAGGCAAGTTTTAGAGCAGGAATGACAGTTTATTAAAAAGCTTTACAACAGGACCAGAAGTAATGAAAGAACAGCTGGAAGAGGGCCAAGTGGGCAATTTGGGAGATCGAGTGTGCAATTTGACCTTCTGACTTGATCTTTTTAAATTTGTTTGGTGGGGAGTCTCTATCTGTCGCCAGGCTGGAGTTCAGTGGCGGGATCTCGGCTCACTGCAATCCTGCAACCTCTGCCTCCTGGGTTCAAACGATTCTCCTGCCTCAGCCTCCCGAACAGCTGGGACTACAGGCGCCCACCACCAAGTGCTGCTAATTTTTGTATTTTTAGTAGAGACAGGGTTTCACCATGTTGGCCAGGATGGCCTCCATCTCTTGACCTCGTGATCTGCCTGCCTCCTTCTCCCTAAGTGCTGGAATTACAGGTGTAAGCCACCATGCCCGGCCCTGACGTAAGTTTTTATATGTTGGCATGATTGCAGTGTCTTGCATGCCTTATCCCCTGATTCTTCCCTTGGAGTAGGCTGTCTGCATGCGCATGGACTCCTAGTGTGTGGGAGCGGTGCATGCACTGTATATTTACTGGAGTTGCAGGTATGGTCACTTGAGGCATTCTTCCCTTACCAGTTAAATGTCTCTAGGATGTCATATACTGTTAAACTCTGCCATTTTGCCTCTCAATGGGCATGCTTGAGCCCACTAGCCCAACTCCTGAGACCTTATCAGGAAACTGCTGATCAGATTCAGAATCTTTCTGTCCATTGGGAGACTGCTTTTCCCTGGTACCAGGTGCTACCAATTATTATTTTAGAAAGACAGTTAACAACCACCTGACCATCACTTGATGGTTGCCTGGCATTCTTGGTACATGGTTAGGGGAAGCCCTCTCATGCCCTGCTCATGCCTGACTGGCTACCTATTGTAACAATTCCATTGAATAGAAAATGTATGCCAACTTGCTCACAATTAGATAGCAATTTCAAAGTGAATTAGTGAATATACTTAGAGTGTTATTATTTTGGGGCAATGTATCCCTCCTTGCTTCTGCTTTAAAGAACTCTCTAACTTATATTTAACTTGCACTACTGCCGGAATTGTCAGGGACAGGGGGAAGAAGATTGGAGAAGCTTTAATTAAAAAAAAAAAAAAAAAAGATTGAAAGAAAAAGACACAACATAATGAAACCCTAGCTCTACTAAAAATACAAAAAAAAAAAAAAAAATAGCTGGGCGTGGTGGTGCCCGCTCGTAATCCCAGCTACTTACGACAAGACTGAGGCAGTAGAATCGCTTGAATCCAGGAGGCGGAGGTTGCAGTGAGCCAAGATCACGCCACACTGCACTCAAGACTGGGTGACAGAGCATGACTTAGCCTAAAAAATATAAAGCCAAATATTTTCTAAAAATCTATATTACAGTCTTTTATTTCTAGTTTTCACCTGTTTTTACATCAATTTCATAGTCACAGTTGTTACAGGCATTAAAAATTAAAAGCAAATACCTCACTTGAGAGCTACTTGATAAGCAGCCTTCATTCTTAGAAATTCATGAGGATCCATGCATTTGCATTTCCTTAGAAACAATGACAGCATTGCAACATTTGCGTGCTGTTATGGTGGCTCTCCTAATGCCATTGCTAGCCCAGACAGTGACAGTCATGACAAATTCCCTGGACTGAATGATCACCAAATAGGAGGAAAGAAAGTGACTACAGTCTTTCTGTTTTTGTTGTTTCTACTTTCTAATGAAAATTTTTGCCTTAGCTTTTTCTGTTAGGAGGCTGCCATTCTTAGGGCTAGAACCAGCTGCCTGCCTCTATCACAGCTGACAATGATCATTTCCTCCGCTGAGGTGAAATATTATTGAACCTAGGACCTTATACTCTGCTTATTTCCCATGATATCCCCTAAGAATAGTGAAGTACTATTAGTAAAATTATCTTAAAATAAGTAAACTGCAGAGAGGAGAAAATAAAATGTCTTGATCTTCAGTGTTGGCTTTAATGCATAATCTGAATATATTCCCAACAAAATTGTGTTATGTTTTGCTGTAAGTTTGATTTTTTTTTCTGTCTAGAGTGGTGGATAGATGATGCAGTTATAACTGAGCTCTATTTTCTCTTTAAAATGCTTAATATTATCCCTATAGGAAAAAGAAGGTAAATGACAGTTATTTGGAAATTTACATTACGAAAAAAGATATGGATGTTGCTAACAACTTGACTCAACTCCTGCATTTTATTATTTTCAAATAAAGATGAAATTACAGTCAAATCCTATTGGAAAAAAATGATATACACTAACTGACCTTGAACTGTGAAAGGGTGCTTACCAGCAGCAACCTGGAAATGTTGTCCAAGAGTCTATATAAACTTAGCTAAAGAACAGTAAAGCATTCTTAGCTAGTTAGAAGAAATAATAATGCAACACAAATTAACTGATTAAATCTACTATAGCATTTTAAGAAATGTTGGCCTCATACTAAATTAAAGAGTAAGAAAGTATAAGTTTAAAACCTTACTATGCCCATATTCTAATATAAAACTATAATTGATTGTATAAACTTTTACTGACTAATGTGGAAGTTGTGACACTAGCTGGCAAATACGACAATTCATTTAGCATTAGTGGTGACACATACATTTAAATCTTGGGCGTAAGACTGAAGAAATCATAGTTTATATAGACAATGTCAGCATTAATAACAATTTATTGGATATGTGATGTATTCAATAGTTTTTGTCACAATATTTCCTGGAACTTGAGGTATTTGAGCTCAGAAATGCAATTTCTAATGAAGTAGAATAATACAATGTATTTTGTTTTTTGTAAAACTATATTGCTAAGTTTTTAGAATTAAAATATTATGTTTGTGACTGATGCTGAATAATTTGTTTCTCTGATCTACATTTATAATATCGAGAATAAAAGCATAATATATATGATAATTATTTCTTAATAATACAAGTTAAATTAAGCACAGTGATTTTTTTCCAAAGATGTCTCTCTTAATCTTTAATGCTTTTGCCTTCTGTCATAATTGCAAAACAGATTTTCCCCATTATATTCGTCTGCCTCTTGCAAACCCATAATTTTATCTTTAACAAATGCATTCATTATCAACATTAAAATTGACTATTAAGGGAGAGATTTTTAAAGTACCATTAATATTACAGAATCCTTTGGATATTTATTGAATCATTATAACTTTAACAGAAGTATTAAAAAGTTGATTTATTTCCATGGAGAGAGCATGAAAGGAAAAGGAAGGAAGGAAGGAAGGAAGGAAGGAAGGAAGGAAGGAAGGAAGGAAGGAAGGAAGGAAGGAAGGAAGGAAGGAAGGAAAGAAGGAGGGAAGGAAGGAAGTAAAAAAGGAGGGAAGGAAGGAAGGAAAGAAGGAAAGAAGGGAGGCACGGAGGGAGGGAGGGAGGAAGGGAAGGTTGATGTTGTGCACAGAGTTGCCAGGCAAAAATCTAGACATGAAAGCAGATTTGTATTTTGAGTATCATATAAATGTCTGTTTCTACGAGTTTTAAAGATGACAAAAGCAAATGAGTGAAAAACTACACACTAAGTAATAATACTCAAATGGAAAGAAAATAATACTTTCTATTTAATTTAAATAAAGCAAATAGCTTAAAATTCATATGCACTTTTCCATGGAAATCAGATGTGATAATTTTTTGAAAATGTCGTTTATAGACAGTAAAGAAAACTGACTATCTCAGAGTCTGAACTAAAGTTCAGTCTGAGGAGCCTGAACCTTAACAGTTGGTTCCAGTGTTTAGAACTGTGGAGGTTCTGTGATTTTTATCCCACAGACAAGCCAGCAATTTACCCTGCCAACATTTTATATACATTGTCAGAAGACATAAGACGAGTAGGCAGACACAAAGGGCAGTTTATTGCTCAGGGCAATAACAGTAGCCAGTTATCAACATTTTGTGCTTGTTTCCTGAACTCAGTTCCCACAAGGCTACACAGTGAACTCCCCCACGATATATTGTGCTCACAGTGACGTGAATCATAGGAAAAGATCTCAAACTTGGGGTATCCCAAATTTATAATGGATGATTAGCCTGCCTAAGCTTTGCCACAGGAAGACATTACATTTATTACACTGGACAATTAACCACCCATCCTTAGCTCAAGAGGAAGACTAACTATATCTCTACCTCCCAAAGCTGTTTTCTTTAACAGAATTGTGGAATATATAGTCTAAATAAAGGTAGCGAGTGGAGAAATTTTCCCCAGCAACCAAGAATCCCTGAAAGAAGATGGTATAATGGATTTTCACAATGGGATTGTTCTCCAGCTGATGAGCAATTATGACCATAGCCCTCGACATAAGAGAGCAATGCAGTTGTTAAAATATTCATCAAACAAGAATTGAGATATTATACTGGTGAAATAAATTGTATTGGCAAGTACAGTGTAAGATGGATACAAATATGGTGAGAGAGTAATTGTAAAGCAAATGGAATTGGATTTTCTTTTTAGCTCAGAGGACTTGATGCTCTAGATAAATATAATGGAAGGCTAATAAATTAATTTAAAAATTCACTGTGGAAACCAGATGATCTACTTGGCCACATCTAAAGGGACTTACCTCCCACAGTTAGCAGACTGAGAAAACTGAGCCCCAAGATTTAGTCACAAGCATATTAGAGCTCTTGGGCAGCTCTGCTATGTAAAGGTCAGAATCTTACATAGGAAATAATGAGATCCTATGACATGTGATTGGAACACCTGAATTGACACTCTTAAAAATGTTGAACTCTCTCCAGATTATCCTAATGCTGCAGAAGTAGCCTACCCATATCTACTAAGATCTGGATATTTTCCCTTAGCTGAAGATGATGCAGGACAAAAGGTGGCCCTGCCCCCCAAAACTGTTTCTATCTCCCCTCTATCCTTTACACACATATCTAGGGTTAAGTCAGTGAAGGAAGTGATGAAACTAAGAGAAAAAGGAAGGAAATGTACTATACCACGAAATAAAGGACAATATATTGCTTACCTCTATCAGCAGAAGCCAGGAGTGCAAGACATTTGAGGTTATTTTCTGATGATGCTGAATTAAATGGGCAGTGCAAGGGGGATGAAGATGAGTTTAGGAAAGGGAGAGTTTATCATTGTGAGAACTTTTCTTTTTCTTTTCTGGAACTCAAAATTTAATGGCCTGGCAAGAACCTTGGGAAATGAAAAAAACATAGTATTTACATGGTTCCTAGAATCATGGAAAATTTTATAGGCTAAAATAAGTGAATTGAAGATGCCAGAACTACTGTGGCAGAAAGTTAAAAAAAGGAACAAAAGACTCAGAGAAGTGGGATGCCAGATTGCATATGCTATGTAATGTTGGAAAATAGGCCAAAAAAATATTTTCCCTGGAGGAGTTGGAGGACAATTTTAACAAAGCAATAAAGAATATACTGTGAGAATGACATCAGCATCACTGAGAATCTCTCATGTGTGACTCTCTTCTCTAGGCCAGGGCTGAAGGTAAGAAATTGTATTACAGAACTAGCCTTCCTGATAGCAATGTGTATGAGAAGATCCTCCAAAAATAGAGGTTAGGAGGTGGTATGTTACTGTCAAAAGCCAGGGGAGCACCATTAACATAGTGAGAGCAAGGTTGCATGGAAGGCAGCCTTGCTCTCAAAGGAAGTCTCCACATGATTTAATAGCAAGAGACCTATTGAATGTTAAGCTATAGCAGCCATCTGGGCACTTTGGACTCGACCATACCAAGAGACCGGCAGGCAAGAAGAAATTTTCATTTTGACAGGGATAATTAACGCTGATTATTAGGCAGAAGTAAGGCTGCTGTTAAAGAATATGGTTAGAGAGGAATAAAAACTTTAGCATCTCTTGGGATAGCATGGCCCAATTTTGATATAATTTCACAAGTTCATTTGCCACAGCCTGGAACAGCACAGAGATCAGTAGTACAGACATCTTAGAGATGAAGTTCTTGGTTATCACACGAGGTAGTCCACCCAGATCAGCAGAGCTGCTGAGATTGAAAAGGGATGCAGAATGGATAGTAGAAGAAGGAAATATTCTTTATCAGTTGCAGCCTCAAGGCTAGGGATTGACAGAGGTGGGTTGAAATGCCATCACTCCCAAGGTTATGCTCCCTTTCAGAGAAGGCTTGAATCCAATTACTGGCTGATGCATGTTATCAAGGACCAGCCCCAACTATGGATATCTCTTTGAGTGCCATGTCAGCTTCAGAGCTGAGGTCTTTTTGCGATAGCACTGCAGCCCAATTTCTCCATCCAAGCAATCCTTGTTTTTCCCCTTCCCTAAGGTATTATTCCTGAGATTATTTCCCAGTGATTTTTTTCTACATATTAATCTGTGTCTCAGAGTCTGCTTTGCAGTAAATCCAACCTATAACAGCCTTCAAGAACAAAGATACCTATGATTACTCCAAAGATTGTGTTCTCATAAAGTTATTTTCAAAGGCAGAAAAAAAATGGAGTGTTGGAAACAGTGAAGTCATCAGAAGACTATTATAGCAATCCATCTAAGGGGAAAAAAATGTCTTGAAGCAAAGTCTATGTAGATAGAAACTGTAAAGATGGAGATTTAAGGCTAATCTGGAGGGCTCTCCAACAGGTATCACTAATAAATTGGAAATAATGTATAAAAGATTAACAAGATGGGAAGATTGATAAATATATTATCAATCAAAGGCAAATATTTTCTCAAAATAGTTGAGCTCATAGTTTTGTTTTTTTTCTTTGCTGATAAAAAATATTTTGTCACAAGAACAACTGTAATAATAATAATAATAAACAGATTTTGAATTCTTCAAGACATACCTGTGTCTTAGGAGTTTACATGTAATACCCATGTTATCAAAGAATCTTTCCATGAATTCTCCAGGAAAATACTTTTATGTAATATTGCCTTGTTGGCATATCACTCTTTTTCAGGACACCAATATTATGTGGCATATATACTTGTCAGTTTCCTTACTAGCAACCTTCTCATTCATGTTTCTGTTAAGAAATTCAATTAGCAAGAAATGCTATAAATGAGCCCAAACCAGGAAATTCAAATTAAAGACTAAATTCTTTGTGATGATTAAACCTCAAACTGTTTATGGCCATCGTGTCACTCATTGTGACTGAAAAGACAGAGATCTCAGGATCATAGCTGGAAGTTCTTTACATCTGCTACTCTAATTCCTTCTCATGTGAAAATTCATGTCAATGTTAACAAATTGTGACTGCTCAGGTCGGTGTCCATTTATGATCTACATAAATTTATCTGTAAGTTTTACTTGTTTTGGCAGGCAATTAATCTGTAAAATCATTTTGTGAATCCCCAAAATTGAGTCAAGCATTGTTGATGATTATACTTCCTTATGACAATGAAAGTGTACTGTTAACTAGGCTGTAATGCTGCTAGATCATAAGTCTTGAGATTGTGAAATTAAAGTACTTGATGGCCATAGTTTTCACATAAAACATCATCAAATTAGCAATGCAATATTTATGTGTATTGACTTTAGGACAATACTATTTACTCCAATTAGTGTTCAATTAACCAATCAAAGCTGCATTTTTGGTTTGGACAATGAATGAAAAACAGATGAGATATTATGAGATGATGCTTTAGGAAATACCTCATGCAATTTTATGGCTATGCCAGATTGGCATACCAGCATCTGGGCCTAGGACTATGATTTTATCAACTGAGAAAAAGAGAGGAAAGTAAAACTATAGTTATTAGCAGAACTATGAAAAACAAATAATCAAAGCTACCATTTAAAAAATATATGAATAGAGTACATATTTCTTAAAATTACATGACTGGTACTACAACAATAAATAATAAGTTTTAATTCATAATATTATGAGTTTGTGGAACAATAAAATCAGATTAAGAATTTCAGAAAGCAAACATGATTTTCCAAAATACTGATATCTTGGAATCCTTAAATAAGAAAAATTAGTAAACTTCTAGAAAATACCCTAACTTGTCTATGCATTTAGAACTTTTAACTATATATAGCTATATGTATGTATAATGGATAAAATCATAGTGAATTTGGTGGAAGGAAAACATTCTTTGACCTCAATGGGAGGGTAAAGAATGTTCCAGTATTCCTAGTCTTTTTCTGTCCCTTCACTCATTCCAGCTCCGAGAAGAACGAGTAAACTGGCACCTGAAAATTTCCAGAAGAAATTGTGTACTCTTTCTCTATTATATGTATTATGCAGAGGCAAGTCATCATTAATCCAACTCTGCCTGGGAAAAGGTAAACCAACTTTTGTAATTTTGTGGTTTGGTACTAAGATGCTCATGTTTCAATAATGGCAAACCAAATAGAGCAGCACATCAAAAAGCTTACCATAATCAAGTATACTTTATCCCTGAGATGCAAGGTTGGCTCAACATATACAAATCAACAAAGGTGATACATCACATAAACAGAACTAGAGACAAAAAACACATGCTCATCTCAATAGATGCAGAAAAGGCTTTCAGTGAAAATCAATAAACCTTCACGTTAAAAATTCTCAATAAAATTGGTATTGAAGGAACATGTCTCAAAATAATAAGAGCCATGTATGATGAACCCACACCAACATCATACTGTATAGGCAAAGACTGGAAGAACTTCCCTTGAAAACCAGCACAAGTCAAGAATGCCCTTTCTCACCACTCCTATTCAATATACTGGCCAGAGCAGTTGGGCAAGAGAAAGAGGCAAGGAGCATCCAAATTGGAAGTGAGAAAGTCAAATTATTTATGCTTGTAGACAACATAATTATACATCTAGAAACCCCCCCATCTTAGACCAAAAGCTTCTTAAGCTGATAAACAATTTCAGTGAAGTCCCAGGATACAAAATCAATGTACAAAAATCAGTAGCATTCCTATACACCAACAACAGTCAAGCTGAGAGCCAAATCAGGAACACAATCCCATTCACAACTACCACAAAAACAGAAAATACCTTGGAATACAACTAACCAGGAAGGTGAAAGTTCTCTACAACAAGAATTATAAAATAACACTCAAGTAAATCAGAGATGACATAACCAATTTCATGCTGAAGGATAGAAAGAATCAATATTGTTAAAATGACCATACCGCCCAAAGGGCAATTTAGAAATTCAATGCTATTTCTATCAAAAGATCAATGATGTTTTTCACAGAGCTAGAAAAATATGTTAAAATTTATATGGAACCATAAAGGAACCTGGATAGCCAAGGCATTCCTAAGCAAGAAGGACAAAGCTGGAATCATCACTTTACCTGACTTCAAACTATACTATAAGGATACAGTAACCAAAACAGCATGGTACTTGTACTAAAACTGACACATAAACCAATGGAACAGAATAGAGAGCCCAGAAATAAAGCTACTTACCTACAACCATCTTACTTTTGACAAAGTTGACAAAAACAAGCAATGAAAAAAGGACTCTCTATTTGATAAATGGTTCCAGGTAACTGGCTAAACATATTCATACGCAGGGGATTGAATCTGGACTTCTTCCTTATACCCCATAAAAAATTCTACTCAAGATAGACTAATGACTTAACTCTAAAACCCAAAACCACATAAACCCTGGAAGACAACCCAGGCAATATTATTCTGGACGTAGGAATAAGCAAAGATTTCATGATGAAGATGCCAAAAACAATTGCAACTAAATCAAAAGCTGGCAAATGAGATCTGATTAAACTAAAGAGCTTCTACACAGCAAAAGAAACTATCAACAGAGTTAACAGACAACCTACAGAATAGGAGAACAATATTTGCAAACTATGCATCTGACAATGGTCTAGTATCCAGAATCGATAAGAAACTTAAATTTACAAGCAACAAAAACACAACACTATCAAAAAAATGAGCAAAGGACATGTACAGACACTTTTCAAAAGAAGACATGCATGTGGCCAATAGCTATATGAAAGCAAGCTCAGCATTACTGATTATTAGATAAATGCAAATCAAAACCACAATGAGATACCATTTCATCCTAGTCAGAATGGCTATTACTAAAAAGTCAAAAAATAAACATATGCTGGTGAGATTGCCATGAAAAATGAACACTTAAACACTGTTGGGGGGAGTTCAGCCCCAGTAGTGGAATGGGGAGTAGCCCCAATAGTTCAGCCATTGTGGAAGACTGTGGCAATTCCTTAAAGACCTAAAAACAGAACTACCATTTAACCCAGTAATCCCATTACTGGGTATATACCCAAAGGAATAAAAATTATTCTATCATAAAGAGACATGCACATGTATATTTACTGCAGCACTATTCACAATAGCAGAAACACAGAACCAACCTAAGTGTCCATCAATGGTAGACTGGATAAAGAAAATGTGATACATTTGCATCACGGAATACTATGTAGCCATAAGAAGGAATGAGACCCTGTCCTTTGTAGGAACATGAATGGATCTGGAGATCATTATTTGCAAATTAACACAGGAACAGAAAAACAACTACCACATATTCTCACTTAAAAATGGGAGCTAAGTGATGAAGGTCCATGAACACATAGAGGGGAACTATAGACACTGGGGACTACTTGAGGGTGGAGGGTGGGAGGAGGGAGAGGATAAGGAAAAATAACTAATGGATACTAGACTTAATACCTGAGTTATGAAATAATATGTACACAAGGTTAACTATCTAGCAAAAGCCTGCACATGTGCCGTCGAACTTAAATTAACACTATAATAAAAGAAACGATGCCTGCATTTGCCAAATGCCTAGATGATGGTCTCCAACGGTTCTCTCAATAACAAAATACACACAGAATGTGATCTTTACTAGCTTATCTCCTATCAGAGTTCTTCATTCTGGAAGAAGGTGTGCTATAGACAGAATCCTGTAATTGTGACTGGAAACATGTCTGCTAAACTCAGATAGTTAGGTCCAAATCCCAGCTCCCTAACTACTAGACCTATGAATTTAGTTAATTCACTTACATCATTTATATTACTTTCTTCACATGCTAAATGATATTTTAATAGTATCTGACATTTTCAGGCACATAATAAGCATTTGAAAAATATTATTTATATCCATTAGGTGTGTTTTATGATCTCAGTTATGTAAGTTCTCCAATACTCAAAAATAAATTAGAATTTATTGTGCTTAATATAACAAGAAAATGGAACAAACTTTTCAAAATGTAAGTAACATATATTGGGATAAAAATAATTTCCAGATGTTTTTCAATTTACTGCAAGGAACCAGGGGAGAAAACCCTGATTCTCAGTAATCTTCAGTTAAGTTTGCATTGTATTTAAAAGGTAAGTAAATATAACTTTCTGAGATTAGGGATAATAAAAGAGTAATGCTTTCTAGTTAAAACCATTGCAATATGACAGAACCCAATTTACTTCACCACTTTGTGGGCTTTCTGAAGAAGAGGAAATGTAAATAGATTTTTTTCTTTAAAATAACAAAAATGCTTTTAATAAATAGAATGTGTGAAAAATTTTGAGATTTTTAAATGGAACATTTTCACAGTAAAATCTAATCTCATCATCAGTTTCACACAGCAGAAGGTAGTTAAAATATATGCTAACTATGCTTAAAAATGGCAGTGTTAGGAAATAATAACAATGTCTTCCAAAATATTTTTTCTTTCAAATTTGGGATGTTTACAGGAGGGCTGATTATATTTGCTAAATTATAAAATGTAAGTGTGTGCAACAGAAAAGATGTAAAAACATTAAAAATTAAATTCATTCCAGAAGAGTGAATCCGTTCTCTAAATACTGTTTTTAATTTATATTTTATGCTTTATGAAAAATTTACATATTTAAACAGAATTGATTTTTTTCATTCAAGATGAAATATAATTTTTTAATTAAATTATTTATATTTCTCGGAAATTTGTGAAGTACTTCCTCCCCATGCTCTTTTGAAAGTACTAGTATACTTTGGAGAAAATATGTAAGGTATTCTTTTTGCCTCTAGCCTCATCAAACACATACTCATCCATTTCTCCTCACCTCAGTGTTAGTTACAGCAAATGTTTCAAGTACTAAGATCTAAAAGTGAATAAATTAATTTAATAGCTTGTCTACTATAAATTTAAGAATGAGTTAAGTTCTCCAATGTAGTTATCTGATAGCAGAAGAACCTTTAACAATGCTATGCTCTCTTCTCATTCATTGAATGATGTAATTGTACCATCCACAATGTTTTATTATTAGAAACTAGTATGTATATACTCACAGGCACAGATTCATACATATATATGATATCTCCAGTATAACTTCTATCACATGGTTGCTCTAGAAATGTCTGTTAATTCAACAAATAATTATACGATTTTGCTTCTGAGTGGAGTATAGATGCTTCAGCAAGTCAGCAGTTCTGCTGAGGTCTATTAGAAAAGCTAAATAAACCAAATAAGTGATCATTTTGAGAGAAGGCAGATTAGGATTCAGCTGGAACTACAAAGAGGTGTGAACCATGGAAAGATGGTAGGAACTCAGCCGCTGATATTGCCCTGGGGATATTTCAGAGAACAGGCAACGACAAGAGTCAGATAAACCAAAATGACACAGCTGGGGACAGAAAACCAACAGTTTTTTTCAAGGATACATTGGTTGAGATAGTCATAGCCATTTTTTCCCCCAGGACATCTGCTGAAATTTGAGGCTTCAAAACTTGAGCAGGAAACTAAAATCCTAAGTGAAAAGACATTAAAAGCTGAGCAGTTATTTTCAGTTTTATAAAACAAAAGTAAGAGGGCCCATAAAGAACACTCAGGTCTCTTATTTGAAAACAACTGAGAGCTAGTAGAAACCCAGAGGTAGAGTAGCAGTGTTGGGGCTGCAACCCAGCTGAGAGGGCTGGATTATCAACTACCACTCTATCAAGTCTAGTGGAGAGAAAATGATATTTTCTCTGGAAGAATATGACACTATTTGAGGACTTTATGTTTTTATGCAGCCATGCTACATGAAGAAATTAAAAAAGCAAAAGTGCCAAGAGATATTATAGTTCCACATGACCAAAAACCATGACAAAATCAGGCCCCAAGAAAAAATAGTTTAAAAAATTATTCAGATAACATAGATGGGTGAAAAAGGCTTTAAATATCTATGATTAATATATTAAATAAAATAGACCAAAAGATGGAGAAAGCAGCTAAGAATAAAGATTTTTATCATAAAGTTGGAATACATAGAAGCAAATCGGAAAGACCTAATAGAACTTAAAAAATAAGTATCCAAAATTAATCTAATGGGTGAATTTCACAGCAAATTAGCCTCCAGTGAAGAAAGAAATAAACAAAGAGATATAAAAATATCAATCTATAGCAATTGTGTAAACCAAACTGCAGAGGGGAGATAGGAGTGAAAATATGTAAAAATGTGTTAAACACATGAGGGAGTCAAGTAAAAGGTCAAACATACATGTAATTGGAGTTTCAGAGAGAAAGAAGAGAGTAAACGGGACCAAACATTATTTGATGGGGTACCCTAATTTGAAGAGTTATCAAAAACTGTTGAAAAAC
This sequence comes from Macaca fascicularis, assembly GCF_037993035.2. Classification (NCBI taxonomy): domain Eukaryota; kingdom Metazoa; phylum Chordata; class Mammalia; order Primates; family Cercopithecidae; genus Macaca; species Macaca fascicularis. Next base: position 33,145,760 of record NC_088379.1, on the reverse strand, counting down.
TGTATCACAAACTTGAGGCATTCTGGGAACTCCAAAGAAGATAAACAAAAAGATAACTGCATGTATACATACAGTAGTGAGACCACTGAAGACAAAGCAGAAAAGAAAAATCTAATAAGCAGCTATAAATAATGGAAGTAATAGAAGGAGGATAAGGAGGAAGAGACAAAAAACAGAGGAAGGAAAGAGAGGGAGAAAATAAAAAGGAGGAAGGAAGGATGGAAGAAAGGAAAGAAGGAAGGAAAGGAGGAAGGAAGGGAGGGAGGGAGGAAAGAAGGTAGGAAGGGAAGGAAGAATGCAGGGAGGACGGAGGGAGGGAAGGAGGAAGGGAGAGAAGAATTGAAGAGGGAGGGAGGGAAAGAGGGAGCCACATAAACATAAAAGCAGCGATTTCTTCTCAGTAGGAATAATGGAAACCAAGGGCAATGAAATAATATATTCAAAGAGCTTAAAAATTCATGAATCTGTAATTATATACCAAATGAGAATATTCTTGAAGAGAATGACTCAGTAAGTACATTTTCACACAAACTGAGAGAATTCATTGTTGAAAATAAATGAAGAATGACAGACACTCTAGGTAAATTAATAATATATGGATTGAGTAAAACAATAATACTAATGTGTTAAAAATATAACTCTCACTTAACAGCTTTAATTGTTTTCCCCTGAAAACGTGTGCTAACATTAGAAGCCTTTTAGTGAGAAACATTGCTGCTCATTATAGTGGACTAACTTTCTTATACATTTGTTCCCAGACAAGGATACTCAAACAATATTCATATACATAAAAATCAATTCAATAAAAACAACTTTCTGAAAGTATCCAAAATTTGCAAGTAAATAAACACATTGTCTGAATACAATCAAACGAAATCAGTTATATTTTACTTGACATGGGAGAAAGAGAAGAATCAATAGTGGGTGGAGGTTGACAGAGAAATGATTGGTGACAGTCATTCCTTCAAAGTGGGAGAGAGTTGGAGGTTCTGCATTTAATCAGGCATTCAACATTAGAATCAGAATACATGATTATATATATTTTTGCTTTCAGAATAAGCAGATAAAACTTTACTCATTATGTTCACATCATACATCAATGTGTGTGTTTTAAATCATTTAAAGCACACATAATTTGCTTTAAATACTCAATTATTCATCTCATTTTATCAATATTCCACTGACATTTTGGAGTCTCATGGTTATCTTGTTTTAAAACTGTACTTGAATCTTAAATACAGTGTAAAAACACTTCTAGGGCAAAATAAAGATTATCATGTAAATTTGTTGAAACATAGCTCATGAATGCAACAGACTGAAGAGTCATTAAAAAGATATTTACTTTTCTTTTGATTTTGCTCTTGGGAAAATAATTCAAATATTTTTCAATGTGATATTCTTTGTCTAGAAACTGTTGTTTTGAGATAATTTGTTAATTTGTTTTACTTGAAATTATATGTATAGTATTATGTCACGTGAAAATGACATTTAAAATTTTATTCAAAGAGCGTTATAACTTCAAAATCTGTTGGTATAAAGTCTTTAACTGAATGATCAATCATGTCAGATGGATATAAATTTATAAATGACAGATATATAAAAACAAAATGCAAAGCAGAGAGTATAAATGTCCTTTAAATGTTACAATATTCCAGCATTATCAGAAGAGGAGTAGAGGAAATAATTGTTACATGATAATCAGTAAAGGGTGCTGATGGTAACATCTAGGATAACTACTAAAACAATAGTGAAAGTATTCATAGCTAACAATGCAGGGAAATGGAAAGATAGAAATATTTTATTGATCCAAAAGAAGCAGAGAAAAGAGAAAAATGTGTTTTAAATAACAGAAAGCAAATAGCAGTGTGAGAGACATACAATTCCATAAATAAATAATTACTTAAATTAAATAGACAAAAGTTTTCCCATCAAAATGTAATTTTATGGTACTATAACAACTTTCTTTCAGATGTCCTCATTTATCTTTTTGCAAACCTGGCACTCCATTATCTAGGGATTTTAGTACAACTATGTAGGCTTTACAGGCAAGAAGCCTCCATTTGTAGAATTCCATTTTTGTCATTCTTTCGTGATAGCCTTCTCGAGACCCCAAATTTAAAGAGTATACAAACCCAGAAATTACATATTTGATTTGAAAAAAAAAAAAAAAAAAGGCTTCAGTTTGGGCGTAGTGACTCACGCCTGTAATCCCAGCACTTTGGGAGGTCAAGACGAACGGATCATGAGCTCAGGAGATTGAGACCATCCTGGCTAACACAGTGAAACCTCATCTCTACTAAAAATACAAAAAAAATTAGTCGGGCATGGTGACGAGCACCTGTAGTCCCAGCTACTCAGGAGGCTAAGGCAGGAGAATGGTGTGAACCCGGGAGGCGGAGCTTGCATGAGTTGAGATGGCACCATTGCACTCCAGCCTGGGCGACAAAGCGAGACTTGTCTCAAAAAAAAAAAAAAAAAAAAAAAAAAAAGAAAAGAAAAGAAAAAAAGGCTACAGTAAGTAGTAACTTCTTCATACAGATATGAAAAAGAAAATAATATTAATATAAAAATTAATTAATACTTTAATTTTAAAGTTTTGAATGCATCAAGAACAAATAAAGATGACTTTCACTAACCCCAGGTAATGTCTTAGTCAGGATTTTTTTTCAACTGTGGATTCCTGTCCTTAAAAGAGAATGAATGTTTTTTTCATAATTCAGGATGTAAAAAAAATGGACAGATGTCTGATAATTTAGAGACAACTCCAAAGAGACATTATGTTTAAGATCTAGAAAACTGTTAGCAATTAATCACCAATATCTTAAGTTCTATGTAAGGACTTTTAAATTTTCATTTTATTTAATTTTTTAGAGATAGGGTCTTGCTCTGTTGCCCAGGCTGGAATACAGTGGCATGATCATAGCTTACTGTATTCTCAAACTCCTGGGCTTGAGCGAGCAATCCTCCCTCCTCAGCCTCCCAAGTATAGGACTACAAGTGAGTGTCACTAAACCTAGCTAATTTAAATTTTTTTTAAATTATACTTTAAGTTCTGGGCTACATGTGCAGAACGTGCAGGTTTGTTACATAGGTATACATGTGCCATGGTGGTTTGTTGCACCCATCAAACCATCATCTACATTAGGCATTTCAGCTAATGTTATGACTCCCCTAGGTCCTGACCCCACGAGAGGCACTGGTGTGTGATGTTCCCGTCTCTGTGCCCATGTGTTCTCATTGTTCAACTCCCACTTATGAGTGAGAACATGCAGTGTTTGGCTTTCTATTCCTGTGTCAGTTTGCTGAGAATGATGGTTTCCAGCTTCATCCATGTCTCTGGAAAGGACATGAACTCATCCTTTTTTATGGCTGCACAGCATTCCATGATATATATGTGTCACATTTTCTTTATCCAGTCTATCATTGAAGGGCATTTGGGTTGCTTCCAAGTCTTTGCTATTGTGAATAGTGCTGCAATAAACATACATGTGCATGTGTCTTTATAGTAGCATGATTTATAATCCTTTGGGTATATACCAAGTAATGGGATTGCTGGATTAAATGGCATTTCTGGTTCTAGATCCTTGAGGAATCAACACACTGTATTCCACAATGGTTGAACTAGTTTACACTCCCACCAACAGTGTAAAAGCGTTCCTATTTCTCCACATCCCCTCCAGCATCTGTTTTTTCCTGACTTTTTAAAGATGGCCATTCTAACTGGCATGAGATGGTATCTCATTGTGGTTTTGATTTGCATTTCTCTAATGATCAGTGATGATGAGCTTGCTTTCATATGTTTCTTGGCCACATAAATGTCTTCTTTTGAGAAGTGTCTGTTCATATCCTTTGCCCACTTATTCATTTTTTTTTTTTTTTTTTTTGTAAATTTGTTTAAGTTACTTGTAGATTCTGGATATTAGACCTTTGTCAGATGGACATTGCAAAAATTTTCTCCCATTCTGTAGGTTGTCTGTTCACTCTGAGGATAGTTTATTTTGCTGTGCAGAAGCTCTTTAGTTTAATTAGGTCCCATTTGTTAATTTTGGCTTTTGTTGCCATTACTTTTGGTATTTTGGTCATGAAGTCTTTGCCCATGCCTATGTTCTGAATGGTATTGCCTAGGTTTTCTTCTAGGGTTTTTATGGTTTTATGTCTTACGTTTAAGTCTTTAATCCATCTTGAGTTAATTTTTGTATTAGGTGTAAGGAAGGGGTCCAGTTTCAGTTTTCTGCATATGGCTAGCCAGTTTTCCCCATTCCATTTATTAAATAGGGAATCCTTTCCCCACTGCTTGTTTTTCTCAGGTTTTGTCAAAGATCAGATGGTTGTAGATGTGTGGCATTATTTTTGAGGCCTCTGTTCTGTTCCATTGGTTGGTCTATATATCTGTTTTGGTACCAGTACCATGCTGTTTTTGTTACTGTAGCTTTGCAGTATAGTTTGAAGTTAGGTAGCATGATGCCTCCAGTTTTGTTCTTTTTGCTTAGGATTGTCTTGGCTATATAGGCTCTTTATTCTTAGGTTCCACATGCAATTTAAAGTAGTTTTCTCTAATTCTGTGAAGAAAGTCAGTGGTAGCTTGATGGGGATAGAATTTAATCTATAAATTACTTTGAGAAGTATGACCATTTTCATGATATTGATTCTTTCTATCCATGAGCGTGGAATGTTTTTCCATTTGTTTGTGCCCTCTCTTATTTCCTTGAGCAGTAGTTTGTAGTCCTCCTTGAAGAGGTCCTTCCCATCCTTGTAAGTTGTATTCTTAGATATTTTATTATCTTTGTAGCAATGGTGAATGGGAGTTCACTGATGATTTTGTTGTCTGTCTATTATTGGTGTATAGAAATGCTTGTGATTTTTGCACGTTTATTTTGTATCCTGAGACTTTGCTGAAGTTACTTATCAGCTTAAGGAGATTGTGGGCTGAGACGATGGTGTTTTCTAAATATACAATCATGTCATCTGCAAAAAGAGACATTTTGACTTCCTCTCTTCCTATTTGAGTACACTTTATTTCTTTCTCTTGCCTGATTGTCCTGCCCTGAACTTCCAATACTATGTTGAATAGGAGTGGTGAGAGAGGACATTTTTGTCTTGTGCCAGTTTTCAAAAGCAATGCTTCCAACTTTTCAATTCAGTATGATATTGGCAGTGGGTTTGTCATAAGTAGTTCTTATTATTTTGGATACATTCCATCAATACCTCGTTTATCGAGAGTTTTTAGCATGAAGGGGTGTTGAGTTTTATCGAAGGCCTTTTCTGCATCTGTTGAGATAATCACGTGGTTTTTGTTGTTGGTTCTGTTTATATGATGGATTACGTTTATTGATTTGCATATATCGAAGCAGTCTTGCCTCCCAGGGATGATGCTGACTTGATCCTGGTGGATAACCTTGTTGATGTGCTCCTGGATTCAGTTGGCCTGTATTTTAATAAGGATTTTTGCATCTATGTTCATCAGGGATATTGGCCTGAAATTTTCTTTTTTTGTTGTGTCTCTGCCAGGTTTTGATATCAGGATGATGCTGGCCTCATACAATGAGTTTGAGAGGAGTCCCTCTTTTTCTATTTTTTGGAATAGTTTCAGAAGGAATGGTACCAGCTCCTCTTTGTACCTCTGGTAGAATTCAGCTGTGAATCTCTCTGGTCCTGGGCTTTTATAGGTTGGTAGGCTATTAATCACTGCCTCAATGTTAGAACTTGTTATTGGTTTATTCAGGGATTCCACTTCTTCCTGGTTTAGTCTGGGGAGGGTGTATGTGTCCAGGAATTTATCCATTTCTTCTAGATTTTCTGGTTTATTTGAGTATAGGTGTTTATATTATTCTCTGGTGGTAGTTTGTATTTTTGTGGGGTCATTGTGATATCTCCTTTACCATTTTTTATTGTGTCTATTTGATTCTTCTCTTTTTTCTTCTTTATTAGTCTGGCTAGTGGTCTAGCTACTTTGTTAGTCATTTCAAAAAAAAAAAAAAAAAAAAAAGCTCCTGGATTCACTGATTCTTTGAAGAGTTTTTTGTGTCTCTGTTTCCTTCAGTTCTGCTCTGATCTTAGTTATTTCTTATCTTCTACTAGCCTTTGAATTTGTTTGCTTTTGCTTCTCTAGTTCTTTTAATTATGAAGTTAGGGTGTTGATTTTAGAGTCTTCCTGCTTTCTCCTGTAGGCATTTAGTGCTATAAATTTCCCTGTAAATATTGTTTTAGCTGTGTTCCAGATATTCTTGTATGTTGTGTCTTTGTTCTCACTGGTTTCAGAAAACTTATTTATTTTGGCCTTAATTTATTTACCTAGTAGTCATTCAGGAGCAGGTTGTTCATTTTCCAAATACTTGTGTGGTTTTGAGTGAGTTTCATAATCCTGAGTTCTAATTTGATTGCACTGCGGTCTGAGAGAATGTTTATTATGATTTCCATTCTTTTGCATGTGCTGAAGATTGTTTTACTTCAATTATGTGGTCAATTTTAGAATAAGTGCAATGTGGTACTGAAAAAAATGTGTACTCTGTTGATTTGGGGTAGAGATTTCTGTAGATGTCTATTAGGTCCACTTGGTCCGGAGTTGAGTTCAAGGCTTGAATATCCTGGTTAATTTTCTGTATCATTGATCTAATATTGACAGTGCAATGTTAAAATCTCCCACTATTATTGTGCGGGAGTCTAAGTCTCTTTGTAGGTCTCTAAGAACTTTCTTGATGAATGTGTGTGCTGTTGTATTGGATGCATATATACTTAGACTAGTTAGCTCTTCTTGTTGTGTTGATTCCTTTACCATTATGTAATGCCCTTCTTTGTCTTTTTTGATCTTTGTTAGCTTAAAGTCTGTTTTATCAGAGACTAGGATTGCAACTCCTGCTTTTTGCTTTCCATTTGCTTGGTAAATATTCCTCCATTCCTTTATTTTGAGCTTATGTATGTCTTTGCACATGATATGGATATCCTGATTACAGCACACCCATGGGTCTTGACTCTTTATGTAGTTTGCCAATCTGTGTCTTTTAATTGGGGCATTTAGCCCATTTACATTTAAGGTTAATATTGTTATGTGTGAATTTGATCCTGTTGTTATGATGCTAGCTGGTTATTTTGCTCTTTTTTTTTTTTTTTTTTTTTTTGAGAAAGATTTTCACTCTATCATCCAGGCTGGAATGCAGTGGCACAATCTCGGCTCACTGCAACCTCTGCCTCCTGGGTTTAAGCGATTCTCTGCCTCAGCCTCCCGAGTAGCTGGGATTACAGTCATCTGCCACCTCGTCTGGTTAATTTTAGTAGAGATGGGATTTCACCATGTTGGCCAGGCTGGTCTTGAACTCCTGACCTCGTGATCCACCCACCTCAGCCTCCCAAAGTGCTGAGATTACAGGTGTGAGCCACCACACCCAGCCTATTTTGCCCATTAGTTGATGCAGTTTCTTCATAGTGTCAATGGTCTTTACAATTTGTTATGTTTTTGCAGTGCTTGGTACCGGTTTTTCCTTTCCATATTTAATGCTTCCTTCAGGAGCTCTTGTAAGGTAGGCCTGGTGGTGTCAAAGTCTCAGCATTTGCTTGTCTGTAAAGGATTTTATTTTTTTCACTTATGAAACTTAGTTTGGCTGGATATGAAATTCTGGATTGAAAATTCTTTTATTTAAGAATGTTGAATATTGTCTCCCACTCTCTCCTGGCTGTAGGATTTCTGCAGAGAGATCCACTGTTAGTTTGATGGGCTTCCGTTTGTGGGTAACCAAACCTTTCTCTCTGACTGCTCTTAACATTTTTTCCTTCGATTGAAACTTGATGAATCTGATGATGATGTGTCTTGGGGTTGCTCTTCTCGAGGAGTATCTTTGGGGTGTTCTCTGTATTTCCTGAATTTGAATGTTGGCCTGCCTTGCTAGGCTGGGGAAGTTCTCCAGGATAATATCCTGAAGAGTGTTTTCCAACTTGGTTCCATTCTCACCATCACTTTCAGGTACTCCAATCAAACTTAGGTTTGGTCTTTTCACATGGTCCCATATTTCTTGGAGTCTTTGTTATTCTCTTTTTATTCTTTTTTTCTCTAATTTTGTCTTCACGCTTTATTTCATTAAGTTGATCTTTAATCTCTGATATCCTTTCTTCCACTTGATCGATTTGGCTATTTATACTTGTATAAGCTTCACGAAGTTCTCATACTGTGTTTTTCAGCTCCATGAGATCATTTATATTCTTCTCTAAACTGGTTATTCTAGTTTAGCAATTCATCTAACTTTTTTTCAAGGTTCTTGGCTTCCTTGCA